>NW_024704744.1:68885137-69370645 GCF_018977255.1 Callorhinchus milii | reverse complement strand
GGACAAATAAATAACCCGCTTCAATTTTAGGAAGTTAGTTTTTTTTTCTTTATGAAAGGTTTCCCTCTCCCCCTCTCCCTCTCTCTCTCTCAAGCATTCGACAGAAAATGCACATTTTTTTCTTACACATATAAAATAAAAACTATATAGATAACGATTAAGAGAAAAATGCCAGTGGCGCCCGTGATAACCCACAGACAGACAGACACTCAGACACACACACAGACACTCAGACACACACACACAGACACACACACAGACAGACACTCAGACACACACACACACACTCAGACACACACACAGACAGACACTCAGACACACACACACAGACACTCAGACAGACAGACACAGACAGACACACACACAGACAGACACACACAGACAGACACTCAGACACACACACACACAGACACTCAGACACACAGACACACAGACACACAGACACTCAGACACTCAGACACACAGACACTCAGACACACAGACACTCAGACAGACAGACACAGACAGACACAGACAGACACACACACAGACAGACAGACACACACAGACAGACACTCAGACACACACAGACACTCAGACACACAGACACTCAGACACACAGAGACAGACAGAGACAGATTCGGTCACAAGAATCGGTCCATCTATCGGGGATCCCACCGACTGACACACACTTTCTGTCTGTCAACATTTAACACGAGCTACAAACCACACGGTACAGCCAGAGAGGAGGGGAGAGAGAGAGGGGGAGAGAGAGAGAGATGGGGGGAGAGAGAGGGGGGAGAGAGATGGGGGGGGAGAGAGAGAGATGGGGAGAGAGATGGGGGGGAGAGAGAGGAGAGCTCAGGACTCACCTGGTAATACCCCCCACGCCAAGAGCAGACCAGCCTCACACCCAGTGACACACTCCGAGCTGCGCTTCCCTTCTCTGTGGCTGTTTGTATCCGCGGGTGAAAGGAGTGCGCGGTGTTTATACAGTGCTGTGTGTGTGTGTGCGTGTGTGTGTTGTGTGGGTCCCAGTGGCCGCTCAGCTCAAGCTCCTCTCCCACAGGCTGTGACTCCCTTCCCCTCAATCACAGCACCGCCTTCTGCGGCCGAGCGGCAGCGACACACAAAACTTTCCACATTCCTCCTCCCCCCCCCCCCCCCCCTCCCCCTCGCACCTCAGCCCAACCTCCAACACCGGAAGTCCCGCCTCCTCCACCGCCCCCAGCCGCGGGCTTGAGCCCCGCCCACCCGCCGCTCATTGGCTTTCCCGCTGCCACTCCAGTCAAATAGGGGCGGGGGTGGGAGTGGGGGTGGGTGGGGGGGGAGGAGAGACGCGATCGAACCAACTCGCGATTGGTTCGATCGACCTGCTAATCTCCGGCGACAGAGGCAGAGCCAGGCCGCGCCCACTCCGCAGAGGATGCGCTCGCCAAGACTGCCGGGAGTTGTAGTCCCCCCGCCGGGTGCGGGCGCCGAACGCGCGATCAAACGGAGCAGCCGCCGCCGCCGCCTGCATCTCCCAGGGATCCCCCCGTCTCGCGATACCTGGGGCCAAGAGGAGTCGGCGTTACCAAGGTGTCGGGTTCAAAAAAAAGAGTCTGGGCGGCCCTTTTGATTTCGCTCGTGCGGTCACCTGCAGCAGCTGTCCTGGCAACCCGTAACCATAGCTACCCCAACCCGTGCCGGTTGCCGGTGTTTTACCGAGAGTATGGACGCGTGTAGCGGGGGGTTGTCGCCAACCGCCCCCGCGGAGAGCCTCTTCTCCCTGGAGCTGGTGGTGGATTGCGTCCGGGTGTCGGGCGCTCCCGCTCCCGGGGTGTGTGCTGCTCCGGGCCCCGCGGCGCCCCCCAGCCGTTTGCTCGCCGTGGCCTTCCGGCTCCTGGACTTCCCGACCGTGCTGGTCCATCAAGTGGAGCCCGAGAGCGCGGAGGCCATCCGGCGGGCCTCGGCAGGCGAGGAGGAAGGCACTGCCCCTCAACAGCTGAGGGACGGGCCGGGCAGCTGCACGTTCAGCAAAGGGAAATCCTGCTTATTCCGGATCAACCTCGCCTCGCTGCACAGTCACTTGACCCACACCCCCTTGTACGCCATGCTGCTTGATGTCTCCCCTCACCTCCCCAAGTTAGTTGGCAGTTGCCTGATTTCGCTTGGGGATACGATCGAGAAGATCAGGCAAGACGCGGAGAAGCATGGGGTTGCAGTGCCCTCTGCGCATGGAGGGAAAGGAGGACATACTTTATATAACCTGATGGGCGAAAAAGTTGGTTACATTACTGTTGGACACAGACTCCTAAGTCTGGGAACAAGTTTGCTCCCACACATCCCAGAGAAGGACGTCCTGAAAGTTGGAGTGCGAAACGAAAGTGTTCCTCCCTGTACGCCACGATCAGTTGGATATCGGTGTGAAGTGTGCGGATGCATTCCAGCTCATTCCTTGAAGGAACCCGACTCAGTTCATAATTGCAGCGTTCTTGTTCAGCAACTTGAGTTAGGCGACACTGAAGTGCCCATCGTCATTTCGGAATTAGATGAAAACCGTAGACCTGGCAAATTGTCAACCGGAACACAGACCCAACACACGATAAGAAGATTATCAATAAACCTAGAAATTGAACAACACCGAGATTTTTACGACATTGCAGATAATGTTTTTTGTCCCCCACCTCTGTACTATAATCAATCAGCAGAAGAACCTGAAGAAAACTATACACAAATGTATAGAACAGTAGAGCATCAGGTGGAGTGTTTTCCACGTGAGAATAATTCGGATGAAGAAGATGGTTTAAAGACAGACCATCTATTTAGAATGAGTCAAACTTTAACCCATTCAAGTGTACCCCAAGATCAGATGGAAAAGACATCCAGAATAAAGTCACAAGTACAAAGTAAACAACAACAATCTGATGTAGGAAATACTATCAGTCAGTTACCCCTACTGAATGCTCTTCTCCTAGAACTTTCTTTGTTAAGTGATCAGGCTCTTCCCCAGATTCCTCTAACTATTCATCCCCAGCTTGCTTGGCTTTACAGAGAAAGAAAAGATGATTTTCCTGTAGTTGACCAAGTGGCTAAATCAGAAACACCAACACAGCACCCTAAATCATCTACTCCAATCAGTAACAACTATACAGAGAGGCATCCAAAGAAAAGGCTGTCACCAAAATATGTAGAAAAAGAAAAAAGACCTAAACAAGACAACATTGAAGCAAGGATAGGGCTAGAACATCGCAAAAATAAACTGATGTATGGATTGACCAATACATTCCGGTTAAGATTGCAGAAGACAAATCCAAATTTCTTGATTCTTCATGAAAAGAAAGAACTATTGAGGAAAAGGCAAGTAGAACAATTGAAAGGAAGACCAAGGGGATTCGCTGTAAAAGTAACATCGAAAGAAGCTCTTCAAAACCACACCAATTGGATAAAGGTGGTGGACAAATATCTTTGCAAAGTACTGCCTTTAAAAATAAAGGTGAGACATTGATTCAAGCTACAGTTGAACAAGACTCACCTAATTTTTCAAAGCTTTCCAGAAATGTGACGTTTAGTGACGATAATGACAGCCATATTGGGAAAGATGTAAATGTACGTCTGCCCAAAACATTCCCCCATGATGCTGGCCATATTCAAAATGAAGCTTATAATGAAGATGTGGATATTTTTCAGACTCAAGAAGGTAACCATGGCTTTCCTACTAATACTAGTCCAGAGGACGGTGGTATAGAAACATCTTATAGCTATCATAGCAGTCCAGAACCCAGGTATTCTGAGGACTTCTCCATCGATCTTGAACCAGCTGAATACTCAGAAGAGTTTGCCAGTCCTGAACCTACAAGTAAATATGAAGATACACTGGGTAGCAGTACAGAAACTACAGGCACTGGGATGAAACATACCAATTCAACCACTGAATCAGAATCCCACATGTCGGAACGTTCCAACGACAGTCAGAAACCAGCCAGCCACAACACAGAGGATTTATTTCCACTGCCAGAACCATCAGAAAAATCTCCAATTCTGGCTTTGAAAGGAACATGCATAGTAAAAGGTCGCCATCGGAGACCATCGCTGTCCTCTACACTCTCAGATACATCTGATGATTCAATCATCTCATCAAAGCAAAATAGATTTAAGAAACAAATAAAATCAACAACGCCAGAGAACTATATGATAGAGGACAATCCAGCTAGTACAGAAAGTCCCCAATTTTCAAATTCAAGGAATAGAAACAGGACTTTAGAAGAGGACCATTCTGTGGGCACATCTCAGGTGAGCTCCTATATACCATCCAATGTTTCGGACTTTGATCTCAGTGCACGTGAAATGACTCCAGTAGACCTTAAAGAAGATGGGGATGAACCAGGTACTATGGGAATTGCTAACAAATGCAAACATATATCTGAACTAATAGCCAACAAACTCCCTGGATATACTTTGTGAAATTTTTGCTGAACGTTACTACCAATGATTGATTAGTTGAGACTGCAACCTAAATAACTTATTCTGCTTGTTATAATTTCTGATATCCAATTGAATAATCTTTACCTGCACTAAAAACTAAATGTATGCAACAAAACACAAGTGCCACACAAGTGTGTTTCTTCGGGTTACAGTACCCTCAACAGGTGTGATGATGTCATAAACTGATAGTAAAATTGACGCCACTTCTAAATGTACCAGAACCTCAATATTTTTGCTGTGATGTTTTATTTTAGATCGTATATATTGTACATTTAGCATTCCAGCTAAGAATATTCTGACAGCCACTTTGGTGAATTGAGACTACTATTGTGCATTCACTTGAATAGTTTCTCCACATGTGATGGGAATAGGAATAATGTATGACATTATAATAATAGTAATGGATGACAATAATCATGTAGGAATATGAGGGAATTTAACTTTTAAGTAACACACTAGACTTTACTAGATTCCAGAGAAAGTATATATCAGAAGTTTCTAATCAATGCTCATGTATTCTTGGATATTCTTTTCACGTTATAAAACACTAGCACTGCACTATCAGCACATAGTGCAAAAATTTAAATGTTCCATTTACAAAAATCCTACAAAATTATCAATATTTTCAAATTAAATTGCATTATTTTCTATATAATATAATAGAAATATAAACATGAAGGAACTGTAATCTCTGTAAGATCATGCATATGCCCCATCCAACAATATGCATCACCCTTCTACTCCTATCCATGCACAAAGGAAAATCATGCAACAATAAAATGTAGCAAAATCAAAATAATCTTGGCGGTATCTATTCTCCCTGGCAAAGAGTGGAAGGCTTCTGAAGGCTGACTGATCCTATCAGTATTGTTATTCAATGTGTCTAGTCCACCTGATAGTAAAACTCTTATAGAGATTTTGCAATTTCATCTATGCAGGTTGTCCACTTACAAACACTGTCACTCAGCTTTTCAGTATATCCTGTGAAGCACTTTGGGACATCCTCCTGATATGAAAGGCGCTATACCAAATGCAAGGATTATTATTATCATTGTTATAATTTCTGATATCCCCAGTTTGTTTTATAGCCTGCTATATTCAGATTTTCTCGACAAATACCCATATAGGGTCAGATTACCTCAGCAGCATTTTTGCCTCCGAGTCAGAAACTTGAGATTCTAATCCCCTGTTGTGATTTAAATTTATTGTCAAGGCTGACACTAATAATAAATAATAATCCTTGCATTTTATATAGCGCCTTTTCACGTTGTTGAGACTTTTCAAATCGCTTCACAGAATATACTGTAAAGTGGATTGACTATTTTGTGGGTCATATGCGGCAGCCAGTTTGCACACATCAGTGTCCCACAGACAGCCATGGAGTGAGTGATCAATTTTATTTGGGGGATTGTTGACCAAGACACCAGGAGAAACGTCCATCTCTTCAAATAGTGCCATGGGATCTTTAACATCCACCTGAACAGGCAGATGGGACCTCGGTTTAACATCTTTTCTAATGCAGTACTGGAAGAGTGCTGTATTGTCAAAGGTGAGATATTTAATCAAAGTCCCATCTGCCTGATTCAGATAAATGCTTCAGAGAGATTTCGCCCTGTGTCTTGAGCAACAATCTTTGAAATTAAATGGTCATTGATCACTCTTTGTGAGTTCTTTCTGGTGCAAAAGGCTGTTATGTTTCTCTACAAAAACAGTCACTACGTTTGACAGCAATCGCTTTATGTTCCTTGATTGTCTCACCACACCCTACCTCTGCAATCTTTTTCAACCATACTGACCTGGGGTGGTGATCACCTTCCTCCAGCACTATTCATCAGTCTATATTGACTTTATTAAAAGATTGAAAATGACTGCACTGGTAATAAACCAGTTCAGATACGTTCAATCTTTCTATCCACTTAATGAAGAAAACCAAGCTGTGCGTGCTGTGTCCTTGGCTATCACCAAAGTTCATCTAATCCTTTCTGAAATTAGGTAAATAGTAGATTCATTACTAAAAAAATCATTGTTTATAAAGTTTAACCCAGTTTGGGTGCAGTTTGTGGAGTCCTGTAGCTCAGTGGTTAGAGAACTCGCCTCGCAAGCGAGAGACTTGGGATCAATTCCTGGCAGGCAAAATGTTGGGCAAATTTCCTTCTTCCACACGCCTCTGTTTACCTAGCAGTAAGTAGGAACCCAGTTGTTAGTCGATTGGCAAATCGCTTTTCCGGAGGTGATAATTCCTTCAAAATAATAATAATAATAATAATTTGGTCACTCAATCCACGACTGTCTGTGGGACGCAATTGGCTGCTGTGCTTCCCCTACAAAATATAGTCATTTCACTTTACAGTGTATTTTGTGAAGCGCTTTGAGACATCTCGAAGACGTGATAAGGCGCTGTATCAAATGCAAGGATTATTATCATCAAATCCTAACCTCCATACTTTCTGTAGCCTCAATGTCAAAACCTTATAGACTGTAGACCTTATATTTAGCCTATAATAAAGAAGTTGGGCAATTAATGGAGCTCTTTACATGATCCTTTCCTAACTTGAATTAATGTAGCAATGCAGAAACCACTAAGCTCTACCGCTCCTGCAAATACTCCTGAATTCTATCTTAATACTTTAGGGATTGTCAAATGCTGCCTTCCTATCATTCATAAGAATGCTACTTATCGCTGGATGATGTCTCTGGGTATTTTCCTCATTCTGTGGCTCTATGAATATCATCATCAGTGGTTGGTCTGCACAAGTCTCCTGGGTTCCTATAAAGGAGGATAGGTACATTTATTGAGTAAAGCACCATTTTCTCAACAGAACATTCAGAACCATTTAGTTTAGGATAACGTTTGAGATGATAATGTTTCCTAAGGCAGTTAAAGTTATTCTTGACTAATGAGGAGTGACGTGATTTCTAAAAGACCTTGAAGGATGATTGTAACTTAGTTAGGAAAGAACTGAATGCTGTGGATTCTGTACCACAAGTAGTTCCTGTTCTCATCGGAGAGCATTAAAGAACCAGTATGATTACAGGCACAACATATCCTTATGTAAACATAGAGGCAAAATGTATGCAGTTTGAAAAATATCATGACTAATAATTGTCACATACCAAGTATTCCACCCCCCCCCCACCCTCCACCCACCCCATAGTTTCCTTGCAGCAAGGCTTTAAAAGGCTAAATATTTGTAGGTTTTAGATTGGTTACCCAGGTAAAAAGCCAAAATAAACACTCAAAATGGAAGCAGTAAGCAGCCTCTCACTAATAGTCTAAATGTAATCTAAATTTGATTAAAATCTGTACATTGTTTTTGTAACTTTTATGATGAATGTGTTTTTCTAACTTCAATGATGAAAGTGGGATTTTGTAATGTATGTCTGGCTCAGCTTAAGTTAATGCAAGATCAAACGCCTGTTCAACAGTGGTGTTAAATTACGCTTGAAAAGAAAAATGCAGCTATTATCAGCATCATTTTAGCAGTGCAACAGTAAATGTAACTACTCGCATATTTTCTTTACTGAAACAGATGTAGATTTCTGTTAAAAGTGAGCATAATTTCCAGATGTGATCATTGTTATAGCACCATAAATGTCACTCTGATTCACAGCAGAAACTCTGGATGTGGTATGGAAGATACATACACATCCTTGTGGTAATACATACTTTACAGTCCATCACGCTCATCTTGTTACATGCATATCATCTGGTGTCAGATTTTTTTGTGTGTGGCTGATTGCATGATTGATGTGAAAGTAATTTCGAAAGCAAACTGAACAATAAGTAAGTGCTGTATAAAAGAAAATGTGCAGACTCCAATGGTACAGTTTTGGCATTGCGAATTGTGCAATTCAGAATTATTCTGGATGATTTAACAAGTGTATTCATTCATGTACGGCTTCAAAATGTCACAAAACTGGTGGGCTCCGGGTTACTAAATCAGCATCTCAATTCCAAATATATTGTTTTTCATGATTAATTGGAAACTGCAATTGTCTGGAAATCATTTAACATGAAAATAAAAAATAAATCAGCCGGGTAATTTAATTCATTCATTTGGTGAACGCAGATTACCTCTCTTCTCTTCCCTCATTTTAGTTCACTCTGCAATCTGATTGGAAGGGTAGCATTGAAGGCATAATTCAGACTATAGATGCCTCTGAAGAACTTGTCAATATCACTTTATGGTCTACTTGTCAGAAGGCAAACATGTGTAAAGTGGGAATGATTTCCTCCATAGACGTTTTTCTCTCCACTAGTCAATTTTTGTTTATAGCGAAACATTGTTTTGTAGGTCAGGAAAGAGAAAATGGTCCCTGAACCAGAACAATCCCTATTCTTCCTATTTCTAGTATTTCTGTGTTTTCTCTTAAATCCGTAGAATGAAAGGAAAAGCAAACAATCTACTTCCAAACTTCTGCCAGTGACTCTTTTGAGTCATCCATGCACAGTTATCTTTTTTTTTAAAAAAAATATGGTTCAGGGAATTTCTATGCAAGCCATTCTCCCAAGAGATAGAATAATAGATCAGATGAACTGTATAATTGGGTGCATTGTGTATGGACTGTGGATGGAGTAGGTTTGATGCTTTGTTGTTCTCCGCTTTTTTGTGTTATGATTATAATATGTTGAGCCGTTATGTGTTTTTCTCTCACCTCTGAGACAGTTTAGCTCACCTCTGTGCCACTGATGCCCCGATTGCTAGAGGCATTTTTGTTCCTTTGGGTTCAGTCAAGCTGTGGAACCACCAATTGTTCATTCAGCATCACTTCCTAGTTTAATGCATTAAAATGCATCAACTATAACGTCCTAATCGAACACTGGGCAAAATCACTTCCAGTGCTGTACTATGCCATAGATCCTGAAATATCACAGGTTCACTTAATTTTTATGCTGAATTAGCTGATCTCAGTGAAGAAGGAGTCTACAATTGGCCTCATGACTTAGAGGCTGAGGAATGGAAAGTAAAGCAAAGTTCTTGTATAACATTCTTTTTATTTAAAAAAGGTTGATTTTTTTGGTATGAAGTTAATTTTGTAGGACGTCTAAGATGACACCAGTACTGTCAGTATTATGAGAGTACTGCACTGATTGGAGGGTTGATATTCTTTATGGAGAATACCCAGATGTCAGCCTGGCTCAATGGGCAGTAAAGTCAGGAGGTTGTGGATTCAAGAACAATGTTGGGTCTTTCAGGTCATATGCTAGGCTGACACTTCAGTGCAGTGCTGCGGGAGAGCATACAAATGTAATCTTGTTGTTGTTGTTGCATTGTCTGCCAGGGTACACACGATGAATGTGAGTGACTCTCCCTCTCCCTTGCTTTACATGCTGTTTGCGAGATTGTTTGCCTTCATTTAGCACCTTATCTTGGTGGCATAGCCCAAATGAGAGACTTGTCTTGCAGGGACAAGTGGGCACAAAACTGTGCTAGCAATGTATGGGAAAGCGAGTTTTCTGTCTCATTGCATGTGTCTGAAGGTTGAATACAAATATTGCATTCAAAACACATTGATAAAAATACTGCAAAGTAACATCAGTGGTTGAGTAAACCATAAAAAGGGTTTGCTGCGCTGCAGTTTCTCCTATTTACAACAATGGGAGTGCTAGTGCACGTGGAAACTACTGTGTGGCTGAGCCAAGATATTTTTCTGCCCTTTTGCACTCTTATTGTTTCATTGGGTGAATGCTCATGGTCATGTAATAAAATCAGTAATTAGATTTGCTGTACCATCAGTTCCTGAAGCTGCTTGTGTCTGGTGCTGAATAATGTGTTCTGATTTATGTTTTGATAGTATTCGTCACTAGCTGAGTAATTATAGTTATAATAAAATCACAAAATCATTGCTAAACTAACGTGGCTCTTCCAGCAGATTGAAATGCAATTCCATCATATAATGAGAGGGGAAAATGTACTACAAATGATAAGTGGCCCAGCAGTTTAAGAAGATAAGTGACAGACATCTATTTGGAGATTATAGGTTTGAGTCCAATTGGCGAGGTGTTAAGCTTTTCATCGAAATTAATGATTCCAGCTCAATTCAGCGAAGTGCTAAACAAAATGTATTATGCCTTGCTTTGAGTCACATGACCTTATCTCATGTCACTAAAATAGAAGGTTACAGTGAAGGTAAGATCACGACTGTACATCAGGAAGAGAGGCCGATCTACAAGTTTACAACTCACATGAGGGGGAAAAAACCAAGAGAGCACATCACCGAGAACATGTCACACACTCCTGTAGCAGTCAAGTCAAGAACTATATTACCCTGGAGATGTGAGGATGTTGTGTGAAGGGCTAAAATGCAATGGGTAAAGATGTAGAGAAAGGTAACCTATATAGTACGTAGTACAGCTTGGCGAATTTTAATTCAACTTTCTAGATAGCTGACAGTTATGTAGTTAGGGTACAATATACCAACCAGTGCAATATCACCTTAGCTTATTGGTTTACACAACAGTTAAACATTAAAAATGTATGCATAATATGAATTTAAAGCCTTAAAAATGAATATGGGGTGGGTAAAGAGTGCAAGGAGAAAAATGGTTATTGAGAGGAGCAGCCTGTATTCTTAATTTTTTTTATAATCAAACTTTGTAACATTAAGCATTGGGCTTTGCAGAACATCTTTGGAGCACATTTTATGTTGTGATTTAATAAAATATTTTGTAAACTTAACATTAAATATGGGTACATTTTATAAGTTCTGTTAAAACTCAAGAATATCAATCCTTTAACATTATTTAACCAAAGTAAAGTGGCATCCAGGACAATCACAAGCACAGCACAAGTCACAATATGAATCGCATTAAGTTAATGCGAGTTGACTAATTCAATGTTGACAAAATTGAGGGCAGAATTTGTTTATTCTAATGATTAATTCTACAAATACATTTATGTGATTGCAGAGGATTGTTTATCCATTGAGTAATCAGAAAAGATGCATAATCTGTCGACCAATCCTCTATAAAAGAATAGAAACTTGGCTTATGAATTTGAATGCTGACAATCCAGTGATCTATATAAACATATAAAATCAATGATTCTATTATAATGGAAAAATTCAAACATGCTGCCAAGGAAGCTGACATTACTAATTTCACAAAACCTCCCTTGGCTAAACTAAAGGTATTGATAAACACAGAAATACTCATTAATAATAATAATAATCTGCCTTTTAATAGATTGTCCGGTGTCTGTTTAATGTGAATCATGCAAATATATTGAAGATGGACAACACTTAATGCAAAAATCCCAAGGGTTCTACAATGTGCTTTTATCACTCTGCAAGTCCACTTACTTATGCCATCGGGAACGCTTGTTTGAAGTGTAGTGAAACGACATTATGTTTAAATGCGAGATTATATATTGCGCACATGTAAATATTGCCCCAAACTTACATGTACGTTCTTT
Source organism: Callorhinchus milii (assembly GCF_018977255.1). NCBI lineage: Eukaryota > Metazoa > Chordata > Chondrichthyes > Chimaeriformes > Callorhinchidae > Callorhinchus > Callorhinchus milii. The sequence continues at coordinate 69,358,784 of NW_024704744.1, read as the reverse complement.
CTCACATCTTTGTAGTTATCACCTGTCATTTTCCACCCTCACTGGTAATGCAGGTACTCAGATCAGGCTGGAACACCAGCCATCTCCGTTCCCTCAAGGCACAAGTGTGAGCTGCCGAACGCACCTGGATCAATTCCAAATTAACGGTCCATCGGCAGATCTGGCTTCCCCACACCAAGATCTACCGCTGCGCTCTTGCCTCTGCCAAATCCTCCTTCTACTCCAAGGTTATCTTGGAGACAAAGGACAATGCCCGGCTTCTCTTTTCCACCACAAACCGTCTCCTCCGTCCACCTTGCCACGCCTCGCCCATCCTCTCCTTAAACTCCAACTGTGAGGAGATGCTGGATTTCCTCGAAACCAAAATCGAGGGGATACGTTCAGCCACCTCAGCCCCGTCCACAGCCACCCCACATCACCTCTTTCTCATGACCCACCACCCACCCACCTCTCCCCCCATACTCCTTCAACCGTATCTCTCCCTCCTCCCTCTCCGCAATTGTTCGCAAACTCGAACCCACCACCTGCTCCCTCGATCCCATCCCCACCTCTCTCCTCATCTCCCAGCTCCACCTTCTGGCCCCTCTCCCGTCCGACGTCATCAACCTCTCCTTGTCAACCGGTTCAGTTCCAACCCCACTAAAAACAGCTGTCATCACCCCCACCCCGAAAAAACCTTCCCTGGACCCATCCCTACTCTCCAGTTACCACCCCATCCCTAACCTCCCATTCCTTTCCAAGGCCCTGGAATGAGTCGTCGCATCCCAGCTCCACTCCTTTCTCTCTCGCCATTCCCTCTTTAAACCCCTCCAATCCGGCTTCCGCGCTGCCCACAGCACAGAAACAGCCCTGGTCAAAGTTACTAATGACATTCTGAACATCTGTGATAAGGGCTCCCTCTGCCTCCTTGTCCTCCTCGACCTCTCTGCCGCCTTCGACACTGTCGACCACTCCATCCTCATACACCGCCTTTCCTCCTTACTTAATCTTCACGGACCTGCCCTTGCCTGGTTCGATTCCTATCTCTCTCACCATCTCCACTTTGTTGCCTCTAATAGTTTCTCCTCCAGCCCTCGCACTGTCACGCCTGGCGTCCCCCAGGACTCTGTCCTTGGCCCTCTCCTCTTTAATATCTATATGCTCCCCTTGGTGACATCATCCACAGACATGGGGTCAACTTCCACATGTATGCGAATGACACCCAACTCTATCTTTCTGCCTCCACCCTCAACTCCAGGACCACTGCTGTCCTGACAGACTGTCTGTCGGACATCAAGTCCTGGATGAGAGCAGATTTCCTACAGTTGAATGTGAACAAGACTGAGGCCCTCCTGATTGGCTCACACCAGCGCCTCAGCACCTCAGGCTCTGGCAGCATCAACCTCCATGGTTGCACACTACAACTCACCGAGCCAGTCAGGAACCTGGGTGTCTTGTTCGACCCTCAACTGTCTTCTTCCCCACATCCAAGCCATGACCCGCTCTGCCTTCCCTCACCTCCGTAACATCGCCCAACTCCGCCACTACCTCACCCCTCAGGCCGCTGAAACTCTTGTTCATGCCTTCATCACCTCCAGGCTCGACTATGCAAACGTCCTGCTTGTTGACCTTCGCAACTCCTCCCTCCACAGGCTGCAGATAATCCAAAACTCTGCAGCCCATGTCCTCTCCCGCCCCAAACTCCGTGACCCCATCTCCCCCATTCTCGCCCAACTCCATTGGTTCCCTATCCTTCAGAGGATCCAGTTCAAAATCCTGGTCCTCACCTACAAAGCCCTTAATGGTCTTGTCCCACCCTAACTCTGTGACCTCCTAACCCCTACCAACCCGCTCGCTCTCTCCGCTCAGCCGGCTCTAGCCTGCTCCACAATCCCGACCCACCCGCCCCACCATTGGCGGGAAAGCCTTCAGCCACTCTGCCCCCAACCTCTGGAACTCCATCCCTCAATCACTCCGCCTCGCCCCCTCCTTAGCCTCCTTCAGGTCCTGCCTCAAAACCTTCCTCCATTGGTCACCACCATTCCCCTCCCCTCCCTTCTCCCCCCTGACCCCAGCTCGAGTCTGAAATGCTGTACTCTGTCCAGTGCCTTAGGACGTCCTCCTGTCGTGAAAGGCAGTATACAAATGTAATCTCGTTGTTGTTTTGTTGGGGGAAGGAAAAGCAAAACAGAAAAAGAGCAAGAGAGAGGTTGCTCCACCCAAATATTCTTACCAACCTAAAGTTTCAATATCCTCTTCCCAAGTTTGTTAACTATAAAATTCTCAATATAACTCTCTCCTGCCGGGTTTGTCTCACAACACTGCTGCTGGTAGCAGCCCTGACATCTGTGACAGTGCCTCAGGTTAGTTACATGTGGTGGTCTGAACTTTTCTGGAGGTGCTGACAGTCATCTGAAGGGGTAGCTTTTGTTGGAGATAATGGGATCTGACTTGTAGATTTGAGATATTCCATATGTTTGGAATATGAATTATCTGGATGTGTAGATGGAGGACCTGACCCACCCCAGCACTTTCTCAATGCCCATGCAGGTGTATTGCGGATTAATCTTTGTACATGTACAGGTGTTGCCTCCAGTGCTATGAAATCCACTTAATGGTATAAACTGGGTGTGTTAGACATAACTGGCAAACTAGACTTGAATCCTTTCTTCCTCAATCCTCCAGCTTGCTTCCTGCTTGCCTATCTTCAGATCACACTTGAAGACCTTCCTCTTCAACTGAGCCTTTGGTTACCACCTCTCTCTCTCTCTCCAGCATCAATTTGCACCACTGTTAAGCGTTCCAAGAAGCTACCCCGCATGAAAGGCGCTGTATAAATACGAGCTGTTGTTGTTGTAGACCACTGCAGTACTGCTTCTTGTTAAAGAATCAGATTTATTGTGACTTCTTATGTAACGCACATTCCCTATGGCGCAATATCTAATAAAGAAATTATACAAAATAACTATTCCATGAGGGTGCATGCATTTTGTATGTCTCCTATGGAACTCTCACAGAGAGGGCATAATACATTTATAATCAACTCCATCATCCACATCCATTTCAAACATCTTTTATTCAACGAGAAAATTGCACAAAGTCACTATTCTCTAAGCATTATTCTGAAGTAACCTACCGTTATAATAGCTGAATAAACCAATAGTTTCTATTTTTACTGCATAGAGATCTGCGGTTTCAACTTCAATTTTTAAATTATTTGAAAAGTTAAAAGCGGAGTTTTATATTGACTGCTAAGTTTTGAAATATTTACAAATCCAACAAGTTTTAAAATTTGTTTGACATTTTTGCACCCTGAAGAAACTATCAGAATGATCTCTGTAAATAATTGTGCACAAACAATATCTGGCTTTGAGAATATGTACCATGACCACTCATCCCAGATTGCTGTATGATTTAAAATCAATATGGAAACGAGATGGATATCAAAATAACCAGTCACAATGCAATGAATCCCGCATAAGATGAGCATTTCCGCTGAAGATACAAAGACATACTAATTCAGTCTAAAACATTGGCAGGACCTGTGGGGCTCATGCGAGGCCACATTTAGTGAAATTATTGCAGGGAGGTGCACACTGACCCAACCCTTGTAACCATAGAGTGCAACCTTCTGGCAAAAATGTTTTGAAGTAATGTTGAAAATGACAGGGTATCAAGTATCCATTGATTATGTTCATGCAGCCATAGGAGACCCATTTAGTTAATTGTACAGAATTAAAGCAGCATTGAGCTCACTCCAGCAACACTACTGAAACATGTCAGCGGTGAATATTTGATCTCAGCAAAGTCATTGGAAGAAAATCAAAGGAAAAGTCAACCTGTTGGCTGGATACCAGTGAGCATCACCAGAATCCTATGGTGATTTACCTTCAATTTCCCCATTCGTCCATCCTCCTAATGGCCAGGCAATGATTAATACAATAGCAATTTGCATTTATATAGTGACCTTCCTGCAGGATAGCATTTCGGAGTGATGCCCAATGGTGAAACTTTACATTAATATATCAATGCGTGAGAGGATATATAAGAATAATCCTTATAACCCTTACCTTTGATATAACGTGTTTCACATCGGGAGGACGTCCGAATAAGTGCTGCACAGGCTATATTGTAAAATGTAATGATTTGTGTATTCTGTAGGTGATGAATAGGTGGTCCGAGCTGGACAAGCAGCATTGCCAGACAGTGCTTTCAATGGTAAGCAATGTGGTTTTAGTTGGTTGAACTCCAGCAGTATCCCGACACACATTCTCAGGTCCCCAAGCCTTGGTTCTTGCCAGCCTGCAGCTAATACTCTCTGGAATTAGGTAATCAGGTTGCATCCCTCCAGGAAGAAAGTGAGAATTTCATTCCAATACAAGGGAATTTCTAAGTGTAGGTGGAATGCATGGAACTCTCAGTTTGGATTGGATTTTCTTAAACTTGGCGATGTATCAGACACCCAGCTGACCCCAAAAAACTGATTGGGAGAATGAAAGACTTGTATATAGGGAATCAATTTAAGCGAAAATGGGATCAGAGGCAAAATAATCAAGATGAGAAGTAAATACACTGTAAGAAGTAAAGGCAAAGCATTAATAATGAAAGAAATTGAAATTTTGGGTGTTTGCCTCCACAAGTCAACAGTTTGTGTTAAGCAAACAGCACCACCTAAGACAAATACTGCACTTATTCTGTTTTCACGTGTTTTTAATGTGGCAGAATATAAAATGTAAAGAAAGCAATTGTGGAAAGGCTGTTGATTTTGGAAAATCATTCACTAGAAAGGAATTCTTCTACGCCTTTAGGTATCCTCTGTGAAAATACAGCTGAAAAGCAAACTGTTGAAGGGTTTCCATAGCAACCAGAAACCTGAAGTCATGCTAAACTCTCAAGGTCATAGCAAAGCAAAATGGCAGGTCTGGAACATTAAGGATTCAATTTCCTAATTATTTTCCTCACAAGTAAACATATTCTTGTCCAGACTTAGAGGGCATAGGAATGCTCTTTGCATAGGAATGCACCTTGGGATGTCCTCCCTATTTGAAAGGCACGCTATAAATGCAATTTGCTGTTTGTTGTTGTATTAACTTACCTCTTTGTGACTGCGCTTTCAGTCATTTTTCCAGTCCCCATCCGATCTGCTCCCTCCCCCAGCTCAAATGCCCGCCAGCATAGTCAAGCCCTTTTGAGAAGTCTTTCTGACTTGAAAGGCACAAAATAATAATAATCCTTGCATTTGATATAGTACCTTATCATATTGTTGAGACATCCCAAAGTGCTTCACAGGATATACTGTAAAGTGGACTGATTGTGATTTTTAGGGAACCAACAGCCATGGAATGAGTGACCAATTTTTTTAATTATATAACTATATTGTAGCATACTGCATAAAGTCTTTATGTAAGGATTAAGGTCTTAATGTAAGTATTAAGGATTACTTTTTAAACCACAAAGCAAATTTAATTGCATACCTAAGTAACAATTAACTGATCAGCTGGTTACAGTTATTGGGTTTATTATTATGTAAATTGTCAGAACCAGCAGGAATACTGTAGACCACTACCATGGTGTATGCTGTACATCATTTACAATGGAAGGATACATTGGAAAGATTTTTTTCCTTGTCACCACACATTCAATGTGTTAACATACAGTTACATGTCTAAATGTTTTCCACATTGCCATCACTATACTATGATTAAATACTGTGTTAAACTTTATTCTGCAAGATTTTATCCAATGTGGTCAATGAGAAGTAATCATTTAGTTGTGATGTCTGTGACTCCTAATAATCAGTTATTATCATTTGATTTTGTTACTCTATTTGTTTTGGTCAGTCAGGTGTATGATATGGAAACCCATCATCGTCCTTAAGAGTATCCAAACTAGGCTGAGAGTTCCACATACGCTGGTAAATTTCCCTTTTTTGGATTGGAATGGAATGGACACCAGAGTGTGTGTTCAGGTACTGCTGGAAACAGGTGCTTTGCCTGTTCGCGTCTGCGCTCGTGTTTGCGCACTCGCCTGCTCACATCTGTGCACATACTGACTGCCACATTCACTCACTACATTTTACAGTAAAATCCTATGAAGCATTTTGAATCATCCTCCAGACGTGAAAAGTCCCATATTAAAAGCAATAATTATTCACCGCACCCCTCGGAAGATCATATCGGTCATTCTAGGTGCTGCTGTTCAGTCAGCTGAACTGTCATAGTTAAATTAGTTGAAATAGTTAAACTTCCTATGAGATTATGTAAAAAAACTAAAAAATGACGTATCTCGGAGTGGTCACATGGTTATAGTCAAATTGGGTGAAGTCAACTGCAAAAGCCAGCATCAAATAATTTATAAGCTTGATAAAATAAGTTTATCATTAAATTTCTGTATGCAGTGACATTATAAGTCTCCGGGTGGTTTGTGAGAGCTAAATTATTGCTGTCCAGCGCTTGGTCTTACCAGGCAGCTTTGCACTTTCATCATTGGTGGAGCCTGAGAATTGGATGTTAAGGGAGTATTCTTTTCTGTTTTCTCCTTGCACTCTTCCCGTTGAACACTGCTCTGTTCTGTACCTCAGAGCTATAGTCTTCTTTAATCTGATATTTACATGGGTCCGCAATAGATTTTAATGTAATAAAAGGTATCTGATGAATAACTGAATCTGATTTCTGGGTCAAAATAGCTTGTTAACACCTTGTTTGCTTAATAAAAGCTATCTTAGCTTTGCCTACAATTGTAGTCAGAACACTTACAGTATATCCTGTGACGAGCTTTGAGATGCCACCCAGTGTGAAAGGCGCTATACCAAATATGAGGATTAATATTTTATAGACCTGTTTCCCATCTTACTAATAGGAAATAAGATGTTGCTTTAGTGACATTTGCCACTATCAGCATCTTGAATTTTGCAAATGTATTAATAGACACCTCTTTAAATGGGACCCAACTTATATGTAGTTCCTGGGTTGGTTCAAAGACAAGCAGAAAAATTGAGGAACTGAAGGGGGAAAAAAACTCTGCATGAGCCAGTCAGGCTGTGTGCTGGTGCATGCACTTCTCTAAACCTTCCTTCCACATTTTTCTTTTTCTTTAAAACCATAGCATGAGGAGTTACACATAAATAGGCAGTTAAAATCACTATGAACATCAGGGATTCCTACATAAGACTCATTTCTACAGCACATGGTTCATTTACTCACTGAGCCATGGGGAAATGTGAAGCTCTCAGTGTTTTCCTTTCATTTGATGGTTTTGCTCAGTCGGGTCAGCTAAGCTTGAAATGGGAGACAGGAGACAGGTTTACTGGTGCACAATTCAGGACAAAAACTGACAATCATTCCACATTTAGGATATATCCTGGTGTTTTCTCCGGCATCATGCTATTCTCCGATTCAAGTTATAGGGTAAAATAATCCATCAAGGATACAGCTCGGCACACACAATCTGTGACTGGTATGAAGCGGGTGAGAGAAGATAACTAATTTCATCCAGTGTTGAACCAACAAGACAAAGCATTCAGGTCAAATAGTCCTGATATCTATATCATGTTTATTGATCATGGATGCAGTGTTCATCTACAACATTTTTTTGAAGTAGGTATTCAGACACAATAGTTACCTGAGAATTTTGACATCATACTGCTAATATCTGAGCCTAAATCATTGCTGTGTATGGTAACAATTGCAGTCCTAATACAGATCACGGCAGAACACCACTTCCTACTTCTTGCCATGCGAAGTTTCCTCCAAGAGTAAGAGAAAACCCCTACTTTATTTTCTATCCATCTCTCTATCCATTCCCCCATGACTACACATGACCTGATTATAGAAATGAGTCTCTTACGTGGAGCCTTATTAAAGATTTTATTCAGTCTGGATCCACAAAACCAGGCCTTACATTCCCTCTCTGCTAAACCCATGGTTCACAATCAAAGAATCATAGGATATTACAGCAAGGAAAGAGGCCATTCGGCCCATTCTGCCTGTGCCGGCTCTTTGGAAGAGCTACCCAATCAGTCTGACTCCCCTGCTCTTTCCTCATATCCTTGCAAATTTTTCTTTTACAAGTACCAATCCAATTCCCTTTTAAAAGTGATTATTCAATCTGTTTCCACCAGCCTTTCAAGCAGTGTATTCCAGACGGTAACAACTCTCTGTGTAAAAATGGACGAATTGTGAATGAATTCAGGTAGAATAATTACACAATTAAACATAATATAATAACACATATAAGCATTTAATTCCTAGGAAATTAACTATTTGGGTCATTTTAATGAAACATCTTTCTCGTCTCCGGGATAGCATCCGAAAAAAGAAATTTACATGTGCTTTAGATGCAAGTGAATTTCAAAAGCTTCAAGTGGCCTACTTCTGTCAAGCCAAGTTCACAATAACTAAAAACAGACAAAAAATCTCTGCCGCACTGTGAAGCTCATGAACTTTAGCACTGGCTTTGTAGATATAAAGATACTGAGAGGCATAAAAGATACAGCACAACATCAAAGCATCACAAGCTAATGTACTGTACACACAGGTTTATGTTAATCAAAAATTATTTGGACACGAATGCATGTCTACAAATCTTTCTGATGTAAGTGAGTTGTAGGGAAGAAATTCCACGAAGTTTTTCAATTTTGTTAACATTTCAGAGAGTCTAGAATTTGGCAAATTGTTGAAACCAGTCTTAATTTTGAGGCCAGTATATTGTAGTTCACAAAAGGACTTTTAATATGATTAAGGGATGTGACAAATTCTTGATGACCTGAATTGCTGCATAAATCAGGTAAATCTACACCCAGGTAGAATTTCTCCCTCCAAATATCAAAAAAAAAAATGCTCCAGGCTAGCTGACTTAATTAAGATGGCATCAAAAGGCTTTTGTAACACTTTCTAATATTTCAGTGTATAATAATGTATAAAATAAAATTTTAAATGAAATTACTAATAGTCACAATGGCCTGAAACTGTCCTGGAAATAAAGTGCCTGATTTGCAATTGAATTTGTAATTGGTGTGCCCACCTGGCTCAGTTGGTAGCACTCTTGCCTCTGAGTCAGAAGGTTGTGAGTTCAAGTCCCATCTCATGACTTTGACCTTACATAATCTAGGTTGAAAAATCAAATATAGTGCTGGCAGTGGACTGCATTGTTGGTGGTGTTATCCTTGAATAACATTAAACTGAGGTCTTCTCTGTCTATTCAGGTGGGCTTTAATGATCCCAAGCCACTATGTGGCCTACTCTACATCCCCTGCCCGGCCTGCCCCACCCTCGGCGGTCGGGCTTCAGCCTTTCTGCCCCCAACCTATGAAACTCCATCCCACATTCCCTTCGCCTCGCTCCCTCCCTTGCCTCCTTCAAGGTGCATCTCAAAACCCTCTTCTTCGACCGCGCCTTCGGCCACCCTCCCCTCCCCGATGCTGACCCCCAGCTCGGGTCCAAATCCCCAACTGGGACGTCCTCCCGACGTGAAAGCCGTGATGCAAATGTAATTTTGTATTGTATTGAATAAGAGAAGTTTCTCTGGGGGTCTTGGCAAACAACCCCCCAGAAAAAAAACATCATTCACTTACTCACTTACTTACTTACATCCTGTAAGGCTGACTGACTGACTGACTGTCTGTTGGCTATCCTGTGCGCAAACTGACTGCTCTAACTGCTCGCAAAATAGTCGCGGCGCTTCACAGCAACCGCTTGCGAAGCACTTTCGAGACATCCTAATAATAATCCCTAACAAAACAAGACAATAGTAAATTGGTCATTTTCAATCCACGACTGTTTGCGGGACATCGCTGTGCGCAATTGGCTGCCGCGTTCGCCCACAAATATATAGTCGATTCACTTTACAGTGTGTTCTGTGCAGCGCTTTGGGACATCCTCCCGACGTGAAAAGCCCGATATCAAATGCAAGGATTATTATTATTATTATTATTATTATCCTCTCGACCGTGAAAGAGACGCCCTGGATAGCAAGTGCAGGGATTATTGTTATTTATTATGAGGATTTCTGGATTGCACCACGTGCACATCTTGGTTCCCAAACCAAATCTGGTGTGTGTGGGTGTGTGTGTGTATGTGTGGGTGTGTGTGTGTGGGTGTGTGTGGGGGTGTGTGTGTATGTGTGGGGGGGTGTGTGTGTGTGGGGGGGAGGTCATGCGCACGCGCGGTGGGGCGCCCCGCAGGGCTGGAGCTATGAAGAGACACGTGGTGTTGACGGGGCCGCCAGGTACACCTTCACAGTCACTACACTGAACTCAGCCCTCACGGCCTCTCTCTCACACACACAGAGGGGGGGGGGGGGGGAGAGGCCGGAGCTCGGCTGCTGTCTGTCTGCCTGAGGGCCGCTCGGGCTCACCCCCACCCCCAGGCCTCGGGCCCAGGGCCGCGCTCAGCCTCCGCGCGGCGCCGAAATCCTCCCCCAAAACACAGCGACGAGCGGGTGGGCGGCACAGGGCCGCGGGCAGCCCAGTGCCCGGCACCGCGGGGCCTCACAGGGCCGCGGGCAGCCCAGTGCCCGGCACCGCGGGGCCTCACAGGGCCGCGGGCAGCCCAGTGCCCGGCACCGCGGGGCCTCACAGGGCCGCGGGCAGCCCAGTGCCCCGCACCGCGGGGCCTCACAGGGCCGGGAGGGAGGGGCCGCTCACTGTCACTCTCATTCACTCACTCACTCACTCACTGTTGAGCAATTGCAGCAAAGGAGCGGCAGCCTATACCCCCCCCCCCCCCACCCCCCTGCTGTGACTGACTCTGGGGTGGCAGGGCTGGCGGGGTGAGCATGGCTGGTGGGATGGCAGGGCTGGTGGGGTGGCAGGGCTGGTGGGGTGGCCGGGTGAGCATAGCTGGTGAGGTGGCAGGGCTGGCGGGGTGGCAGGGCTGGCGGGTTGAGCATGGCTGGCGGGATGGCAGGGCTGGTGGGATGGCAGGGCTGGCGAGGTGGCAGGGGTGGCCGGGTGAGCATGGCTGGCGGGGTGGCAGGGCTGGTGAGGTGGCAGGGTGAGCATGGCTGGCGGGATGGCAGGGCTGGCGAGGTGGCAGGGTGAGCATGGCTGGCGGGATGGCAGGGCTGGCGAGGTGGCAGGGTGAGCATGGCTGGCGAGGTGGCAGGGTGAGCATGGCTGCCGGGATGGCAGGGCTGGCGAGGTGGCAGGGTGAGCATGGCTGCCGGGATGGCAGGGTGAGCATGGCTGGCGGATGGCAGGGCTGGCGAGGTGGCAGGGTGAGCATGGCTGGCGGGATGGCAGGGCTGGCGAGGTGGCAGGGTGAGCATGGCTGGTGGGCTGGCGAGGTGGCAGGGTGAGCATGGCTGCCGGGATGGCAGGGCTGGCGAGGTGGCAGGGTGAGCATGGCTGCCGGGATGGCAGGGCTGGCGAGGTGGCAGGGTGAGCATGGCTGGCGGGATGGCAGGGTGAGCATGGCTGGCGGGATGGCAGGGCTGGCGAGGTGGCAGGGTGAGCATGGCTGGCGGGATGGCATGGCTGGCACTTTAATGTTGGGCATGTGGTGGAACTGGATCATGTCTGTGTCAGTAAGAGAACGTGTGTGTCCCCGGAGTGAGGTTTGGTGCCACACAACCCACCCAATCCCACTCTCTCTGTCTGTCTGTCTGTCTCTGATAGTAATAATCCTTGCATTTGATATAGCGCTTTTCACGTCGGGAGGACGGCCCAAAGCGCTTCACAGAACACACTGTAAAGTGAATTGACTGTATATTTGTGGGCGAACGCGGCAGCCAATTGCGCACAGCAATGTCCCACAAACAGTCGTAGATTGAAAAGGACCAATTTATTATTGNTTTTTGTTTTGGAGGGATTATTATTAGGCTCTGTGTGGAGTAAGGAAACTTGCCCAAGGTTTCGCCCTCTGCCTGGAATTGAACTCGGGTCTCTCGCTTGCAAAGCGAGTGCTCTAACCACTGAGCTACAGGACTCCACTGTAACACTGCAGTCTGCCCTCTGTACAGTTGTGGAGAGTGACAAGGCTGTAATCAATTCAAAGAGTTCACATGGTTTAAACTGCAAGAGGGAAACTCATGCAGTTTATAAACGTCGCCTCGAATTATAGCTTGAAGTCACCTTCAGGCATTTCTTATTATTTGTAATGTTTACTGTTGCGGATTTTCATGGTGAGAGCTTATTACGTCCCGGGTCAGATTTTTTTTGTTGCGCTGCCAATGCAAGTAATGATGTGTTGACAGCGTGCCCCACACGCAGCGGGCACCGAGCGAGTATTAATAATTCCAATGTCATGGTCAGATTTATTCAAAAATCCGAACTTTACGATCACTTTCAAAGCTCCACGGCCTCGCCCAAGCCTCGCTCTGTGATCCTATCACCCCCTGGTCGCTCACACTGGCCTGCTTCTGCCCCACCATGGTTGGACAAGCTTGTAGGCATTCTGCCCCTGAGTTCCTGCGCCTTGTCCCTCCTTTCCACCTTAAGATCTATCTCTTCATTGGACTCTCTTCCCCCAAACCCCCCCCCCCCCCCCCCCCTCAATTCAGGCTCCAAGTCAACTGTATAATGTGCTTTTAGATGTCATCCCAATGTGAAAGACTCTATATAAATATAAAATTGCACCTTAGGTTCGGTATATATTTAAGAACACAAATCACAGATGTAAAAAAAGTCTCTTGGCTCACTGAAGAACTAATCTCACAAATAAATTAACTCCTATCATAGCTTCGAATTTTACTTTGAATAAAAACAATGCTTTTCCATTTGTTGTTTGGCAGATTATTCTAAAAATTCATCATTCTTTTGAATAAAGAAGTCTTCTTTCTAAATATACGTTTCAACAAATGTTATAGTTTTTAGGAGCTGGAAATTAGATTGGCTTTTTAATACCCCTATGTGAAGATGCTACATAAGTTCCAGTTGCTGTTATAACGACATTAACAAGATCAAGAGTGGTCTCATTGGACCATGTAGGAACTTCATTTAAGTTTAAAGCGTGTCTGAAATTGGCTGGATTAAAAGACAATTTAAAGTGGTAGTTCCAGTTGCAGGGCTTGGAATTGAATCAATGTCCGTAAAATTAGATTTATGCTACATCTGTTACATCTGTTTATCTGGGAAGAGCATTGACTTGACACTAAGTGTGATCTGACCAGTGCATCGTAAAGCTTTAGTGTAATTTCTGTAGGCTGTGTTCTGGCTATATACCCCAGCATTGTTTTTGTGTTTTTAAATTGCTTCAGCACATTGTCTGGACATTGAAAGTGACATGTTTACTATTGCTCCCAGCTCCTTTCTAAGTTGCCCTGCTCTAATTTTATTCCATTCATTGTATACCGCTGCCTCACATTTGTTTCTCCCCTATATCTAATACTTTAGATTTATCATAGAAAATTTTCCATTTTAATCGTTCATTTGATTAACCCAGCCTTTGACCTGCGCTTGCTAGGTGGATATTTTGAATGGATACATTTTGTGAATAAAATTGAAATGGTTGTGATTTAATAAATGGATAGAATGACAAAAGATATGGTGGTGACCTGTTATTGCAACAGTGGAAACCCAACATGAAAAAGTTTGTTTTGAGTTACAGCAACACACCTGTTCTTGTTCTCCTTCTGTCTCTCCCTCTCCTCACCCCCGTAGAGGTGAATTCCCCTTGTCTGGGACAAAGGACAGCTTTGTGGTGTGTTCACATTAATAGTTTGACATCCACTTTTACAAATTATGACCTTAAGAGTGATGCCGCGTTTCACCCACAACTATACAGTCAATTCACTTTACATATATTCTGTGAAGCACTTTGAGACATCTATAAGACCGTGAAAAGCGCCATATCAAACGCAAGGATTATTATCATTATTATATGGTAAAAGGCTCGATAGAAATGTCTGCAGACTGAACAGTCCCACCCTTCCAGTTGAGGAGAGTAGTGTGAGGAAAGAGCAGAAAATCCTGAAAATTACTCACCCCTGTTTAAAAATTGTGTTGTCCTCATCTGAAGTTTCTTCTTGTGACTAGCCTGAATTAAGCTACTTTTAGAAAGGCAAATGACCTATAATACAAGCTGCCTTCATTTCCACATGAGCTACAACGAGTCAGAACACATATGTAATTAGTTTTATCGCTATTATCAATATTCTTCCTCAATCCCTGCACTTTAGTTACGAGAAATATAAAGTATTGCAAATGGGGTAGAAAAAGAGTCACTCTTGATAGTTATTTAATTGCTAACATTTTAATTGGGCTAGCAGTGTTTTTCTTAAATATCTTGTGAAGTTCAGCCAATTGTTTTAGGGTAAGAGCAAGCAAATTGTAATGCACCTTTTCCCGACAAGTTGGGTAGGTTTCCAGCTCTTTTATCGATGTAACTGTGTGAGGGATTGCATGGAGATTGGAGGTGAGCCAACATTGTAGTAGCACCATTGTGATCTTTTTGTTTAATGGAATACATTTATTTGATAATAATTTGGGGGTGGATGGAAAGCATATCATGTAACCATTAGACAAATATCCATCGATGAGTCAGTGGATATTTGTCTAATGGTTACATGATATGCTTTCCAGTACTGTGTTATTTAAAAGGTGAGTTGTATGTTGCTGCTTCAGTGCTGTACTATTCTGTGACAGAATAGTAGGATGCAGTTTCCTACTATGAGCTTGGCAGTGCTGCCAGGGGGAAGGTGTCAAGCAGAGGCTTGTCATGTTTCCACAGGAAAGGAAAGTCAACAGCAACTTACTTTGCAGTAATTCTGCTGCAGAGCTGATCTTATTTACAGAGCAGAACTAGCAGAGACTTGAGAGCAGGACTGGCAGAGACCTGAGAACCATTCGCTGGTGGACAGCATAGAAGGCCCAAAATCAGAGCCCACTCATCTGATTGTTGAGTGGGTAAAGTACTGCATTTTATTTAAATTCTGAAAAACATATAACCAGTAAAATAAGTGTGCAGAAGTTTGTGTTGAGGGTATTTGTAATGTCCACATAATGTATAACATTCAAATTGTTCCAAGGATTTCGTTTTTCATGTAAAGCTGAAAGACTTGCAGCTTTTCTTTCAAAAAAAATCTGAAAGCAGTTCATGTGTGTATTGAAAGTTTAAGAGAATGTCACAAAGAATTCTGAAGTTTGTCATTCTGATGGTCGAGCTGGTAGTGTCAGCACCTGAATTGATTACAATGAATAAGATATGCTCCTTAAAAAAATCACAACATTTCAACATTGTGGTGTCCTGTAGCTCACTGGTTAGAGCATTTGCCTCACAAGCGAGAGACCTGGGTTTGATTCCCGGCAGGGCAAAACCTTGGGCAAGTTTCCTTACTCCACAAGCCTGATAATAATCCCTCAAGAAAACTAAACAATAATAATTTGGTCACTTCAATCCATGACTGTTTGTGGGACACTGCTGTGCGCAATTGGCTGCCGCGTTTCGCCCACAAAAATGCAGTCAATTCACTTTACAGTATATTCTCTAAAGCGCTTTGAGACTTCTAGAAGACGTGAAAAAGTGCTATATCAAATTCAAGGATTATTATTATTAGGATTATTAAGTTGCAATCATGTGGTCTTTCTTGACTTCTTTGCACACATCCCCCGCCCTGCCTCATTTCCCCACCCATGGCCCCACCATCGGCAGCCGGACCTTCAGCCTTTCTGCCCTCACTCTCCATCCGTAGTGACAGTACCTGAATTGATTACAATGAATAAGATATGCTCCTTAAAAAAATCACAACATTTCAACATTGTGGAGTCCTGTAGCTCAGTGGTTAGAGCACTCGCTTTGCAAGCGAGAGACCTGAGTTCAATTCCAGACAGGGTGAAACCTTGGGCAAGTTTCCTTACTCCACACGCCTAATAATAATCCCTCCAAAAACCCCAAACAATAATAAATTAGTCATTTTCAATCTACGACTGCTTGTGGGACATTGCTGTGCGCAATTGGCTGCCGCGTTCGCCCACAAATATACGGTCAATTCACTTTACAGTGTGTTCTGTGAAGCGTTTTGGATGTCCTCCCGACCTGAAAAGCGCTATATCAAATGCAAGGATTATTATTATTATTCCCTTCCCTTGCCTTCTTGAACATCTGTCTCAAGACCTTCTTCCTCTTTGACTGTGACTTCAGTTGTCTTCACCATAGCCCCTCTCCCACCCCCCAAATCCAACCCAGAGCTTGGGTGCAAACCATCGACTGTCCAGCACCTTGGAACATCGTTCCAACATGCAAGACACAATATTAAATGCAATTTTTTGTTGTTGCTTCAGCTACAAAATACCTCTGGTAGTTGAGGTTCGAGGCTTGGTCTCCAAGTTGCTTATTTTTCCACGATACAAAATCAAAAGCGATCTGAGAAGCAGTGCTCAAGGTAACTCTCTCTCCTCTGGGTTTCGCTGAATGACCTGTATCTGTCTCATTTAAAAAATGATCTGCGGGGAGATATAATAACATTTCTGAAAGGGTTTTCTGGAGGAAACTGATAACAATTGAGCCCTCTGTCCCCTATGATAATATAAAGTCATTTTAAAATTTAATATAAAAATGGACAATTACAATAAATTATTCTGGTTGGCTTTCTTTCATCTCCTTCTAAATGACTTCCAGCGCCTTCTTTAGGGCCTTTAATTCTATCAATCCATAGCTTGTCTCTTTACCTAAAGTCCTTCTCTCTGTTCCTACAGGACTGAGAAATACTACTCCTTGCTGCAGTTTAAACATTTCTTCCAGATTGGGTGCCTTTAAATCTCCCTAATCTTGTCGACCATTTCAGTTCTGAAATTTCACTTGCTATTGATGGTACAGGAACGAAGCAGCTTCAATCTCAGTCTTCCCTTTTTCTGATTTTCCTCGATGAGATTCTGCCTTTGCAGAATCTCTGAGTCCTGTAGCTCAGTGGTTAAAGCACTCGCCTCGCAAGCGAGAAACCTGGGTTCGATTCCCGGCAGGGCGAAATGTTGGCCAAGTTTCCTTACTCCACACCCTCTGTTTACCCAGCAGTAAGTAGGAACCCGGTTGTTAGTTGATTGGCAGATCACTTTTCCAGGGGTAATAATTCTGTTTTTTAAAAAAAATTGGTTACTCAATCCACAACTTTTTGTGGGAACTGCTGTGCGCAATTGGCTGCTATGTTTTGCCCACAAAATATAGTCAATTCACTTTACAGTATATTCTGTGAAGCGCTTTACGACGTCATGAAGACGTGATAAGGCGCTATATCAAATACAAGGATTATTATTGTGACAGTGGTTCAGTTAATCCTAAACAAGGGTTCCCATTGATGTTGCCATTTCTTTTTAGAATTGTTATTTAACTTATGTCAAAACGAGTTAAGTGCCAAAGTGACTTCCTATCACCATGTACGTACCCTGAATCTATAGCAGCTCTGCTTCAAATGATATTGGAGTTGCATTTAGCTCAAAATTAATTCTAGTCTGACGAAAGGAGACAAGTAAATAAAACAACTGACTAGCTACTCTGGAAGTTAGCTAGTATGATAGACTAGTGAGCATTTCAATGCTGAAGTTACTAACATGATCTGTTGCTATTGCTTTATTCTCCGTAAAGTGCCCCCCAATTTCACCAGGACAAAATAATAAATAATTCTTGCATTTGATCTAGCGCTTTTTCATGTCGTTGAGACGTCTCAAAGCGTTTCACAGAATATATTGCAAAGTGGATTGACTGTATTCTGTGGGCAAAACTAAGTGACTTGCTTAGTTCCAATTCTGGAATGGCCATTACAGAGCAACTCAGAGGTCTATTTCCTGTTGGTTTTTAAAACGGTATTTTTCACTTGTCTCAGCTTCCAGATTTTGAAAAGTATTTCCTCGCCAGAAATTTCTCTTCCCTTTCAACCTCTTAACAATCACAATTTATCCCCTCCAATTTCACACTGTGTGAATACACAAACTACCCGTCCCTCCTCCATGTTACAGTGCACGTGTGATTATTGTTCAAACATTAGATAGTGACTACACGCCTAGATGCCTTGTCCAAGCTGCTGTTTCGTTCTGCAGACCTCAACAGAACATGTTAATTTGAACATTAAACTCATTAGGCAATGAACCAGGTCAGACCTGGTGTCTCCACTGCTCAATCTGATAGCATACAGATATTTTATGTTACATTTATAAATGGAGTGAAATTTTCTCCATAGTTAATGAAAACTCTCTGCACTTGGGTGCAATGTAGAAAACTTGTGTAAACCTTTTATAAATTATTTTCAATAAGGTCCCTCTATGGTTGGGGTAAGGCAAAGTGCATTTTATTTATGAAGTGCTGGAAGGCCATTATTATCATGTGGTATGTGAACTAACGATTCCAGTGTTACCAAATACAGGCTATATTGCTTAGTGCCCTTGATTTTGTACCTTCTGTTTCTAAAATTGAACTTGAAGTTTAGCAGCACTGCCTTTGTGTTATCCAGTGGGAGAGCTGCCCCGAGTTTGTGGAGTATTAATGAAGAAAATAGGATTAATGTACTTGTTTCTAGGGGTGCGATTGCTATTTTCCAAGTGAAAATAGTAATATCAATTCTATTTTATATATAAAAATATCCAGTTTTGCAGGGTATACTTGCTTTCCCCATATGGGGAATGTACCATTTATTGTAAGAATGATGAATACTTAAGACTCACTGATACTGACTGCAGTTGGGCTCTGCTCAGAAGAATAGAGTGTGTGTGTGTATGTTTGCGTGCAAAGGGGCAGATGGAGGGGAAACAACATTTACCAGTTGGTTGAGCTGGGAATATTAACCAATGGTTAATAGCATATATTTTATACATAATGCATACATTTCTGCATTTAAAAAATGGTTCGGTAGTACAGTAGCAGTAATGATTTTCAAAGCACAAAAGCACCATGATTTTTCTCAGTGTAACGTACACATTCTGACAGTATTACATTCTTCATTGTAACTATTTGTCCAGCTCACTGTACTTGCTAGCTTTGTGTATCCTGGTCTAAAGTAAAGCTGGTAGCAGATACGTGGGAATCAACATTTTATGGTTCATGCATAAAAAAATCATGCACTATACTTCAACTTCTCACCACATTTCATGCCGCTCCTTTGGAACATTCCGAGTTCAGAATAGCACTCAGCACTGTTCAGTGCCTAAAATACAGTATACGATGGTCAAACAGTCCACAGTCATAGATAGCACGGTAAAACTCACAAGTTATATCAGTCAGGACTATAACATTTAATATGACTTACGCAAAGTCCGAGTTGCAGGCAAACTTGTGTAAACCGTATAAAATCGGATTTCATCAATACTCAGTGTTGTAATTCATGCAGCCGGTAAGTGCGCACGTGGCACTTCATCACTGCAGCTGGTAAGTGTGCACGCGCCGATGGGTCAAAACTACGTTTCCCGTTATTCGGTGTGTCTTGACC
The DNA here is from genome assembly GCF_018977255.1 of Callorhinchus milii. NCBI lineage: Eukaryota > Metazoa > Chordata > Chondrichthyes > Chimaeriformes > Callorhinchidae > Callorhinchus > Callorhinchus milii. The sequence goes on along the minus strand of NW_024704744.1, from coordinate 69,339,458 downwards.
TGTTGCCGCCTGCACACTTACCGGGCAAGCATTGGAATCACACTGAGTCGTGGGAAATGAAGTTTCCGCATGCAATCAACGAGTCAGGATGTCATATCCCATGGTTCAATGCAGACGATAAGTACGAGAATAATAGAGGGTAGAGGAGAGAACGTTATGAATTAGGAGATGATAAATACAGCTTGTGCAAAGAAATCTATTATACATATATATCCACATAAATGGTTTTGATAGGAAACTGAATGGGACTTGGATGGATGTGCGATTTAGGTGATTAAACGATTTCTAACGTATGTCTTCAAATCCCTCCACTTCTCTGCAACCCCCTACCTCTCTGACCTCCTCTCTCCTCACAACAATGCCCATTGCCTTCGTTCCACCGGGTCTGGCCTCCTCCTCGTCCCCTGAGTCCTCCGCTCCACCCTCAGCGGCCGTGCCTTCAGCCACTACGCCCCGAGGCTCTGGAACTCCCTTCCTTGGAAACCTGGCTCACCCCAGGCAACACCTTCCCCCTCACGGAGGCCACACCACCCGGCTACACCTCCCACCACATCCCTCGCCCCAACCGCCGTGGCGGTGGTGTTGCCCTTATCTCAAGGACACCACTTGCCCTATCCCCCTACTCCTCTGGCTCTTTCCCCTCTTTTGAGCACCTCACCCTCTCCCACCCCTCCTTCCTCTCACTTAAAATCCTCCTCCTCTACCGGCCCCCTAAAACCTCTCCCACCTTTATCTCTGATATCTCAACACTTCTCACATCTCTCTGCCTCTGCTCTGATCGCCTCATCATCCTGGGCGACTTTAACCTGCACTTCACCCCCTCCTGCTCAATCTCCTCAGATTTCTCTTCCCTGCTCTCCTCGCTCAACCTCTCCCTCCACATCAACTCCCCCACTCACAGTCACGGCCACCCACTCGACTTGGTGATCACCCGGGGCCTCAGTGTCTCGGATGTCACTATCACCGACAAGGCCATCTCCGACCACCACTTCATCTCCTTCACCACCTCCACCCCCCTCCCCACCTCCACCAGACCCACCACCATCTTCTACCGCCCCTGGAAGAAGTTACCCCCACAATCCCTAACCGCTGCCTTGGAGTCCTCTGAACTCCTCTCCCTCTGGCCTTCAACCCTCACTGACCCCTCTTCTGCTCTCACCCTCCTCCACAACACCCTCTCCTCCACACTTGACACTCTTGCCCCTATCACCTCCCGTACTGTCTCCTACTCTCGCTCCTCCCCCTGGTTCACCACCCACCTCCGCTCACTGAAGAGCCAGGTGCGGGCCGCTGAACGCACCTGGGTCAAATCTGGCCTAACGGTCCACCGACAAATCTGGCTGGACCTCCTCAAAATCTACCGCTCCACTCTAGCCTCGGCCAAGTCGTCCTTCTACTCCAGGATAATCCTGGAGGCGAAGGACAACCCCAGGCTACTGTTCTCTACCACATCCCAACTCCTCCGTCCCCCCCGCCACCCCGCGCAGGTCATCTCCTCCAACCTTCACTGCGAGGAGATGCTGGATTTCCTTGAATCCAAGATCAAGGGAATTCGCTCCGCGGTCACTTCCCCTCCAACATCCACCCACCTCCCACCCCCTCCCTCCCACACTCCGACTCCTACCCATCCTCCCCTACACACTTTCGTACCCGTTTCCCCACCCTCTGTCACCAAACTCATCCTATCCCTGAAACCCACCACCTGCTCCCTTGACCCCATCCCCACTCCACTCCTTATCTCCCAGCTCCACCTCCTTGCCCCACATATCACAGACATCGTCAACCTGTCCCTCTCCTCTGGCTCTGTTCCCATTCCCTTAAAAACTGCCACCATCACTCCCACCTTAAAAAAACCCTCCCTTGATGCGTCGCAGCTATCAAGCTACCGGCCCATCTCCAACCTCCCCTTCCTGTCCAAGGTCCTGGAACGAGTTGTCGCCTCCCAGCTGCGCTCTTTCCTCTCCACCCTTCACTATTCGAACCCCTTCAGTCGGGTTTCCGTGCTGCCCATAGCACAGAAACTGCCCTGGTCAAGGTCACCAATGATATCCTGACCATCTGTGACCAGGGCTCCCTCTGCCTCCTCGTCCTCCTCGACCTATCGGCAGCATTCGATACGGTCGACCACGCTATCCTCCTCCACCGCTTGTCCTCCCACCTCAACCTTCAAGGCACTGTCCTTGAGTGGTTTAGGTCGTACCTCTCCCACCGTCTTCACTTTGTCTCCACAAATGGTTTTTCCTCCACCCCCCGCACTGTCTCGTGCGGTGTCCCTCAGGGCTCTGTCCTCGGTCCCCTCCTCTTCACCCTCTATATGCTCCCCCTCGGTGACATCATCCGCAGACATGGGGTTAACTTCCACATGTATGCGGATGACACCCAACTCTACCTTTCCTCCTCTACCCTCAACTCCACGACCACCGATGTCCTGACAGCTGCCTGTCCGACATCGAGTCCTGGACGAGAGACAACTTTCTTCAGCTCAACGTGCGAAAAACTGAGGCCCTCCTGATTGGCTCACGTCAGCGCCTCCGCACCTCAGGCGCTGACAGCATCAGCATCCAAGGCTGCACTCTCCACCTCTCAAAGCCAGTCAGGAACCTCGGGGTTCTGTTCGACCCTGAGCTGTCCTTTCTCCCTCATATCCGCGCCACAACTGGCACCGCCTTCCATCACCTCCGGAACATCGCCAGACTACGGCACTACCTCACCCCTCACGCTGCTGAAACCCTGGTCCACGCCTTTATCACCTCAAGGCTGGACTATGGGAACTCTCTCCTCGCCGGCCTTCCCGGCACCTCCCTCCACACTGCAGGTCATTCAGAACTCTGCAGCTCGTGTACTGTCCCGCACCAGGCTTCGCGACCACATCACTCCCACCCTCGCTCGCCTCCACTGGCTCCCCATCCCCCAGAGGATCGAATTCAAGATCCTCATCCTCACCTACAAGGCCATTCACGGCCTTGCTCCCTCCTACCTCTCTGACCTACTATCCCCCTACCTACCTGCCCGTACCCTCCGTTCCTCTGGCTCCGGTCTGCTCCACATCCCCCGCCCCAACCGCCCTACCATCGGTGGCCGGGCCTTCAGCCTCTCAGCCCCGAGGCTCTGGAACTCCATCCCCAGTGCCTTCGCCGCTTCCTCCCTTTCCTCCTTCAAGGCCGGTCTCAAGACCTTTCTCTTTGACCGTGCCTTCAGCTCCCCTCTCGACTCTCTACCCCCTCCTCGCTCCCTCCCTTCCCTCACCCTGACCATTTCCCCCCTGACCCAACTGTGCAGCGCCTTGGGACGTCCTCCCGACGTGAAAGGCGCTCTATAAATGGAATCCTGTTGTTGTTGTTGTTGTTCCTCACTCCCTTTGCCTCGCACCCCTCTCTTCCTATTTTCAGATCTCAGCTGAAGACCTTCCTTTTCGACCGCACTTTTGGTCACCTTCTCCCCCCTCCCGCTGGCTCAGCCCCGGGATCCGTTACTGTAAAGTGCTCTGAGACGGTTGTCGTTGTTGTATGCAAATTTTATTGTATTATCTTAACAGGATTTCTGGTAATGAGATTACATTTCTATGGCAAATGATTCATTTGTGCAATCAAACTGGTTTAACAACGAATTAATGCAACAAATCTACACGCATCTCTGAAAGAAATTTGCTTTTTATGTATTTTTCTAGGTGTTGGAAAAACCACTTTGATCCACAAGGCTATGGATGTGCTGAAATCTTCTGGGATTTCTATTGATGGATTTTACACAGAGGAAGTCAGACAAAGTGGACGAAGAGTGGGATTCGATGTTGTTACTTTGTCTGGTAAGCGAGGAACTTTGTCCAGAACTAGGTATCGATTGGTTTTCTTTCCTCCAGTCTATTAAATTCTTTTTGTAAGGTCTGAAATTTATTTTTTTCAAAATGTTTTCCTGTTTTTAGTAATGATTCAGGTGGTGTGAACAGAGCTCGACGTGAATACAGAGTCGGTCAGTATGTAGTGGATCTTCCATCGTTTGAACTCCTGGCTTTGCCACTTCTCAGAAATGTAGGTACCATCTCATGACCTCAAAAGATACATTCATCCTTTGTGCTTTCCATCTGTTGTAACTGTATCCCTAGACCGTATGCCATTTAACAAGTGTGACTTCCTCCATTTATGGAGATTCAATATTAAGTAGAAAGAATTAATGATCTGGGTAGTTGAGAAAATGCTATCCAGAAATATGAACCCACTGATGCCATTAGAAAAATCAATAGGTTAATAGTGTAATACTTTTTTTCCCCCCCTTTCTCCTCTTAACTCTTGTAGATTGATGCTGGAGATAGTACTGGGAATAAGGTATATGTGATCGATGAGATTGGGAAAATGGAGCTCTTTAGCCAACCCTTCATCCAGGCAATACGTCAAATCCTCGATGGAGCAGGTTCAACAATACTCGGGACCATTCCTGTGCCTAGAGGAAAACCCCTAGGACTTGTAGAAGAAATCAGAACCAGAAGTGATGTAAGAATGTTTAATGTAAGAGCATGATTATGACAATTTAAAACTTGAGTGGACATTAAATACACAAATCATTCTATACTTTTTTTATAAACATTTTCCTAATTGTGAATATTGTATTCCGCCCACAAAAATCACAGGCAATTTACTTTACAATATATTCTGTGAAGTGCTTTTTGAGACATCTCACCAATGTGATAAAGCTCTATTTCAAATCCTATGACTATTATTATTATGAGGAGTTTTACTTAATAAAAAGTATGTTAGCTCTTCTTTTCTTGAAAATTGGTCTCACAATAAGAGGTGGTAATGAATACCCAATACTATGTCTGGGAATTGGTAACCTTTGCAGTTCCACAATGATCTATTTTGAATCCTCTTCTTTTCACACATTTTGTGAATAAAATAGTGTTAGTAGTGTTATCAAATTATTTTTTCTCAAGCTATAGTAATAATCCTTGCAGTTGATATAGTGCCTATAACTTCTCAAAGCAATTTACAGTAATTACTGTTAAATATATTTATAGATAAGCATGGCAGCCAGATGCACAGTCGTGTCCCACAAATGACGGGAGTTCAGTAACCAATTTTACCTGGAGGATTGCTGGCTAGGACACCAGGAGAAACGCCTTTCTTTTTCGAAGTGTCATAGATTGTTTAATGTCTAGATGCCATCCAAAGAGTATTGCCTCTAACCTTGCAACACTTCCCCAACACTACTGGAGTGTCAGCCCACAGAGCCAACTTAGCCGAACTAACATTATGTGACCAGGGAAATAGCAAGAACAGGAAGATAATAAGATGAGAAGTGGCAAATAATTTTAATGTGGATAAATGTTCAGTAAATCATTTAGGAAAAGGAAATGTAAACTTGCTTACTATGAACAAATATTTACTACTAGAGACATGGGGATGTGATTTACTGACCAGGCACCAAAAGTATCTATTCAGTGGAAAGTTTGTGAATGAAGAAATCAATTGCTTGGCGTCATTTGAAAAGTATTAGATTACAAGTCAGAACAAGTTACATTAATGTTGTATAGATCACTGACGAGGTCAATTCTGGAATATCCTATGTGGTTCAAGTCCCTGAAAAAGGGACATGAAAGCTTTAAAAATAGTTCAGGAAAGAGTAAACAAGGTTGACTCGAAGTCTCAGGATACATTGTTATTAAGACCATCTTGTTGGTCGGCTGGGTGTCTGACACTTGACCATTGTAAGTATCCAAATTAGACTGATTTTCCATGTAATGTATTCCATTTATACATGACAATTTCCCCGTGTCTGGAGTGGAATGCACTCTTCCTGTGGGAATACGTGTGCTTACCTAATTCCAGATCACATTTTGGTGCAGATTGTCAAGAGCAAAGGCCTGGGAACCCCACTGTGTGCATTTACTGTTGAAGTTTAACCAGCTAAAATGTACAGCTTGTCATTGAGAGCACTGTCTGGCTTCCCACGACTTGTCCAGCTTGGACCACCCAACCTGTTAGGGTTTGGGCTTGTAATTTTAAATTAGGGATCAATGGAGGTGGGCTGGAAATGATAGGCTAATCATTCAATGCATGACTTGTGGATGAAACACATTTGATGGCCTTTTCTCATTCATTGTTTTCCTTATAATAATAACCTTGGTATTTGAAACATTTCAAAGTGCTTCACAGAATTTTTCTGTAAAAAAAGTGTGGTGACTATTTCTTCAAAGCAATGTCACACACACAATGTGAATGACCAATTTTTTTTTATCTTTCCACTCCCCCCCCCCCCCCCCCCCAGCTTTTGATGTGACCTTGACAATAACACTGAATATTAATTAAACAGTAACATTGTTTATTTTACAGATTACAAAGGAGAATAGAAACAGTATTGTACAAGAAATTATCTCTGCAGTGCAAGAGTGCAGAAAGTAAATGGAAACTAACTGGATCATCGTGAAGGATCTGGCATTTGGCTTTCATTGTTGATAATTACAGGAAAGATATGCTTCTATAAACTGCAACTCTGGGTTTTATCTTTGCATTTTTTTGTGGTTTACATTTGTGGATTATTTTTCTTTGCTTCAGTACAACTGTACTGTATTATGTAACACATAAACATACTTCAATTTACTTTCACCCTCCCCCTATACTGGATTGCATTATTTCAATGGAGTAATGGAGTCAAGCCAAGCTGACAGCACTGTGTTCTTGTACAAATGTAATTTGTATTTCATACCCCAGTTTGTGCATATTCTGTTAAGGTGTTTGAAATCTTACAGAAAATTGCACTTTCTATATTGTGGCATTTAATCAATAAAAGCAGACAGAACCCAAGCAGCAAGTGGACAACGAAAAGATGGGCTGTGAAACCTTAACCCAGTTTAGGAACAACGGTAGAGCCTTTTACTGAACTCAAACTGAAATTGTAAACAGCTCCAAAAGTATTATCACATGGGTTGATAATAAAAGCAAAACTGCTTTGATAAGAGAAAGTAGTTTTTAGCTTATTTTTGTAATTGGACAAAATCCACATTATTAAATTACCCCCCATAAGTTTTGCTGCCTGAATTCTGTATCCACTTTTAAAACAGTTGCAGCTGTTGCAAATGCTCTCATTGCTACCCACATCAATAAGTTCCATGAAATGGCTGATATGATCAATCAAAAAAACCCTCTGGGTTGTCTGCGCAAATAAAAAGTGAAAATAAATTTCTAAAAGTTAAAAGTTCATCTCCACCACAGTAACAACTGTACTGCAAGCTCTGTCAGTGCTGCCTTGATGTTTGGATCTGTCTGTCAATTAAAATCCATGTTCCTTTTATGCTTTTGGAGTGATGACATTGCTTCCAGCAGTAGAGCGATTCAGAGTGGGAAACATGATTTATATCTGGTTGCTCCATATCGTTCTTGCCTGGTGGGGTTGGAGGGGTGGGGGCTGGAAAGGATGTACAACCAAGTGTATTTTTTGGTAAGCTGGGTGTCTGATACCCATCACCCTGCTTAAGAGTCTCCAAACCAAACTACATAATATGAGTTCCACATAAATATGAGATAACTAGCTACCAGCAGTTATAAAAGGGAATTTAGGAGAAATTTCTTTATGTAGAGAGTGGTAAGAATATGGAATTCGCTCCTGAAAGCTGTCATTCAAACAAAGAGCATAAAAATAAATAATAATCCTTGCATTTGACATAGCGCATTATCATGTCTTCAAAACATCTCGAAGCACTTCACAGAAATATACTGTAAAGTGAATTGACTGGATATTTTGTGGGTGAAACGCAGCAGCCAATTGCACGCAGCGGTGTCCCACAAACAGTTGTGGGTTGAGTGACCAAATTATTATTATTTAATTATTGAGATTTAATTTGAAATAAATGTTTGCCAATGTACAGAAACTCTTTAATATCAATTTAAAAAGATTACCATACCCAATGTACTTTAAACGGTATTCTCAAACCATAGAGGGGATTTACAAGCAGTATGGGGGAGCCAATAGCTCTTTTGTCCCTACCTAGGTGCTTGAACCCACAACCGTCTCACTTAGAGGCGAGAATGCTACCAATTGAGGCAGGCTGAAACCAGAAAAAAAAGCATCAATGTATTTTAAGAGGAAATCGATGCATACAACGGGGAGAAGGGAATAGAGTGGTAGAGAAGAAGGGATAGGAGGGATGGAGGTTTATCGAAGCCAACTCAGTCCCAACAAGGCTCTTTTCTCTTCCAATTGATACCTTTGAGGTCTTCTCCCTCCAAAAAAAAAACAATAATAAATTGGTCATTTTCAATCTCCGACTGTTTGTGGGACATTGCTGTGCGCAATTGGCTGCCGCGTTCGCCCACAAATATACAGTCAATTCACTTTACAGTGTGCTGTGAAGCAATTTGGGACGTCCTCCCGACGTGAAAAGCGCTACATCAAATGCAAGGATTATTATTATTCTCCTGAGCTGTGCAAAGGCATAATACTGTACCACATTTGGGGGACCATCACCATGTTACAGTGACTGGCCCAGTGTTCAAGAAGGTGAGTCTGACAACCATAAAAATACAACAAGCTCACGACCAAAATAAAAGGTTTAAGAGCAGCGGCGAAAAAAACTTTTAAAAAAACTACATACACCTTGAACGGGATATAAAGTAGCGATACAGTAGTCTTCAAAATCAAACACCAAGGAAGCAAGTCTTTTGAATATCTTCTAAAACTGTGGATACTTATTAAAGCTCCAAATCGGTGCAGCTTTATCTGTACTGTATTTAATAGAAAATGAAATGCCTTGAGTTAAGTCTTACCAGAAAGATTAATCTATTATTCTCCTCAACATATTGTTTGACCTACTGTAGCCTGCCAGCATTTTCTGTTTTATTTCAAATCAACATCATTCACAATTTTTCTTATCTTTTCCTTGAGAATTTGCCACTGATTTGTATTGGTCTGGTTCTCGCTTTGTTGATAAACACTAACCATAAAACGATTACTTTGTGTAATGCAGCTATCTTAAACTCATGAATTTCAGATAAAGATGTTTTTTCCACATGCTATGGATTTGGCTCTTTCAATACTCCAAAGAGTCGTTTCTCTATATCTGCTCATTGAAAATTAGGTGACAGAATGCTATAAACTGCGCTTGTGAGTTTATATTTAGCTTTATCCTGTGCTATCGTACTGTGCTATTCTTAAACTGCACTCTATTTAATGCCTTGTCTACTTCATGCTTTCTTTACTGGCGGTCATATGCCAAAATCAAAAGAGATAGTTATCACCTTTTACAAAAATCATATATTGCAAACAGTTTTCATCGAACTTATTTATTAAACTTGTCTCTCTGTTTTTGAAAAGAAAATGTTTAAACACCGGGTGCTAATGACCTTGTGAGGGGTAGAAGCTTGGAGAGATTATTGAGGCTGGCAGTGTGAGAGGCTGAATTAACTTAGTTTGAATAGCACCGTTAATGAAGCCCCCTGGGTTTAGAATTGGTTCACTGGTGATGCTCTCACACAGTTGGATCAGTAAATCCTCCCTGCCATTTCCCAAATGGCATTCACTGTTTAAACCAAAATATTTGAAAACAAGCTTGACACAAGTGGGGCAGAAATCAACACAATGTTGAAAGTGAGCATAACTTTGAAACTACAGGTATTTGATTTTTAATGGTGGTGATCTTAAAGTGTTATGCTCAGTAATGCGAGCCACAGTATGGGGGTGGGGGGTTGGGGACAGGACACATCCTCTGTAATATAATGATCAAACCAAGCACAGCATAGGCTAATTTCAACATAACATTTCAATTTATGGACAACAAGCAATTATACAGCGCCCTTCACGCAGGTAATGTTTTGGGGCGCTTAAGAACGGCGTGGCTTGACACCAAGCCTCAGACCTAACCTATATAATAATAGTCCTTACATTTGATATAGTGCCTTATCACGTCTTCCGAGACATCTCAAAGCACTTCACAGAATATACTGTAAAGTGTAGTGACTATATTTTGTGGACAAAACACGGCAGCCAATTGCACACAGCAGTGTCCCACAAATAGTTGTAAATTGAAGTGACCAGTTTGTTATTTTGTTAAGGAATTATTAAGCCCCCAAAAAACCATCCGCCAATCGACTAACAACCGAGTTCCTACTTAAAGGCAATATATAAATGTAAGATATTGTAACATGGCAAAGTTAAAACTGTTTTTCTACAGTTCTTGAAAAGACCTGGCTCCACATCAGGTCTCAGTTTAAGAATGTTCCATAATACTGAAAGATTAAGACACAATAGTCTTGCAGGCTAAGACTAGGTGGAACTTTGGACCTTAGGAAGGTTAAAGAGTGGTCAATCTGTTAAATTGTTTCTTCAGCAAGAATCACCTAGTCTTCCCATTCTGCATCCACCAAAGCATTCCTTACATAATCATCTTCAGCTACTATCCCAATCAACGGAATTATTTGTCCCCTGAGCAGCCACATGTGAGAAGTAACCATTTTAAAATCAGTCTTCTGGTTATGTTGCTCTATGAGCGCCCATCGGAAAATCTGTGAAAACAATGCAATGAGACAAGGGGATAGACTGGAAAGCTCTTCTTATGTCTCAGTCTATGCCATGTTGAAACAAGGCAATAAAAGATATTCAGTCATGGTATTTACCAACCTGATTTTCCAATTAGCACTTAGCGCATTCATAGGACCTCAGTTTAACATCAACAACAATTTGCATTTATATAGCGCTCTTCATGCGTAGAGTCCCAGAGCGCTTAAATATCCCATTCAAAGAATGCAGTGCTCCCTCCCCCAGCACTGCATTGGAGTGTCAGCCTAGACTATATGAGTTCAAAGTCACAATATGGTGTTTGAAAACACAACCTTCTGACTCAATTCAATATACATAGTGCCTTTAAAGCCCGGAAGATGTCTCATGTTCTTACGCAGCTGGCTGGGCCGGGGTGGGAGGGTGAGAGCTGAATGGGGGAGGAAATAATGACCAAAAGCATGGTCAGCAAGACCGAGGCCCTCCTGATTGGCCCACGCCAGCGCCTCTGCACCTCAGGGCGCTGGCAGCATCAGCCTCCACGGCTGCACACTCAACCTCACTAAGTTTGACCCTGAACTGTCCTTTCTCCCCCACATCTGGGCCATGACCGGCACTGCCTACCACCACCTCCGCAACATTGCCAGAACTCTGCCACTGGCTCACCCCTCAGGCTGCCCAAACCCTCACCCACGCATTCGTCACCTCAAGCCTTGATTGCAGGAACTCTCCCCTCATCGGTCTTCCCAACTCTTCCCTTCACAAGCTGCAGCTCATTCACAACTCTGCAGCTCGTGTACTCTCACGCACCAGGCTCCGTGCCCCCATCACTCCCACCCTCGCCCGACTCCCACTCACCCTCCCCAGGCTCCCCATCACCCAGAGGATCAAGTTTAAGACCTCGTCCTCACTTTCAAGGCCATCCATGGCCTTGACTCTCTTACCTCTCTGACCTGCTGACTCCCTACCAACCTGCCCGCTCCCTCCGTTTCAGCGGACTCTGGTCTGCTCCATGTCTCCCGCACGACCTGCCCTACCATTCGTGGCCGGGCTTTCAGCCTCTCTACCCCCACACTCTGGAACTCCATCCCACGGTCCCTTGGCCTTGCTTCCTCCCTCGCCTCCTTCAAGACAGGTCTCAAGATCCTTCTCTTCGACTGTGGCTTTGGTCGCCCTCCCACCTCTCTGCCTTCCCTCACCCCTATACCACCCCTCCCCCATGCTCGGGCCCCAACACCTGACTGTTCAGCGCTCTGGGACATCCTCCCAACGTGAAAGGAGCTCTATAAATGTAATTTTTGTTGTTGTCCCCAAGCCTTGGATCTTGCCAACCTGCGCCTACTATTCTCTGGAAAAATAGGTAAAGACGAGTCCCTCCAAGGAGAGAGTGCACATTCCATTCCGTTTAAAAGTTGGTTTTGCATCGGCTCCAGTCAGTCTGAAGTTACACTGCTTAGCACAAATGGGAGACTACATCTGAGAAATGTCTGTCACTGGATCTGTAAAGCACAGTTTACCTTAATTTGATGCAGAAACTGCATTAAATTGATGCAAACTGTAATTTTAATTACAGATCTAAAATGCGTTTGATGTGGATATTATGTGATTGTTCCCCAGAGGCAAGTGTTAGTGGGGGATCCCGGGGAAAATAACCACCATCAGATCAGCCACTGACATGGCCACTGGATAGCAAGAGATACATTTAGAGAGACTGCACTTCCCTCCGGACAGGATCACAATCGCCATGAGGTGTGCTACAAAGGGAGAGAAATGATCAGTCATAATGATCCATTCCTACAGATGATCCTTCTAGACATTCTTAACTTACTGCTGGCTTTCTCTTTGATGGAAGACTTTCCAAGTATCAGAATCATTAAGCTATGAAGGCATCTATTATCTGTCCAATAAGCTCAGCCATAGCCCTGCCAGGAAAGCTGTATTGTAACAGAAAGCCCTTATTCAAAGACACTTTAATAAACTCTGACAGGAATTTGACCCATAGCTCAGCATGAAAAGGAACCAGTTATTTGGGCTCATTTGATTCAATGACACTGTAAGGTTACAGTACAGCCAACGTACAGAGAACGGTATGGTCTAAAAGGACTGCCTGCTGATAGGAGATTCAATATTTATTGAATCATGTAAGCTTTAGTGATCGGACCTGCTGTCGAACACTAAATGAGTCATGTTTTAGAGCACAAACATGACCGCAGGAAGCCGAGGGTGGCTGGATTCTCCTACTGTGGAGGAATGAAGAAATAAAAGTTATTTGGGGGGAAATAAAGCATACTGCCCCTTCTATATGGTTTTTGTAATACTCCTGGAGTATATTGCTCAATTCTGCATAACGGAATAAGGCTCAAGATCAATAAGTGAGTCGTGCATTGCCACACACAGGATTTATAATCTACCTTTCCAAACGCACTGGGAATTCAAAAAGGTAGTTAAAGCAGAATCCATAATAGCTTTTAAAAGGAAATTGGATAAATATTTTAAAAAGAAAATTTATATGCAGCAATTTACAGGTATATAGTGCCTTTCACGTTAGGAGGATGCCTCAAAGCACTTCAGATATAAACATTTATGGGGAGAGGGCGGAAAGGTGGGACTAAATGGATAGCTCTTATAAAGAGCCAGCAAAGGCATGAGTCAAAAGATTCTAAGTTCAAGCCCCACATTAGTACTTGAGCTCACAGTCTAGGTCAAGATAGGAATGCAATCTCAGAGGTACTGTCCTTCGGATCAGACTTTAAATTCTGAAAGTTTCATTGGCCTGTAAATCTAGAGATGGGAGTTTCTCCTGCTGGCTTGGCTCACAATCTCCCAATACATTTGTCTTTCATTTCCTGGTTATCTGTGGGAGATTGCTGTGTGAAAATAGGCTGCCCCATTTAGCTATAAACATAATCACTGTATTTGACAGCAAGTCCCTGTGAAGCACTTTGCGATGCTTTGATGTTATAAGCTCTTCATCAAACCAAGGATTATTATTAGTAGAACAGGTTCTCAATAAAATTAGTTCATGCAGTATCATTTAAATCCTTCAAAACAGAAGTGGATAAGTATCTGCTTGGAAGATTCAGGATAGCTGCAGAATGACTTGAACAAATCCTCTGTAAAATGATTTCTGTGCTGATTCGAAGAGGGAATGCTGGATGGAACCAAGCCAAGGGTTAATCATGGAATATTATTAGAACTAAGAATGCTTTGCCACAAGTGTCATTGAAGCTAACAGAATAACATTTAACAAGGATAGGTACTTGAAGAGAAAGAATACAAGAGGATATGGGAAAAGATCAGGGAATTAGGAATTTCTGCAGTGTATGGCAGCACCAGCTCAGGTTCAATGAGCTCAATGAGCCGATTGCTTCCCTCTAAGCTGTAATTTCTTGTGACTCTCTGTACAATTTAAATGCAAACTCATTTAGAGACTTACTTCTTAGCTTTTTGTCTCATTGCGTGATAAGATAGATTTGGGGACCTGAATACTCAGATCAAGGGCTAGAGTAGTTCCAGTAAATATAAAACTATTTCTACAAACCTGGGGTAAGTTCACCTCCTAACCATATTCATCAGTCAGATATCAAGTGCTCCAAAATATGTTACATTCAATAATCAGATAAAAGTACTGTTTATTCAATATAGCGCAACAAAAGGTCTTTGCCTGCCTGTACAAAAATGAAACAATTTAAACATCGCCCGGAATATGATAATAATAATCCGTACATGTGATAAAACGCCTCTTTGCATTGTTGCTTTCTCCAGGATCCGTTACCACTCAGCCCCCGTACCCTCCCAACACATACATACACCACTCAAATTACTCACACGGGACGAGAGTGAATCAATAAACAGTTCAAGAAACCAGATAAAAATTGCAACTTTTAATTTTCTGAATTACATACAGTACTAAAAACTGCACACTGCATCATGCGTTGCAATTTAAAACATTGATAAAATTCAAGGCAACTGAAACACAATAAATGAATACAGAATTTTAAATCAATAGGNAAAAAAGGATTTGTAGTTACCAGTACATGGGCACTTTGCAGGCTACTGGTATTGCACACGGACACTAAGGAAACCAGAAATATGTGCATCTGATTCAAGAATACATTCTCCGTGTGTTGACTTAATAAATAAAACTTAATAAATAAAACCTACATGTTTGCTAGAAATAATGTTTTAAGAATAAATTGCATTCCATTTTCTTCTGTATCTTGATCCGATAACATTTTCGAACCTTCAGTGATCATAAAACTAAAATGGCTATACGTTTATAAGTTATTAAGCAGATTTCAACAGGCAATCTCATGCACAGTTATATTTTGTGTAGGACTCTGTGGTTAATTCTGTTATCTCTATGTGCACTCAGCAGCATAATGGAAAGAAATTTGGTATTACAGAGGCATAATGGATGCCATTAAGTATTTGTAGAAAGTAAAATGAAATCCATTATTCTATTTCAATTTTAAGATTTCTTTCTATCAATTGTTTAGTGAAGAAGCACAAAATAACATGTCTTTAAGAACCAAAAATACACTTTGTGTAAATGCTTAACTAAACTCACTAAACAAGAATAATAATCTTGAATTATTCGAAAGCATACGGGGTACATCACTAGCACCACTGATGTATACAGAATAAGGCCAGAATAAAGCACCTGCTGTATACAGACATTTCTGCTGGATTTATACTGCTGCATGATTCATTCAGTGGATCACACAAATAATTTTTTTTTTGCTTAAGTTTAAAATCTGTTTGGAGTTGGCTGCAATGTGCTGCAGCGATGGGTCGAATCACTTCCTGAAGTGAGCCGAGCTTGGAATCAAATCGATGCCTTTAAACCCAAATTTTCATTGTGCTTTCAGCAACAATTCATCATGAAAGCAGTATAAATGTCACATTAGTGATCTAGCTGCAGGTCAAAGTGCTTATGCTAGAGGAAAACATCTAAATGTACTTTTTGTAATAACGGAAGATTGTAATGTTTAATATCACTTTTTTTTAAAAAAAGTATGAACAAATCCAGGTTAAGAATTTATGCCAGTTAGCGAGAAGAAAGGAATTGACATCGGAGACATTCACTCATGTAAGTGTGGCTTAGGCAAAGGATTTGACATCTCTGCCTGTTTCTCCTCTCAGGGAAAAGTACTTGGCATGGGAGAAAATAATGAGTGGTATCTATATTTTCATTTTAGTAAATATTGGGGAAGAATAATTATGAACTCCAACTATCAATTCACAACAACTCAGCTATTAAACAATACAAGGAAAATGAAGATAGCATTGAAACCGATGCAAGAATCTCCAAACCAAATCAATAGCAAATGTGCCTAACATGTAGATTGTATATACTGTAATTTCATCCCTATGAAAGAGCAGCAGCAGCACAACATTGCAATACATCCAGTGTGGATGAAATATTTACACCTCTTAAAGGTTAATTTTATCACCGGCAAACACAGTCAAACTGCATTCAAACCAGTGAACACATTGAGATGCAGGACACACATAAGTTGTGCTGTTCCACACCCCTTTTTCTCCTAACCTGCTTAAGGTTATGGCTCAACAAAAGTTACCCTTTCTGAAATATACCCTCCTTGGAAAAGGGTTTATCTCTCTGTAACATATTACACACAGAAAGCTAAAGAGTAACTGTATCATGTATCCTTAACTAAAATGGTACACAATGCAGCTATAACCTTACAAATATTTTGGAACATTATGGCAGTTATGCAGAAATGAATTTTGTGTTGGTCTGATGAGACTGAAATCTAACTCATCTGTGGTTGAATAAACAGGAATATGTGGTCTTTTAAACCACATCAAATTATGTTCTTATTCCCAGGCATTCTCAGAGAATTTTTTTTTGATGGGATGGTGATTGAATTTTAAAATGAAAATATATTTTCACTCCATTACACAAAGCAATTTATAGGATCTGATACAAAATAATTCGACCAGATCATACTCCAGGTTTCTTTTCCAAATGACAAGGAATCCTATCACAAGTGCCCCTTGCTGTTTAATGTTTCATGTTATTATTATTATGTGAAAAAAATCTGCTTTCTTTCATTCTTTGATTTGGGCTAAATCGAAGAGTATTACAACACCTAAACTGGCTATTTTGACCCATCAAATCTGGCTGGTGTTTTCTCCATGAGTCACCTAATGTAATCCCACCCATCTTTACTCTCCCTAAACCCTTTAATAGTTCTTTTTTCTAGCATCTATCTAATTCCCTTTCAAAATATTCTATAGACTCTGCTTCAACTAAGTTGTTGCAGAGAATTCAACGTTCCAACCACCCTCAGTATAAGTATTTTCTAAGCTCCCCTTTATTATTTTTGTATTATTGAAAATGCATGCCTTCTCATTACTGATTCGCTGACCTGTAACTCAACTTAAAACTTGAGTAATCACTGCCGATTCTTCTCCACCATCAGATGAGAAACCCTGTTCTCTGGCCCATCTTGTTTGGTACAGTCACAGAGTGGGTCTCCATCCTGAGAGTGTGAAGCATCGTCTGTTTGAGCAGCATCTCTCATCTGGCTGGAGACGGTAGCATCAGGGCTCAGGCAAGTATCAGAAGCATCCTTCAAAAAAAATCCAGAGAGAATATTACTAAACAAATTTTTGAGTGCTGTATTTTCTATACAATCCACAAGTCTTCATCAACCAAGAATTCCCACAACAGTGATTGTACCTCACTGTTGTTGGCAATTTATCATACGTTTTCCAGTTCAAGTCTGATTTTCGACTGTCACAATCTCTAATTCAACTGTCTCTACTTAACCGGTTACAGAGGCAGGTTGAAATCAATTTGGAAGCAAAAGTCATTCACTATTAGATCCTGGCAAGTTATAGAATATAGGAAGCTTAACGGTACAATTAGTTATTTTTCAGAATGGTCATAATGTTCTGTGATACTGATATAAAACTTATATACCTGCAACCATCAGTATATGGTGTACAAGGAGAGCAACGTGCATTTATATAGCACCCCTCACACAGGGTAGCGTCCCAGAGCGCTTAACAGTGGTGGAACACAACGCCGAGCAGTGGTTGGGGGGGGGGGGGGGATGGGGGGAGTCCGTAGGCACAGTCAAAGAGGAAGATCTTCAGGCGTGACCTGAAGATGGGAAAGGAAGGGGCAAGCTGGAGGGATAGAGAAATAATGTTCAGGAGTTTCTACGTATAGTGGCTGAAAAATGATGGTGGAACAGAGGGCACGAGGACATACAGGAGGCTAGAGCCAGTTGAGTGGAGGCAGCGGGTAGTGGGTTGGGGAGTAAAGAGGTCGGAGAGATAGGGATGTGCCAAGGCATGAAGGGATTTGAAAACAAGTGCGCGGATCTTGAAATCAATCCATTCGGCGATCGGGTGGATCCTGGCTAGAACTGGTGTGATGGGGTACGGCGTTCAGTATGGGCAAGTATGCGGGCGGCGGAGTTTTCAATCAGCTGGATTTTGTGCATGGTGGAGCTGGGGGGACCGGGGAGAAGGGCATTTGAATAGTCAAGTCGGGAGGTGACAAGTGCATCGACGAGCATTTCGGCTGCGTCTAGAGTAAGGTATGGTCGGAGGCGGGCAATGTGGCGGAGGTGGAGGAAGGATTGTCCTGATCAGGGACCAGATGTGGGGAAGGAAGGACATCTGTGGGTCAAACCTGACGGCTAGAACAATTGTACATCAAAATACATTCTAAATTGTAGTATTTTATCATTTGTGAAATGCAATACAATTAACATTAAATGTCAACTGTTATTTCCTGGTAATTAATCATGACATATCACTTAATAAACTTGCGGTGATTTCATCACAGTCATTAATTCTTCATTATGGATGTAATTTCACATGAATTACACAAAGTTCCTCAGTGGTATACACCATACCCGCTGGCTACAAAATGCCCCCAGCCCCCCCGAAAATACAGATACTTGCTCCACAATAACGCATCATGAAAGCAGCAGATACATGGGATCATTGTAAAGGCTGCAATTTTCTTTCAGGGTTTGACTGATGTGTCTGAGCCACTTGAGTTGTACCCTAGAGATTTGTGACATGATTTGATTCTCTCAATATGATGCCTGGTTTGTAATTACTCCCAGTGCTCTCACTATTCTCTATACTGTAGTCTGTAGGAATTCATGGTGATCAACAATGCATTATTTTTCAGTAGGTCTCAAGCCTCTTAACATTTCGGTGCTGATTTCGTGCTTCTCACCACTTACACGTTTTAAACAAAACTTTTAAAGTTAAAATTACACTCAAACCTCCAAAAATTGATTCTTTAAGCATTTCACTAGCTTTACGAAACATGGTCGCTGAAAAGCTTGCAGGAGAAACCATTCTCCAGAAATCAGAGAGGAAGATTGCCCAATCCCAAACTTGTCATTTATGACTGGTTTTAAGACAGGCATGTCTTAACCACAATTTCTATCCTGTTGAAAAAGCATCTATTTATCTCTAGCCTTAATTAAAGAATGGAATGCCGAAAGCAGTACAAATTGCTGTAATTTTCCCCCTTCATCTCCAAAAATTGCACACAGCATTCAATTGATTTATACAAGATTTGAACATTTTTTTGAAAGATGTAACCTAGTATTTGATATCAGTATTACACTGACTGGAAGTATTAATACATGATCAATAAATGATCAATAGTCACATTCAAATTGTTTTTTTTCTCTATCTCTGCTACTGAATACCTCTTAATTGTGTGCACATGCTCTTAATATACATTACTTTGTAATTTCTACATTAAATCCATCTGCAAAGCCTTAGCTCAGCTATTCATAATAATAAACCTTGCATTTGATATAGCGCTTTATTAAGTCTTCGAGATGTCTCAAAGCGCTTCACAGAATATATTGTAAAGTGAATTGACTGTATATTTTATGGGCGAAGCATGGCAACCAATTGCGCACAACAGTGTCCCACAAACAGTCGTGGATTGAGTGACCAAATTATTTTTTTTAAGGGATTATCACCCCCAGAAAAGCAATCCACCAATTGACAAACAACTGGGTTCCTACTTACTGCTAGGTAAACAGAGGTGTGTGGAATAAGGAAACATTTTGTTTTACCCTGACAGGGAATTGGACGTAGGTCCTCTTGCTTGCGAGTGCTCTAACCAGTAAGCTACAGGACTATTAACTATCCGACCTCTTTTCCAATAAGTAACAAAGAAACAACTTTCAATTTTATAGCACCCTTAAATGTCAAAACATATCAAAGTGATTCAAAAATAATTACTGGTGTAGAATAATATAATAATAATAATCCTGACATTTGATAATAGACCTTTCACATCAGGACAACGTTTCAAAGTGCTTCACAAGATACAATGTCAAGTGACTATTTTCTCGGCAAACACGACAGCCAATTTATGCACAGGAATGTCCCACAAAGAGCCATGAAGTGAATATCCAATTCTATTTGGGCAATTGTTGACCAAAACACTGGGAGAAACTCCCTTCTCTTTTCAAAGTGCGCCATGCCACCCGATTAGGCGACAGGATCTCAGCTTAATTTCTCGACCAAAAGCCGGCACCTCCAACAACACAGCAGACCCTATCACTGCATGAGAGTGTCAGCCTATACTATAGGTTGTGAGGCTTGAAGCTACCAGCGCTGACTCAAGAGGTGAAAGCACTACCAACTGAGCCAGGCTGGCACAGTGTAATGCCAAGTGCAGTGATTTTTTAAATTTCAATGCAAGTCACATGCCCATATAGTCTGGCATCCGCATAGCACTGTACAGTGTACTACCTACAGATAACACCCAAACTCTTCTAAAATATTATCAGCAAATAGTAATTGGAGATAAATATATGAATGACATTAAGCCTTACTTTGGGCTGTTGAAAATTTAAATTTGGATATTAAGGTGAATACAATACAAAATTACATTTGTATAGCGCCTTTCACGTCAAGAGGATGTCCTAAGGAGCTGGACAGTCAGGGATTTGGACCCGAGCGGGGGAAGAGGGCAGGGGTGGGATGAGCGAGGGTGGAGGGCACGGTAGGGAGGGTGGCCAGAGGCCCAGTCGAAGAAGAAGTCTTGAGACGTGCCTTGAAGGAGGCAAGGGAAGGAGCAAGGTGAAGGGAATGTGGGATGGAGTTCCGAAGGGTGGGGGCAGAGAGGCTGAAGGCCCGCCCGCCAATGGTGGGGCGGGCCGGGCGGAGGACGTGGAGCAGGCCGGATCCTGCTGAGCGGAGGAAGCGGACAGGTTGATATGGGTAATGCAGCATTTTGAAAAGAGAAGGGAGTTTCTCCCAGTGTATTGGTCAACAATCGCCCAGGTGAAACTGTGGTAATGTGCATCTGTATTTTCACCCATGGTTAAATTGAATTTAGAAAAGTAGACAAAAGTAATACTAAGAGTGTACATTCCCCATCCACTTCATACGTTTTAGCTAGAAACTGATAGCATGGGTTTTCACATGTGAAAAAGGGAGTAGTACTTCATTTGTTAATGGGTTGAGTTAACCAAAGTGTTCACAAAAATTCTTTAAGCAAATGAACTACAGTCACTTTATTAAAGCCAGGCTTCAAATCAACAAGCTTTATTCTGATCTATTTTATGTGTATTCATTGTTTTTGTTAGTGGTAGAGGTTTATACTTGAATTTAAGTAATTGTACGAATATAAACCTCAGTTGAAACATTGTTCAATTTTTAAAATAATGACACAAAAGAGAAGTTGCTGAAATGGAAGATAAATTGCGCTCATATCTGCCCGTGAAAGTGATACAGAACAGTCAATGAACTGGATGTGTTCCTGCACAACACTGTGCTGGAAAGCTGGTAGGGTTTCAGTCCAGTTCAATGCACATTTGGATAGAATGCATGAGCATAATTTTCCCCCCGATTGCAGCAATTCTGGTGAGCTAAAATCCTTCATACACTGTGAATTTTCGTGATGGTCGGAAATGAACCGATTAATTTCTGCTGAGTTAAAGGTCACTGACTAATGATCACCTGATGTCCAAGGCATCAGTCATCCAACCACAAAGAACTAGCTGCCTTATTCCTCCAGTTGTTTCCTCATAGTATTGACTCTGGCTCTTGTTTCTGTTCTTTTTTAGACTGATCTCTTATTCATTTTAAAGATTTTTCTTTTTTGTTGCTCTTGCTCCTTGGGCTGCTGATTTGCTTTATCAGCTAATTCTGTTTTTGCCTGTGAGTGAATTGCTCCAATTCGAGCACTGTCTCCTATTGTTGCTGAATCTCGCTGCACCTTTCAGAGTCTTTCAAACCACTTTGCCTCCCAGCAGTAATGCTCTTCTTAATCTCTAGCAACAAGGAGATTTAATCTGATGCACAAGCTATTTGAGTTTTATGAATGATTAAACTGAATGAGAAACAGCCTCCACTCAAGCACATTTGAGGCTAGGCTATTTACACCAGCACAATCTATGAATGAGTTTCAGTCCCAGGGTGCATTCAGAACTTAAGGCAACTTCAATCTAGAAACTACCTGGAATAGATTTATCCTCGAGTCTGCGGTACTCCCCATCAATCGTAGGAATTGCAGAAAGGAAAACTCCAGAGGAATCCATTACAAAACTGCTTAAATTGTGGTCATCAGCTCTGCAGATCCAAGACTTGTTGGAAGAAATTTGCTCCTATGGACATCTCAACAGGAGCTATGTCTCAACAGAAGCCCAGCTGTGATCCCAATGGAAAATGTGAGGAAACAATATATATAAAAAAGATTATACCTGGAGAATGGGTCTGTACCTGCTGGGATATCGTTCATCTTGCACACACATCAAAATAATGGCTGTGGACATACCATGTACAACAGAAGATTAAATTAATGCTTGGCATTAAACTTCCTGGGTCACAAGCCTGGCAGGCGTGGAGCTTAGAAATGTCATAGGTGAAGTGGAGCAATGCTCCTCTGAGGCTGGAGTGAAGAGATATTGTTGGGCAGAGTGGAAAGAGCTTTATCTAGTCAAGAAAGAGTTTGTTTCCTGCGCTGACATTTCCTGCTTTGATAGCATTTAAAATTTACGCTGATAATAGCACAGTCAGTTTGCCTCATTGGCAGGTCTTGGAAGAGCAGATCAGTCAGTTTTCCCATTCAGCCCCCATTAACCCAATAGCTAACGCTCTAACGGGTAGGGTGGTCCTAGTTGGAAAAGCACAGGAAAGCCCGTCAGGCAGGTATTTCATTCCAACAATCTTTCTCTTGAATTTCCATGTGTAGGTGGAATGCATGGAATTCTCAGTTTGGTTTGGATATTCAAGCATGGTGATGGATTTCCGCATGTGTCAGACACCCGTCTGACCGAATAAAAGTCACCAGAAATCTTAAATATTAATTTAAACATTTGTGTAGCTAAAATCTTTCATATCCATGCATTAAACAAATCTTGCAATGACTGTATCTGAACACCATATTCTGTTTTAACCTCCCTTTACTAAACCCATTGCATTCCTCAATTATTGCAGGTTAATTAAGGAATCCTTTTATTGAATAATAGATTTGGGACTCAACAGATTTCTGAGTCTGGGAGAGCAATATCTCCCTCTGTCTTTGCAACTGCCATCTTTATTCTCCATTCACCGACGGAACAATTTTAAGGACATGTTTTCTAACCAGTTTCTGTACTGTTCCTTAATTATCCCTGTAAATAACTAAGGAACAGGATGTCTTTAGAAACACCATAGTTCTTGAACCCTCAAGTTTTCAGAGTTTCAGTTTTCAAGTTTTCAAGGTTTCAGAGTTTCAGAAATAAAGTCTTTTATTTTCCAGGATTTAAAAATGTTACCTTATGTTGTTAAAATGTCTTTTAAAAGTCACCATACTGCATTTCAGTAGCTTTGCACAACATGCAGACACAGTCCCAGATAACGGGAATTAATAATAATAATAATCCTTGCTTTTGATATAGTACTTTTCACGTCACCTTAGTTATCTCAAAGCGCTTCACAGAATATATTGTAAAGTGAATTGACTGTATTTTATTTTTAGGGATTATTATCCCCGAAAAGCGATCCGCCAGTTGACTAACAACCAGGTTCCTACTTACCGCTAGATAAACAGGGGCGTGTGGAGTAAGGAAACTTACCCAACATTTTGCCCTGCCGGGAATAGAACCCAGGTCTCTCGCTTGTGAAGCAAGTGCTCTAGCCACTGAGCTACAGGACACCAATGTATATAGAATTAAATCTGTTCTGCAACTCCCTGCCCAGCATGTCAGAAAAGGAGCACTCCATGGTGGGAGCAGTGAGTTGCACGCGGTCGTGAAGGGTAGCTTTTTTGTTAATTGTGAATAATAAATAGCCATGAAAAGGGCACCATTCATGGTTTAGCAAAGCAACATCACAACTGCAATGTTTATCTTTTTTAGGGTATGTTTAGTTGCTGAAAGTGTGCAGACTGATATTTAAACTCTAAGAATTCTTTTCAGTTTCATATAAAATATTTACAATCCCTTGAAATTGGATGCCTTATTTATGTAATGTTAGTAATGATTTCTCATTTTTAATCAAGGTAATTTTTGAGTGGTGGATCTATGCATTGGTCATGAACCTGTAATGCCCATGTGGTGAACTCTGCGTTTTGACTGTGCTGTTGGGGAAGGTGCACAGGGGAGAGCTCTGGCAGACAGCGAGGCAAAACTGATAGGCGGGTCTCACACAACACACCTAATCTGGACCAAATGGGCCTGTTCATTTCGTGATCTTGTGAGGGAGAGTCTGGGTCAGCAACCTGATCAATTGTGCTCTGCAATTAGCTACTAGGAAGGTAACCCATCACCTAAAGTACTGTCCCTGTTTATAGGGAAGTTCCTCAACTTGTCCGTTGGCATCCCAATCGTGATTGGAAATAGTTCACAGAAGCCATTGTGCCAATATGTGCACTGACAACCCATTGCTCAATATAGCTCTACTTATGCTGGTACATATTCTGTTAACTAATTTGTTTTTAACTGCAGCAGACTTGGGCAGGGTTAGAATAAAGTTTAAAATAACTATAACAATTTGCAACTTATGCGAGACAGATTAGGAGACACAGGGAGCCCTGATCATCGACAGAGGGGATGTTGTTTGTATATAAATACACTTCCATTCTCAACTAGATTAGGATTAAATTCAGATTAAAGAGAACCTTTTGAAGAAATGTAACCCCCTACTAATGCTTTGGAAGTTAACCTAATTCTTCACTGCATTATTTTCCACTTTATCGACTGTTGCTGCTGCATATCCTTCTAAAGATAAACTTGTGCATCATACCACTGTGTTTTATATTTGGATGGTATTCCATTAGAGAGGGCCTCCATAATTTCTTTCATTCTTATATTTTTGTTGTTATGCTTTTGGTATTCCTTTATCTTTCTTTTGTTAGGTGCTGTTTGCTTTCTTCTCCAACTAGGAGGATGGGATGCTGTTCCCCCTCCAGTATTGCTAATGGATGCTGTGTAGCAGGAGCTGCTGTTCACATGAGCAGCGGCAGACACTGTCAGGTTTTCGTTCCTGTTAACCCACCCGTTCCCATATGGAATATCTCAATGCTGTTTGAACTCCATCTAGCCGTCTGCCTGGGAACCAGCAAAACTCACTGAACCTAAGCAAGTCGGTTGAAGTGATGGGCAGGCCTGGGATTCAAACTCAGACCCCTTCTGCTTGGAAGTCAAGCACTCAACCACTTAAGGTTACTGGGTCACCCTAAAATGAAGATGAAGAATGGTAGTGTTACCCGTGTTGCCTGACTTCCACTTCTGATTGATGGTCCAAGGGCAACGTTGACACTGCTGGTTGACTGGGTGTCAGTGGTGCTTCCTCCATCTGCTGCTGAAAGTCCGGATATCACGAGCCCACTGGATAAACTTCTCTTCCCAAACAAAAGGCTTAGTGTGGAGCTAGTGGAAGAGGCAATGCTGCATCTATTCTGTGTAGCAGATTGACCTTGGCTACTAGGCTGGCTTGCTGAGGACAGTCGAGGTACTTGGGATAAAATAGAAGCTATTGAGTTATTGAAGGACAGCTGGCTGTTGGATAACCTTTGAACTATGCCGTGGACAGATGTGGAAGCCCGTGACAGTGGGTGCTGCGTTTCAAGTACAGACCCTGACTGACTTTCAGCAGGTGGTCGCTGGGTCACTGATCTGGATGAACGTGGCTGCACAGAGCGACTCCTTTGTTCTCTTTGTACTGCAATGCAAAGACAATACAGACATCATAAGTGCTCTTACTCGCAATTAAACATCCTAGCACCACTGACAGATTAAACTAACAATTCACACTGACTAGAACAGATCACACAACCCAGTTTCTATACAATAGATATTCAAGTTTCCCGCTTTGGCTGGATGCAATCCATGCAAATCAGAAAAACTCAGCACAAATGATAATCCTTGCATTTGATATAGTGTCTTATCACATCAAAATGTCTCAAAGTTCTGGGTTTTTCTGTAAAATAGAGTGACTGTGTATTTCTAGACACATTTGGCAGCCAATTTGCATAGAGCAATGATGCACAAACAGCTATGGATTGAAGGACCTAATAAAAAAAAAATTTCTGCCGGCCAATATAGCAGAAGAAAATCCCTTTCATTTTTGAATAATGTCATGAGTTTTTTTTAACGCCACCTGAACAGTGAGACGGGATCTCAGTTTAACGTCTCGTCTGAAGTACGGCACCCCCAATAATGCAGCAACTCCCAATTCTGAGCTGGAGTACGTGAATGATCCACTAGCGTGATTTCAATTCAATAGATCAAAATAAAATTGGTTGTTCAGTTCATGGCTGTTTGTAAGGAATTGCCGTGGACAAATTGGCTGCTACGTTTGCCCACAAAACAGTCACTGCACTTTACCATTCATCCTGTAAAGTGCTTTGGGACATCCTCCTGACATGAAAGGCTTTGTACAAAATGTGAGGATTCTTATTATTATTACCATTATCATTCCACAACATTTCCAATGATTCAGCAAGTTTAAAGTTTAAGCAGACGAGTTTAAAAAAAATACTGTAGTGCAGGTTATCAACTCCCTTAAGTTTGACGGAGAGAATTTTTTTATGAAACTAAATATAATTTTCATTGTAAACGCTGTTGAGAAATCTAGTCAGGTGACATGCATTTTTGTTTTAAATTATAGGAGCGTCTTCAGATTCTGCACAAATGTTTTTAAAATTAAGAATAAATCAAGACCAGAAGGTAGAATGCAATATCGCCTGCTGTGTGCAGTTCCAAATTAT
Organism: Callorhinchus milii; assembly: GCF_018977255.1. Taxonomy (NCBI): domain Eukaryota; kingdom Metazoa; phylum Chordata; class Chondrichthyes; order Chimaeriformes; family Callorhinchidae; genus Callorhinchus; species Callorhinchus milii. The sequence goes on along the minus strand of NW_024704744.1, from coordinate 69,312,757 downwards.
CATTTCGAGAGCACCTGTATCTTTGTAATTATGAATAATTATCCATGCAGGCAATGGATGCAATTTTCTTTTACTTCTGTCTCTTGCCCATCCCACGTTTTGATTTTGTTATTTCTTATATTTTTGTTTCTGCAGGGTTTTGTTTTGGTCAGCCAGATGCCTGACACATGCTTAAAAGTATTCAAAGCAGACTCAAATTTCCACAAGTGTATGCCACCAACACATGTAAATTTTGCTGTGTTTGGAATGGAGTGCAAACTCTCTCCCTGGATAGACACATCCTGCTAACCCAATTCTGGAGAGCATTAGGCACAGGTTGAAAAGAGCCAAAGCTTGGAGATCCCAGAGTATGTGTTGGAGTACAGCTAAAACCACAGTTTGCCATTGAAAGCACTGTCTGGCAAGCTTCCCTCGTGCTTGTCCACAAGGGACCACCCTACCTGTTAGGGGTTTGGCCTCTAGAGTTACCAGTAGCTGAGTAGGAAGTATCCCTGCTTTCAGTGACAGGTGACTGGTGGATTTGGGCTGCCCATAGCGCTCATCATTTCCACAGTCTTTACACTGTAAATGAATACCCACTACACAAACCGTTAACATTCAATATTATTATTATTAAAATGCTCTCTGAAATAGCCACCAGCAAGCATGCATAAATAATCAGATCAACCCAATTTAGTCCTTGGAAAATTATAGATCATACTGGTCAGTGCACATGATACATTGGGAAGGTAGCCTCTGACATTTTACTCTTGACAAGCTTCAAACATTAGAGTAAGATTGTCACAGTTTTGGAAAGAAGCTTGAAGCATGACTAATTTTCACAATAGTGTTTTATGATACAAATTTCATCAGCGCGATGACAATTACATTGCATTTAGAAAGCTTCGTCAAAAACAGTTGACAGCGTTATTGCAGCCAAGATGATGATGGCCCTTTAACGCACTGAAATTCATTGATCGGTTCATCTTTGAGCTTTTAGGCAGCACTGTGAGTCCAATTACACAGCACAGTAGGAAACCTTTACATGTGTATGGTGACAATCACAGTAAACCTCCCAAGGGGAGATGAAGCTTACCAGTTGCAGTTGAGTGCTCAGTGGAATAGTTTTTAAAAAAAATATTTTTAATAAGGATATTTCTAAATCTCAATTTTGAAAATACTATCTATTGATTTACATGCCAAAGACAAGATGGATGTAAACGTTCCCAGACGTAAATTGTAAATACAGCATTCACAAAAAGATTTGTACATAGTAATCTTATATTTGATTAAACTGCCTAATCACATCGTCAAAGCGCTTCACAGGATCTACTGTAAAGTGTAGTGACTGCATATTTTATAGTCGTAAATAGTGAATTTTGGAAATAGTCAGACATGTCTCAGGCCAACCCTTTGGGACTGATAATAATTTCGGTTTCCACATTCACAAAGCTGGATTATAGCCAAGAAAACAGCCTGGCAGAAGAGGAGTGTCTGAATGGAGTTCTGGAAGACTGACCCAAGACAGGTTCGGGAACCTGATGGATTTGCTGTTTCTAAATCAATTTAGAAATCTCAAAATCAGGCCCCATTGATGTGCTTGTGTTAAAAAAGATACTGATAAGAAAAAGTCGCATTTCACATTTGATGAAAGTGTGAATATATAAAATAGCAATGATATTCATACACGAATAGGCCATCTGAAAATACCACTTTCAAGAAGAACATTTTAAAAAATATTTCTGCAACAAGTTATACTGTACTTCAAGTAAATCATCGAGAAAGACAGCCCCTTTTCAACACTACACACGTCTATATTGTTGAAGACTCATTCAGAAATATATTTTACTTGGTATCGCTACTTATCTGATTAGTGTGTGGCAGTGAGTCAAGCTCCTCAATGCTTAGTGAAATTAATGAGATTACCTTCTATCCCGGTTTTGAATTTCTCTCTAATAATGAGAATAATCCTTGCATTTGATGTAATGCAAGTGCAAATGAGTACAAGGCCTAAATGAACATAATTTCAGAAGAGGCTGCAAAGGGTGTTTTCTTTCATGACCGAGTTCTTTATTTCATACACTATCAAAAAACCCAAAAGTTCAATCCACTCAGTGATCTGATTTTACAACACAATCTGTGACTTTTACATTGAAAACCAAATGTGTGCCTAGATTTAAAAGGTTAAATATTGCTTACAAATTCGAAGCACAGGTTTATGTGCTACATTACCAATACACGGGCATTTAAAGTGACATTTAATGGCATCCAGGATGCTAATTATTTTGCAAAATCAATTTATTACATTTGCAAGAGGCAGGTCTTTACATCTATAATGTCATGCTTTCAAGTTGACATCAAAGGTTTCTCGTCCCAACAGGGAGAAAAAGCAAGCAAGTTTCATGCAAATATTAACAGCTTTCTCGTTCCCTTTCCAAAATGACAGCTTATGTCAAAAGTGGAACATGAAACAATCATGTCCGGAAGGTTTTGTATTTCGTATTATGAAGTGTAGCTGCTTTATCTGTCTCAGTCAATCAGCAGCAGAGCCATGTGTAGCAGTCAATAACCCTTCTCAAATTCTCATAAAATATGCAATACTGTAACCTCCCAGTTCAGCATCTGCCACACGGAAGGAGACTAATATGCACAGACGGCAGCTCCCAGAAGACTGTCGGGATCTACACGGCTTGTCCACAAGCATTCTGTTGCTAAAATAGTTCTTTCTTTCTGGCAATTTTTTTTTCCCAGATACCATTTTCTGTCATTGTTTAAATGCTCCCTTGAATATGTATTCTCCACTATTTACTTCAAATGGGAGACCAGCTGATCTATGGACCACAAACTGTGTCCACAGCCTCTGATGTCAGCACTGCTTTGTGATCGGCTATATTCAGATCCTTTTTAATTAACCTCATGAGAGAAGATACATTTTTATCTCAATTCATTTCATTCAAATTTCTTCAAAAGTCCTGAATCCTGCACAATTAGGACCACGTGGTCTGAGTATAATGTGCAGATATGCGATGGACACGTTTCTGTCATGACAGAAGTTTCCATGGTGACTGTTGGCAGCTGAGCATCGGACTGTGAAAGAAGGAGCTTTGTTTCCTTTAATTAAAATCTATATGTTGTTCAGTGGGTTAGATCCATGTCCTGGAGGCTGAGGATGCATCAGAGCACGTGGCAGAAGTGTGTGGGTCTGTGCCCAATTCAAGGCGGTGAAGTGCAGGGTGTGTCCCAGAGCTTGAGGCAGACTAGCTAGAAATGGGCATTGCCAATCCCTGGTGATACACTGTAAGATTCAGACATCATCTTATTAAAGACTAGTGAAGTCCATTAGACCTGGCTTTTAAAGTTAAACTTCATATTTAAATATTCAGAACCACTGCACCCTCAAGACTAAAGCCCTAAATGCTCCCTTAAATGCCAGATGAAAAGCACAAAAAGAGGCAGGAACCTCGGCATTGTGCTTGCAATTGAAGCCTGGAATCTCAAATGTTACATTACAAGTTGAATTTCCAGCCTGTTGTGGTGGATATCTCATCACAACCCACTCCCTCCCCCACCCCCAACCCCCTCCAGTGCAACTAGCTTCTCGTCAGACAGGCTGCATTGATGCTGGATGATTGATATTGACTGGCGGAAGAGTATTAAAAAGGAAACAAAGAAAGAGGTTAAAAAAATTGTCATTCTGTCAGAAGCTGTAAAGCTCCTTTGAGTTTGGAGTGGCCTAAAGGTAGGTGTTATGTTATGTTGGGCTGCTCACTATTTTAGGTATATTACAAAACAGCTTACGGCCACTTCAAATTTATTTACATGTTTACCAGCGACCGACAGAAACACAAATTTAAAAAAATCTGTTTTTTCTTGTTTTGCTCCTCTTTAATTCTCTATTTTTTACCTAACTTTTCTCCCTAATTTCAACCCGCATACAATCCAACCCGCTCTACAGTGACACTGCTGGTCAGACAATAAACTGCGGGAGAAGATTCCCAAAGAGGATGAGCGAGCCCTGTTCTACTAGAGATAGTACTTTTTATGCTAAATTGGTGCCAATTGGAAATGGGAGTCTTGACACTAACTTTAGGCAGTATTAATACCGTGCCATATATGCAATGAGGGTCAAATACTGAGATAAACTCTTCCTGCCAGTAGATTGAAACATCAAGAAAGCTAATTATTAAGGAATGGATCCAGTCAAGTTTAGTATCAATGCAATTTCTGAAGTTAAGTCATTATGCCACCGAATCTACAAGTCACACAGCCAATATTTTATTCTCTGTGTTCCTGGTGCACCTTACATTAGTAGAAACACATTTTGAGCTCACATTGGCAATTCCTCCCCTTGTTGTGCATTTAATTAACTTCATTCTCATTCTCCATTCCATTCTCCATTCTCGCCCGACTCCACTGGCTCCCTATCCTTCAGAGGATCCAGTTCAAAATCCTGGTCCTCACCTACAAAGCCCTCAATGGTCTCGCCCCACCCAATCTCTGTGACCTCCTATCCCCTACCAACCCGCCCGCTCCCTCCGCTCAGCCGGCTCTGGCCTGCTCCACGTCCCCCGACCCACCTGCCCCACCATAGGCGGGAGAGCCTTCAGTCACTCTGCCCCCAACCTCTGGAACTCCATCCCCGAGTCACTCCGCCTCGCCCCTTCCTTAGCCTTCTTCAAGTCCCGCCTCAAAACCCTTCTCTTCGACCATGCCATTGGTCACCCCCTTTCCCCTCCCCTCCCTTCTCCCCCCTGACCCCACTTGGGTCTGAAATGCTGTACACTGTCCAACGCCTTAGGAAATCCTCCCGACGTGAAGGGCGCTATACAAATGTAATCTTGTTGTAACCTTGTTGTTAAATCCTTTTCTTGGAAACTTGATGCATACATGAGGGAGAAGGGAATAGAGGGGTATGGGAGAGGGGCTTAGGAGGGATGCAGGCTTGTCTGAAGTATAAACACTAGCATGGACCAGTTGGGCTAAATGGCTTGTTTCCATGCTGTAATGTTCTGCGTAATTATTTTCTTACAGGTACTGAATCCCAAGTTATTGTTCCCATTCCACTATCAGTAGCCGAGTTTTCAACCACCATGTCCCTGAACTATTTTCCAAAACCAATGTCAAGTTATATTTCTCCCTGTCTAACTTTCAAGTTAGAGAAGATTAATGCTGCAGCAAGGCATCAAGAGACCTGGAATTTAATCTAGGTCTTTGCCTATGTGTCTATTATAACACTTAAAATTTAAGATTGCCTACAATTGTAAAATTCACTCTTAATTTGGAAGTTTGTTTTAGGGACTGCAGAAATGTTTCCAATGTATGATCTAATTAATTTTCTTTTACAGAATTATGCGCAAATTAAAATTTTAAGACAAAATGGTCTTATAGTTTGAGACGAGATGGAATTTTGGGTTTGGGCTGGGGCAGTTTTGGTACAATAATGATTTTCTGTCCCTTAGCATGTGTGTGCCTTTTAAATATAATGTGGATAATAGATGAGCTCCTGTCATCTTGTGGCAGAGCTGCTGACATCAACTAGGCATAATTCTTCTCTTTGGCAAACTGGAATAGAGCATGCAGAGAATGAGTTTTGGGACCTACCTGTAGCACGGTGACTAGTCAGTGGAGCTAGGGGATGTGGTGTCCACATCCTGGTTTGCTTAGAGCTGATGCTTCGTGTGGTATTACCAGTGTGGTTATTGCTGCTCGACGAAGAACCTCCTCCACATTCCGAGTCATCAATGTTCCCTCCACTGCATCCTTTCCGCAAACTAAACAGATCAAGATATTTGTGGTAAAACTGCAGTTTTTGTCATTTTGTAGCTTTTTGGCAGCTTGGGCAATAATATTATCATAACTCTGAACTTTTCTACAACCTCTCAAATGTTCACACAAGATTACATATAACGCAGCCTTCATTTTAAAATTGTACGTTAAATTTCTCAGGCAATCAGCTATTAGGTTCACTGAAATTTCTCATGCACTTTGTTATAAAATGTCATAACAAATGTTATATTTGTTATAGATTGTGTGCAATTTTGGAAAATTCGTAAATTCAGTTTAGTTTGGGATAAAAGTTCTTATTAAGAACTGCGGAGGGCAAAGTTCAATCTGAATTTAAGAATCTTTCAAAATTTTACAGGCACAATCAACAGACAAAAAGATCATGAGGAATTTCAGATCTCAAAATGATAATAATAAAAATAATATAGAGGACGTGAACACCCAAAAGACTGTTTGAAGTAGCGAGAATAAGCTGAATGTCTACACACAACTTTCATCTTCAGTTGCAACTGAAAATAGGTAATGTCTAAATAGATCGTGTCTGGGTCCATAAAATGAGCTGAAGTGAAGAAATAATAATAATAATAATAATCCTTGCATTTGATATAGCACTTTTCACGTCGGGAGGACGACCCAAAGCGCTTCACAGAACACACTGTAAAGTGAATTGACTGTATATTTGTGGGTGAACGCGGCAGCCAATTGCGCACAGCAATGTCCCACAAACAGTCGTAGATTGAAAAATGACCAATTTTATTAATGTTTTTGGTTTTGGAGGGATTATTATTAGGCTCTGTGTGGAGTAAGGAAACTTGCCCAAGGTTTTGCCCTGCCTGGAATTGAACTCAGGTCTCTCGCTTGTAAAGCGAGTGCTCTAACCACTGAGCTACAGAAATGTGTTAAACATTCAAAATATATGTGTTTTACTGTGACAAATGCAACACTTGAAGGAAAATATCAGTGTTAGGGATAAGTGCTTACTTGTAAAGAACTTGCTCTCCTGGGTGTGCCCACAAGGTTTGGGTTTGAAATCAAATGTTTAGCATATATCCATGTTGACGGGTTTCTCTGTGGAGGCCAGTCATTCACTCTTATCTAAACACTTTCAATGCAAATCCATCCTGCTGCCATGGGATCTCTATGGATCCCATCAAAAATCTCAGCTTTGCAATGATTGAATTTGTTGGAATGAATCAAGATTTATTAAGGAATGTCAGAACATGTCCATGACCATGATGAATTTTACAGTAAAACTAAATGACTGGAAAACTCTTAAGGAGGAGCCTTTCCACACTGTACGAGTAGAAAGGTATTGAACTGATGACTAGGACACATTCAAAGGCAAGTATAATACCCATTATTATTTATCCATTACATTGGGATTCCTCTGTGAATAAACTAAACATTTAAAAGTTTATTCAACCATATAAATCAGACCAAATCGATCTGTGTGCTTAGGTTGGATATTGATGTGCACCCTTAGCTACTGCCATTAATGACTTATACACACAATCCGAGGAAAATTGGCATCAAAATATGGTGCTAATGAACCTGACAGTGGGGATGAAAGGGACATTCTTTGACTGTTCCTACGTCTGCCATCAAAATAAGATTCCATAAATGACAGCACTTTTCCATTTCCAGTTAGTTTAAACCACCCACAGACAAACTGTAATCAGTTCAACTGTCCTAAGCACCGTGGCAAATGTATACAGAAGGCTGTAGAAAAGCCCATTTACAATGTATTCTGTAGCAATAGACTGACCCTATCTTTGGTACAGACATTGACTGTTTCCCATTCGCAGCCGCCATTCACTGTCTTAATTGTCAGACCCCGTAGTTGTCAAGTCAGCCTCAGTTACAGCCATTTTTTCTTCCCTAAAAGTCTATCCTGCTCCGTCACTCAACTGCAATGGGAATGAACGCAGTGCATACTCTAATTTTATTTTAAATCTTTCTCTGTTTCATTTTGCAGCCTGTGACCACACAGCCTTCTCTGGCTGTGAGCATGGTATGACGTGGGACAGAGACTTCTTTCACTGCTATCAGTATCCCACTGTTATCAGCTGACTGTAGGAGTGCATATAAACCAGGTCAGCTTTTCCCTTCTAGCACACTGAGTTAGAGTAAGTAGCTGAACCAAAATCTCCTTTCCCCCTTCTATTTAAAGTGATGGCAAGCATGAGATAACTACACTCAATATCAAATAATTCTCTTGTCCCCAAACAATAGCCTTACTTTCTTAATTTCTAACTTTGTGAGAGAAATCCTAATTTTCTAACTCCCAACCACGAAGCTTGAGGGAGACCCATGATGCTAGGTTTCATGCTATGTTTACATGGCTGTGAACAAAGCGCTTTGCTTCTGGCAGTCATTGGATGTCATGTTTACACTGCCTGTTCCACATTTCTCTGAGTTAAGGCAGAAGAAAAACAAAGTAGGGCATCTCAACTAATAACACTATTCAAAGTTGCCTTGGCCAGTCTGGGGGCTCTAAAATGGACCCTGGGGGAATGAGCAGAGTGTCGTTTCTACCCATTACATTAAGATGCAAGTTGCAATGCTCCAAAAACCACCACCTCTTCCAGATTAGGATAAAGAGCTGAATTCCAGTAAAATTGGCAATTCACTGCCAGATGTACAGTATAAACATGGCACCAAACTCACCAGGGAGGTATTAATTTCCCATGAAGTTCCTAATACATAGCTTGCCACAAACATGAAGAGCTAACATAATTCAGGCCTTTCAGCCCATTCCTTCCAAAGAGCTAAACAATTGCTACATCGTAGTTTCTACCCAAATTATTTATTCTCCTGAGGGAATTAATTAATCACAAGCAACATGTTCAAGAAAATAAAATTTTTTCCTAAGGTTATCCGGCGAAACTCTCAGATATTAAATGTATTCTTTGCCTCTGGTTTGCCTACAAATACATAGTGACTCCACTTCACCGTAAATTTTGTGTACCGCTTTGGAACATCCTCCTAACATGAAAGTATTATTATTATCCTTGATAGAGAAGATTCAGTTCTTATTCACATACACAAACTCAGCTAACACACAGTTACACTCGAGAAGCCTCCATTTAGTAATTACTGGTCACAAATAATTGCACTCCAAAGAATTACCATGGAGATGGGGTTAGGAGTTCTTGAACTATGAGTAACAGGATCTAATACATGGTGATTTCTAATGGGGTTGCTTAGGAATCTGAGCAGGGACGCTTCCAGTAACCCGACCAGAACTCCATCCGACAATAGAAAGTAGGTTGTGTTGAAGTGGAGTTCCTGCGTGATATCCTTCCAGTTTCTTTATCCTTTTAAAAATCACCACATATTAGGCTCTACTGTCACATGCAGTATATGACGTGTACTTGACAGGAACTGAATACAGTTTTAGATTGACATCAACTAAAGGAAGAGATGCAGATAAACATTGAATCAATTAAGTAACTTCCCAAAGATACCTCCTCACGACTCATATCAGCAGGACTGTACCCTGACAACTCCAACATGACATATCTGATTTTGCAATGATGCTGAGAATGAATGATTGCTGCTACTAAACAGGATATCCAAAGACAATGTTCACATGGGATATTCGCATTAAAAGCATTCTCTCCCATGACACATTCTGTAAAATAATAATAATCTTTGCATTTGATATAGCGCTTTTCACGTCTTCTAGACGTCCCAAAGCGCTTCACAGAATATACTGTGGGCGAACATGGCAGCCAATTGCGCACAGCAATGTCCCACAAACAGTCGTGGATTGAAAATGACCAATTTATTATTATTTTTTGTTTTGGAGCAATTATTATTAGGCGTGTGAAGTAAGGAAACTTGCCCAAGGTTTTGCCCTGCCTAGAATTGAACCCAGGTCTCTCGGTTGCAAGGCGAGTGCTCTAACCACTGAGCTACAGGACTCCAGGACTGCAGTTGTCCGCCTTAACTGTCAGAGCTCAAAGTGTTGAAATTCCACCTGGGTCTAGAATTAAAACTCTTTTCCTAGTATTTCAGTGCATGCAACCCATGACCAATTCTTTTAAATTCTTTTAAAGTCTTAAAAATTAAGACTAAATTGAAGAATTGTCTAAAATGTATTTAAAATTGGCACGCTCTAAAAACTAAGGAAAATGTCAAAGTCTAGACCCAGTTGAAGTTCTTTCCCCAGGGCTCTAATTAACAGGAATATTTCTACTAACTGGAGGAGCTCATTTCACTAGAAATACTATTTCTCCAATTGAAACAAACACCATTCCATAACATTGCTTGTTACTCTATCATAAATGTGATTAGATTGTGCATGTGAAGCCTGGGAGTGTAGCGCAGCTCTCTGCTGAGATATCAACATGTTCATTTTCCAGTTACTGATCATAACAGCTTACTTCTTCACGCCTTTGTAGTACATTTTGTAACCCTATCTTTTGATTTACCAGAAAGACATTGTTGATGTGCTTGTTAATAAAGAGATCTGGGAAAACCTTTCTGTCGCATTGAACGATAGACAGATCAGACAGCACAGACGGAGATCATTCAGCCCATCGTGCCTGTGCTGGATCTCTGGAAGTATAATCTGTTCAGTCCCACTCCTCTATTCATTTCCTATAGCCTTTTATATTTTTCCTCTTCAAATATAAGTCTAATTCCCTTTTAAAAAACATTACTGATTCTGCATCAACAGCTTATTTTGGTGGGGTATTCCATGTCCAAATAATGTAACACTCTGTAAAAAAAATTCTCCTAATCTCTTTCTTGTCTTTTTTGGTAATGATCTTAAATTGATACCCTCCTTCAATCCCAATATCTAAAATGTCTGCCTTACAAATACTGACTTTGTGAGTGGTGCACCCATATAACTCTGGCAGAGGATACCACACTTCCTGAATTACAGGAGATATGCTGAACTACTTTATGGGTTGCTGCCCTGCCTTATTGTCCACATTATTTAAGTCATTGACATGAACTTTGGTTGTACTGGTGAATTATCACCTAGAGCCCATGAATAAGTAATACTGTCTTACAGGTGTTTTCATACCATTGTTGGAAGGTATCAGGTGGTGTGTAAGAGAGCGCAGCAACAAAAGGCGTGGAAGGCAATACCTACCTCTGCCACCTGGAAGTGAACCAGAGCTGCAGGTTTTCTAAACTGATCGGGCCACCCCAGATGTTCTTTAGCTGTTGGTGTGTTCCAGCGTATGACGTGGTCAAAGGGGAGACATAGATTGGATAGCCAATTGGTTGGTCACATGATGAATTGATCATGTTTCTCAGGACCTGCTTAGCATTTTGTATGCTGCCTCTCTCTGGGTTGCGGTTGCGGAGGAACACCAGCTCCTGCTGCTGCCCTGCCCACAATCCTTTGACACACTCCTTATTGATCTGTTCAAAGAAAAAAGAAACGCCTATTTATGTAGCTGAATATATGGGTGATGCAACAGATTAAATCATTAGCAAGGTGCAGATGACAAAGGCCTGATCCTTCTGGAGTATCCACCCTGTCATTTTCCCATTGTAGCATTAAGCTGTTTCTTAAACGAATCATGTTCTGGTCACTACCACTCTTTCTGGTAACCTGTTCCATTTGTTGAATACCCTCTTGTACAGAAATATAATAGAACCCTGTTATAAGGTGCCCTTGTAACCTGTTATAGGGTTACTTATAGGATGTTTCCAGTCGTGTTGTCAGTGTGGTGGTCAGGCCCTGTTATAGCGCTGGTTGGGGTTTTATGGACCCCTCCCCTCAAATACAGCCTTAGAAATGGGCTACTCTGTTTCTGACCTAAACTCACTCTTTACCACCCTGAATGTGCCTCTTGTGATTCTAACTTGGGATTCTGGAAACATTTTTCTGAGTTTACTTCTGAGTTTCCTATTCAATATCTTATATAGCTATAAAGAATGCCAATGCCGTTACTTTTCAGTTCCCGGGGGCTAGTGTCATATTTTTGTGGAATCAACTCATGCCTGATCCCATTAGCGAAAGGTACAAGGAAAGGAAATAAGATCAGTGAGGAAATAAGACTGTGCCTCGCCTCTCACCACTCTTACACACCTGCCTTGACAGGTTAAAGAACTGCTCCTGGACAGGGAATTAGAAGGCTGGGAATGTAACTTTTTTAAAAAAAAACACAAGTTTCTTCACTATTTTCATAGCTAGATTCAACACAGTGAGGCGAAAGGAAAGAAAACCTGGAACAATTTATACAAAAACTTCTTGAATTCTCTCCAAGTGAGCCGCTGTGCTTCGGCTGCTGCTTTTCTGCTGGCTGTACTTATTCACTCTGGTAAAGCTTTGGAAATATATACAAATAAGTCAGCACAATGACGTACCTTAATCACCTTAAAGCTGAGGTAGCGCTTATGAAGCATAATTATCTTGTATTCGTCTGCCCCATCATCTACCACATGCCTGAGGGCAAGCAGTGACTCAGCATTGGACAGTATAGAATCACGCCACATAGGATCGCCTTCATGACAAATGATCAGCTTTTTTTGGTGGGAGCTAATTGCCTCATACAGAACTGCAGGATCATCATATTCATCAGGTGAAGTGAAATGATCCTGGATACGCACAAAAACACAAACACTACATGTTAGTAACAAGCCAGTAAAAAAAAATACAATTGTCTGCCATGTCAATCCTCGGTGGAGCCCTTTGAGATGTCTCAACAATGTGATAAAGCACTATATCAAATGCAAGGATCATTATAATTATTATTAATAAACCAGAAAGGTCGCCCTTTTATCGTCAGCTGTTAAGAAACTCCAAGAACACACCAGACAAATTTACATTTATGTAGTGTCTTTCATGTCCGGAGGACATCCCAAGAACATAATAGCTAGTTCTCTAGCTATTCATCTGGCACACCCAGATTTTGGGGTTTGGATACGGAGTTCCAGAGTTTATGACTCAGCGGTGATGAAGGAATGTCCAATTCAGGATGGTAATTGACTTGGAGAGACAGTCATTGGACCATTTATTGGAATGTAAATGTTTTAGACCTTGACAAAGGTAAACCTGAAAAGAAAACGTACCTGATGAAGTTTTAAAGACATTCGGATTCCAGGTGCAACAATCTTGTAAAGCAAATCTATGTCTGCGAAGATCCATTCTTCCTTTGCTGTTATTCTGAAGTCTCCTTTAAACAAGGCGTGGAGCCCGTATAGAAAGGATTCCAAGCTGCAAAGACAAGTAAAATTTTAAAAAATTCAACAGAAACTTCAAGGTTATTTTCGCAATGAAATAGAGAGAGCATTGCATCATTTAAAACTGAACTCTATCCTCATATATTTTCAATGTGGCATATACTGAATACGTAGGCTTCCTCCAAATCTCATGAAAGATCCACAAAATTGGCCTGAATGAAGAAGACTTTTCAGTTCATTTGACTCCATCCTTCCATAAGACCAAATCCAACTGTCTTCCCAGTACAACATCAAGCTGTTTCTCAAATGAGTACAGCCTCTTGGTGTTTACCACCCTTCCTGGTAAGCTGTCCCAGCGTTCACTGCAGTAATTGCAAGGAAGGATTATTATTAATTATGCAGTATGTAAAGAAATATTTCCTGTTGTTTGTCCTAAACTTTCCCTTCACCATTCTGAACTTGTGCTCTCTTGAGAATAGCATCACACGTGTATAGGCACATGATGCCCCACATCTGTTCTTGCGCACTGGTGGAAGCAGGACCATCAAATTTCATCCAGCTTGAGCAACTAACGCTCTATATTAACTAAAATATTTCAATTGGACTGTTCAGTCTGATAATAGAGTACGTGGGCATTTGAAAAAGCTGCAACAATGTACCAGTTAACAAAGTTCACATGAGAATCCACTGCTTAAATATGGGCACAAGGGAAATTTAGGAAACAAAATCTATTCAGGGAAATACAGAATTAGACAGCACCTGGGTCACAATGAACATGTGAAACAAAACAAGTCACACAACAGCTAAATAGAAATAAAAATAGAAATAAAAATAGAAATTTTGCCTTTTGTTTACAATTAAATAGAAATTGGATTGCACAAAATGCAGGGAAATGTTCAAAAGCAGAATCAGCCATGAAAAACATTGAGACCTTAACCCCAACAAAGCAGAAAAGAAAATAAATGCTGGATTTTAGCAAACTTGGAACTTAAATAAAAATACTTTAAGAGAAGAAAAGGAGCCTTCAAAGTAAAACTCAGTGAGAAGATTATAGCCAGGGTGTGAAGATGAATCATACCCCCTGATAACAAAGACTAGGAATAGGCAAGACAATTAACACCTATATTTGTCAGTCAATGGTTTTACTTACACCTTGGGGAATCCAGTAGTTCTATAAGAAGAATGTAAAAGCACCAGAAATGAAGGATTTTACAGATGATGAAAGGTCAAAAGCAGGCTGAAACATTCTATATTAATTCTGCCTCTCTAACATTTAAACTAATAATCTTTTGATGAACTTGCACCGCAGGATACAGACAGTCGAACAAAAATGGTTCTGAAGTACCCTCCAGGTTTGGTAGCAATTTTCCACCTGTCTGTACTGCAAAGTGGAAGCCAATAGCAATGTCAGCAACACAGAAAGAGGAGCGCTCTAGTGAGGTGCTTTATGACAGGTCGCCCTGTAGTAACCATGTCCAAAAGCTTTAGGGCTCCCCTCGCAATTCATATTACATGGCTCCCTCAGTTCATTATATCGTAAACACAGCAACAACCTAAGTAGCTTAAACACTGGCATGTCATGGTTCAAGGTTTTCCCTGTATGCCATGGCTCTCAGTTCATTCTTTAACACAGGGAATGTTCTGCTTAGCTTTTGTGCCTCATGTGCAGTTTATCCCAGTTTTGCAGATCCTCTTAATGTTATGGTCCTTGTAAATTAATAATAATAATAATAATAATAATCCTTGCATTTGATATAGCGCTTTTCACGTCAGGAGGACGTCCCAAAGCGCTTCACAGAACACACTGTAAAGTGAATTGACTGTATATTTTGTGGGCGAACGCGGCAGCCAATTGCGCACAGCAATGTCCCACAAACAGTCGTAGATTGAAAATGACCAATTTTTATTATTGTTTTGTTTTTTTGGAGGGATTATTATTAGGCGTGTGGAGTAAGGAAACTTGCCCAAGGTTTCGCCCTGCCTGGAATTGAACTCAGGTCTCTCACTTGCAAAGCGAGTGCTCTAACCACTGAGCTACAGGACTCCAAAATTGGACTATATCAAACTGACTATATCAAACATTTACAATAAGCTATTGGGAAGTCCATCCACTTAACTGGTCTAAGTCTTTTTGATTCCTAAGCATCTGACACTGCCTTGGTACCACCAAGAATTACACTATGACTAGAAGCAACATCCTCTATTTCTAATATTGCCCAAACTGGAAATTGCAATTAACGATTCAAACCTGGTTTGCAAATATTGCATTTTAGACCCTACTGTGTGAAAAGAAGCATAAACAAGATGGACTCCACCAGTTACATCTCCTCTTAAAGTCAATTGTATATTTTTTCATTACCTTCTGCTTTCCATAAAATCAATTTTCAATTCAGTTAGCTTTTCCCATTGATTTCATCAAAGTCCTGGACTTCATATCCTCAACAAACAAAACATCACTGCTTGTCCTGGAGATTTGTATACTTAGTCAAGGCAATAGTTACTTTATTAGTTAAGGAATCAGCTATGTACCTGATTGACATGTTGTGTGATGCTGTTCCTAAAGCTCTTCTGCCAAGAATGCAAAGTCCATAGCAAAGGGTGACTAAAGGGGAATCTCCATCACTCCTCACCGGCTGTTCACAGAATGTCAAAGAATCAAATGCAGTTCAGAAAACTCCACTTTTAACTGCCTTCAAGATATTTGGTATCAATAACAAAGAGGTACAAATATAGATTCATAAGTGGAAGAGGACATAAGTAATATTTTAGCGATTAAAAACATTCAAGATATCCATTGTTGGGATCTAGCCATGGACAATGTATTAAGGATTTTTCTCAAGGGCTTACCACTTGAGAAAACTTAACATTTACCAACGCACGCACAGTACAATATCTCCAGGGCTAAATATTTAAATTTTCCAATATTTATGGCAGAAAGGGAGTTCTTGTTAGGCTGTGAAATAGGCTTCAAAATGATAGTCCCATAATGTCAAGTAAACACATGGCTGGAGTCCTGTCTCAATCAGAACATGACTGATTGTAAGGGAGAAGAGGGGACCTTGATTTTATCACCGCTATTTTTAAAAAAATCAGGGATGAATGAGTATTTCTGCTACTCCATTCCTTAATTATTGTTATTCTCATCACACCGGCAGTAAATCATCAGTAAGATGTCTTCACTAACAGACAGACGATAAAATTGGGTGACAAGTGTACTGTACTGCCCACAGGAAAGCACAGCCCTTGTCCAACCTTTTCTGATGATTTGCATTGGGGGTGGCTAGTGATCATGGTATATCTCTCTTTTGGAGGAAGAGTGAATTGAAATACACACTTATTTTATGTATAGAGGTAATATGTACAATAGTATAAAATGTGTTTCCCAAAATCATGGGAGCATTAGAATAAGCATAGCACTGAAAAGATCATTCTAACACAACCCTACATAGGACAGTGAAATGGAGAAGTATTATACTTAATTCTGTACCTTATTCCTTTTATTGTTGCAGTGCTGTATCCAATCCAGATAAATATTGCAGAAACTTGCTCTTGATACTCCCTTGAGGCAATGATCGTAGTCTTCATCGATGTTTACGTTAAATACGGCTGGATCTCTGTCCACATAATTCCATGCAGTATACGGATGCAGTGCTTCCTGAATTGACTCTGTACTCAACCAGTGTTCCAGTTTAGAAGAGCGAACCAGATAGTATATTATGCTCTGTCAAGAGAAATTCTTTAATACAATTTCTCCTCTTTTGTTGATAATAAAACTCATGTTCACATGAACCATGTCAGTCTCGTTATAATTGATCTGGTTAAAATATAGGGCACACCGTGACCTATCTTCACTGTGCATTTCTCCTAATCTCCCCATTTGCCGGTTTGCTAGCTAGCTTAAATTGATGCTCTCTAGTTATTTGCTTACCAACCGGTAGAAATAAATTCTCCCCAATGACTATCAAAACCACTCGGAATTTTAAAGATGTCAATCAGGTCACCCTTCAACTTTATTTGTTCCAAAGAGTGGGGAATGGGATTAGACCAGATAGCTCCAGCAGGGGAAGGTACCACCAGTATGGATAATGATGGACCAAATAGCCTCCTTCACTGTTTTACATTTCCATGATTCTATGAAATGGTCCTGTAATGCATGCTCGGGTCTTAGGATTTCCTGACAGTGTCATAAACCTGAAAAACCATGTATAAACCACAGCAAAAGTGTCTTTAAAATGATGAAGTTGTCTGAATTTCATTCAATAGATACAGTGTATTATAAACAGTGGATACTCCGGATCACTGATTTTCTACTCTGGCTTTTTAGTCAATTTCACTCTTCGCACAATTGATTATTTTGAAGCAGGACAGGAGTATTTGTTAATGATTTTTGGGGATACACGATAATGTATTCTCATAGATTTGTCTTTCAAAGACATGCTTTCAAGGGTACTTTATCTTTTCACAACAATGTCATCTTGTCATTTCAATCACACTAAGAACTTAAGGTAACAGGAATAGAATGGTTTAATTTATCCTCTTCCATGTTTTTATTATTTCTATCCCTCCTCTTTTTAGATTCCCATGTTTTGTGTTCCACTTTCTCCAGAAAGTATAGGTGAACTTCTCACGCTATCTTTTGGGTTAAAAGGTTGTGACTTCCACCACCAGGTCAGGACTTAAACTCTAGTCCTTTGCTTTATTGGATGTGCCATTCTCAGATGAGACATAAAGTCCTGTACCTCATGACTGTTTGTGGGCTCTTGCTGGTAGAAATTTGCCTTCGGGGAAGAGAGAGTTTATATTCCATACCAGAAAAAATGCACGTTTCCACGTGTATGTGGAACTCTCAATAGTTTAGTGTGGATACTCAAGCAAGGCATTGGGTTTCTGTATAATCCTGTAAATTCAGACACCTTCCCAAAAATAAAATTCTAATTGGCTGTTTAATACCATTGAATATTCAGCTGGGTGTATTCCTTTGATCTTTGGCTTTACTTCTAGATCTGCCAGCTAGGATCAGAGTGAAGTCCTTATGTTTCACCTGCTATTGTATTAATATGATTCAGTGGCTTTTTTGATAGAAGGAATACATTAACAGTTCCATAACAAATCCACAATGCAATGCTAGACAAAGAGATCTTGGCATGTAATATTGATCAGGTTAAATATTAATTCACTGCATCAGATATCCAATTAGTATTAAGCTTATTTGATCTGCAATGCACTAAATGTGCCTCCCTATTAAGTAAGGACAACTCAATGTGCTATAATACGCAAGGATAAAAATAAATACAACCCCAAAACACATACATTGCTTGAAAACAGGTGTTTTCGTTACCTCCCCCATGAACCCTACCTCAGTCCTCCTGAATAAAACCCAAACCAAGTTTATTCCTTCTTGGGAAATAGGGAATGATTGAAACACAACATAGAGCAGTTCTCTTTGTATGGAAAAGCATGATGTGAAGTTACGAAGCTTAAGTTACTATTTTTATAGCTATCTGTATTTTTCAACATAACAGCAATGATCAGCTTAGTCTTCATCAATACTAAATACATCTGCTAACTACATTACTTTCTGATATAAAGGCATTATTTGCTTTCAAATCAGAACTGATGCTCTATCCTTACTGCAGAATTGTGAGTTAAAACCCATTTCCAAACTTTAAAGAATCAAGTCAGGACTGGGAATGCTCCACGTTCCTTCAGATCTCACCAGAGTGACTGTCCAACGCGACTGCCACAGCTCTGCTGTGTTTTCATGTGGAATTGGCCAGGCTAAATAATGGGATATTCTCTGTGTCAGTATAAATTGCGCAAGTACGTCTTTATTGTAAAAAAAATTACTAATAATAATTTGGTCACTCAATCCACGACTGTTTGTGGATCACTGCTGTGCACAATTGGCTGCCGCATTTCAACCATAAAATACACACTTTACAGTATATTCTGTGAAGTGCTTTGAGACATCTCGAAGATGTGATAAGGCACTATATCAAATGCAAGGATATTATTATTATTATTACTTTCTTTTATTATTCGTTAGCTGCTCAGGCAAGATTTTTGTTGGAGCTGGGAAGAAATAGATTTTATTCCTCTTCCTCAGCTAGCAGTTGTGACAGGCTGAAGCTGGAAGAGTCCAAGTTGGGGGAGGGAAAGAACAAAAACCTCTATTTGTGAAACAGAATAACGTATTAGAAACTTACTGGTATACTACTACCTTTACATAATAGGTGATGAGCATCTTTCTCAGGTCAAATACCTGCAGCATACAGGCTGCATTGTTGTCACTGATGCTGTAACCTTCCAACACGTATTTTGAAGCGGTTACTTGCCAGGCCAGCCAGTGCTGGATAAAAGCAGCGTTGAACGATAGCATGTGGGGAAAATGTCCCGCTTCACAGCAGCAGCAGCCTTCATCATCCTCAACTCCTTCGGTTATGGCCTCAACTTCCCTTTGCTGGCAATAGGTACCTGAAAGGAAAAATACAAAACAAAGGCACTTCAAAACGCACGTTCAATCTGAGACCACGAGAGAGAGATGGATGACATTCCGTCATTTTCTGGTGAGATCTGAAGGCTTGTGGAATCTCTCCAGTCCTAACTTGGATCTCATCCTTCTAGAATACTCACCCATTCTCCCATTACCTTTGCCTAGAAATACAGAGACTTTTTGAAGCTCTTTGATATGTCCTCAATGTTTTAGACACTATATCAAATGCAAGGATTATTTAATACAGCATCAGCAATTTCCTAAGTGAGTCTAGTGAACTGGCCTCAACCAACTTTCTTGATAATGCTTTTCAATTGTGGATTACTCTGTAAAATGTAACATACACTAAGCTATTTTCTCGCAATTAATCTTGGATTATCATTTGTTAAACCCATATTATGTCACAGATTGTACCCCTTCTCATTGGGATTTTACTGCCTTAATATCAAGCATAGAATTCAATCATTCGAAATAAAATGGTGTCACATTTTATATAGCTGATATTTTTTAAAAAATGAATAACATTAATCAGTTGAGTCTTCAGATATTTTGTAAATGGACAATTTCTAAATGATAAATTGATTGAATTTGCCCATGTGCAAAAATGATAGGGAAATGACATTCAAAGTTCTGACATGTTTCCCCGAATGAACTACATCCTATGCTCCTCTATGTTCTGCTGACATGCCATGCTGGCTGGCTATGAACAGTGCCAGAGTCCTGAGGATTTACTGAGAAGCAGCTCAAGAACCAATCCACCAAGTCAGCAACAGAGAAGCCATTTGATTTCGATATTTCATTTCCAGGCACATCATCTTGGAGCCAGTTCATCCCCAAAGAGACCGTGTTTACCTTCTCCCCCAGGGAGGATAGCTACATAATAGACCCCATTAGCCGTTAATTAACGGCAGTGGATGAATATTTCCAATGAGCGCAGGTGACTGAACATAAGAAGTTGCCGATTGACTTCACAAAACACAGACACTGCACAAAATGGGTGAAAAAACGTCCTGGTTTAAAATTGAAATCCAAGATTAATAAAAGCAAAGTCTGTCTCCAGTTTACAGGCTAAAGTGCCATTGATTGCCTTGCCCTACATTCAATATCATGTTGCATATTGATTTCGCATTTACTATTTACTTGTGATTTTGGACTGTTTATCCTCAGGAGCTGTCTATGGGTTTCTTTATTAAAAGCTGTCACAGCATTTCTCTTGTAAGTTTAAAAAAAACTGGGATGAAATTGCTTTTAACTTATAGCAAATTAACATAAGAAGCTTCATGTTAACCTCCCCCCCTCTCCTCTTCCTCTTCATTTTTATCCTAACTAAATATGCTTCCATAAATATGTTTGCTTACTCTTGTACTAAATTAAGAGTCAGAAATCACCACTGGGAATTAGGACTATCTTAATATCCCTTGTGATGTAGAACATGTCTGTTCCCTATTGTGAGAATACATCAGTTTCATATTACAGAGGTATCTCTGCATCCTAGTTGTATTCTCTGAACTTCAGAGGGAATACAGAGACACATTAGTCAGGCAGGAGGTGAGCTCAGAAACAGACTGCATGGACTGGAATGGGACTTGGCATTGGGCAGACAGAGATTGAGCAAGAGGGAATCAACCAGGAATTAAATCAAGTGCAAATATCAAGGGGTCTATTGCTCTGAGGACTTGACTGAGAGGAGAGTAAGGAATGGAGTAGATGATAGAGAAAAGCAGAGAAACTTAACAAGTACAGGAGAAAGAACATCAAGATAGAACAGCAGAATGGAGATGTAACCTCCAGGGAAGAGAGGCAAAACAGGAATATGTAATAAATATTGTAAGATTTCTTTTGAAAAATATTCACAAGAGCGAATTCAAAGAAAAAACACCTTCACTGTAACTAAGAAACAAACGCTTCCCAGATTTATGCAACCATTCATCTTTAATTCAATGCTAACAACAACTTCACTAACATGGTTCCCTTCACATAGGAAAATGTCTCCAAGTGCTTTAATACTAAGTGAGGAGAAAGGGAGAATGATACAGGTGAAATGCACCTTAAAGCAGGAAGCTGTAATGCTGATCACTTGTAGTGCTACTCTTAACATTTCCTCAATACTGGTACCTCTGCTTGGATACTTGAAGGCCCATCTACGAAGCTGGAAGTGATTTTAGATTGAATTAGGAGCAGGAAAATAACACATTCGTACATATAGTTCCCAATCCCCAATGGCAATAGTCAATGGCTGCAGGAATCTCTAAGCACAACTAAGACACAACTAAGTACATACACAGAATTCTGCCACTCCACTAACAGTGTTGGTTAAGTTTTTGTTATTAAAGAATCAGTTGAACAATTATCTCTTCAATAACATTAACATTAAATATTCTTGCTAATATCCTGCTCTAATAGTGCTCTTCAGTGCAATATACAGAACCGTTATCACAGTTGATGATTTGTTCTGATAATCAGAAGTGTGTCACACAGATCTGCAGGAATTTCTCTAATTTACAGAGCACGCCTGTTATAAAGTACCTTTAATTCTTGAGTTTGTTTATAAAGCGGGTCTTCTGTGAACTCATGGTTGCTGAAAATGGCGCACACTTCCTCTTCCTGTGCTTGCAATCTGGAACACTCTTCCTCTATCCCTCTGCCTTGCCTTCCTTCCCCATCTTCAGGTGATGCCTGAAGACCTTCCTATTCGACCGTGCCTACGGTCACCTTCCTCTTGCTCGGCGTTGTGCTCTGGGGCGCTAGCCTGCGTGAGGTGTGCTTTTTAAATGCAAGTTGTTGTTGTTGCACATAAGGCACAGGGAGCCACCTAGTAAGCTGTGACCACTCTTGTCGGCCATAAAAATACTCTGTTCCAGAAGCCAGTGGTGATCAGACAACCTGTAAACAAGAACTGTGGCCATTTTTTTCATGCACCCATTATAACATCGGGTTCAGTTTTATGAAACTGAAACCTTGTGTCTACAGTGCTGAATTAAATTTTTAGACATTCTTTGTCACATGTCCAACTTCATTGACTTAGTTTCATGCTGTGGTATACCATGGTGGTTTACTCCAATGTTTAAGTGGGACAGAGCCCTTAGTTGGGATTTGGAACATGATGTTGTATGTGCCAGTCGGGATCAGACCAGATGGAGCTGTAACATCCTGAGCAGAAGTTCTCCCATGACAGCAGTCTTGAGGTTATCGCTCAGCAAGTTTATCCGAGTAAGTACAATGCAACCTACTGGAACATTTGTATGGAACATTAATGTTTAATACTGATTGCTGCTTTCTTCGATGAAGGTCAGTCAAAAAATATTTTGATGCATTAAAAAACAAATTAAAGGATATATTGCAGTGTTCGGTTTCATGGGTGCAAAGATTTCCAGGAATGTGCACATACTCATGTGGAGTATTGGTTAGAGCGCTTGCCTCAAAAGTGAGAAGACTTGGGTTTGATTCTTAGGCAAGGGAAAAGTTAGGCAA
This sequence comes from Callorhinchus milii, assembly GCF_018977255.1. NCBI lineage: Eukaryota > Metazoa > Chordata > Chondrichthyes > Chimaeriformes > Callorhinchidae > Callorhinchus > Callorhinchus milii. The sequence goes on along the minus strand of NW_024704744.1, from coordinate 69,289,881 downwards.
ATTTCAATAATTCATCAACAACAACTTGCATTTATACAGCGCCCTTCACACGGGTTAGTGTACCGGAGCACTTAATTCCCTCTCGCGTGACTCCAACTCATTATTAAAGCATTCTAGTAAGAAATTTAGACCCTAATACTGCCATTTCCTACATCTTACACTGTTTTCATTGGATACTCAGGCAAGTTTCACATACAAATTATACAGTCAATTCACTTTACAGTATATTCTGTGAAGCACTTTGAGACGTCTCTTGAGAAGTGATAACGTGCTATAACAAATGTAAAATGCAAGGATTATAAGTTAAATTGATACGTCTAAAATTGTTAAAGAATTAAACACTGAAGTGTCTATGGTATCACAGCGGTATAATTTAAGTCACTTAAAAGTCTATTTATACCTTTTCATTAATTTTTTATTCTTCATACTGTGTAAGTCCATTAGCCTCTCCAAGAAGCAAGGCGAGATATCAAATGCTCACGAAGCTACATTCTATTTTAATGGTAGATAAAGACCTTTCAGTGAAGATACCAAATTACTGTACGAACACTTAATTGCTCTCTGCCTTCGCAAAAGTACTGATCTGTCTCGACACATAAAAATAACAAAATATTTGAATTCTAACAAAACAAAAAGGATTTAGGGACCAAAAGTAAAATATAGCATTGAAACATTTAGGTTAAACATTTGCCAGTTTATCTGTCAACTCAGCAATACTAAAGTCATGCAATTTATCATTAAAATACTACACAATAATTATCCCCAAAGATACAATCATCTTTGTGTCAGCTTAAGTTAGCTATTTCTGGCTATGACAAATAGCAGTACCATTTGTGCAGTTGACAACTTGAAAACTATTATAATGTAAGGTATAAAATAGTGGTGCTTATGCAGAATTGAATGCTATTCTTCATTCACTTGATGGGAGACCATTTGGTCTCACAGAAATGCAAGTTCTGTACAATAAAATATAGTAGAAGCCAGTTCAGACAATCATACAGTGCAAAAATGCAGATGTTTCATCACACAAATGTGAAACGAGGGTGATTTTATAGATGTTCTGTGATCCCAAAGATTATGGGTCTTTATCATTCATTTCTACACACCATTAGTACAATTAGCGATACATTATTATGACAGGTAGGAAAATGTGTGTTAAAGAAGGCAGGAAAATAGCTTGAAAAGATGGCATTTAAATGGGAGTGCTCTAGGACTTACAGGTTCAAGGTGAACTGCCTCCACTGGGTCACACTATTCACTGGGTGACATTTGCCCAAGTGGGAATTGAGGTTAGAGGGCTGGAAGCAGAGAGATGCTTATGCCAGCTCCTGCAGAACCTCAGGGGAGGGGGGGTTTAAACGTTCAACACTGGCATGGATTTATTTGGACCAGGTCACGTGTCTGAAAGGATTATTGCCCATTCTGTTCCTGCCTCAAGCCCTAGCAGTCAGATTGATAAGAATGGCTCTACCTTAAGAAAACAATTGGAAATAGTCCCCAAGACTCCAAACAGAGGCTCGCAGTGTGGATCAGAAAGCTTGTCACCCTTAAAGAGCATATCCACAAGCTTGTGGTGCAATTCCTTTAGGAATGTCAGGAGGCCACTCCGTGAGGAATCAATTGCCACTAATGTCCAAGGCATCAGCTGCCCTCTGATAGTGTAGCGAAGCAGTTTGGAGAAAATCTCCAGCCAGCGAGAGAGACTGTTCCCTATGGAACAATTTTAACTCAGTGAAAAGCTGGCCTGAGAATTTGTGGTAACCAATTGTTCTGATTTACATTGTAACATAACAGAAAATCCACTGTCTCTATGAACTCAACCACCTGAAATCACAATCAGGGCACAGGGTTTTAATCTCAGATGGGGCCTAATCATCTTAAATTTGATAACAAAAAATGACAAGTGTTGGTACACTGGGTACAGTTTGCCATCATGGTTGACACTGGAGTGTATTTAGATCTGCCTGTCTGTCCCAGCTTTGCTGGAGGTGGATCAAAGGGATAAAATTGTGATGAGGGAGGGAGAAGAGAATCGAAGGGTATGGACGGAAGCAAGTAGGTGGAGACTGATGTGGAGTATAAACACCAGACCGACTAGTTTACATTCTATGTAAATCTAAGTAAATGTAAATCTCACAAAAAAGGTTGTTGACCTCTGTGAGATCTATGTAGCACACCCCACCCCCCCCATCAAAGAGATGTGGAGTAGTTTGCACTGACCTATAGAACCATCAATAAAAGTTGGCTTTTTCTTTGATTTGTTGCTTAAAACACAATTGTACATTTGTTTGGGAAGCCTCTGCAAACTATTACTAGAGACCATTACCTAGCATGAGCTTGATGGGATGAAAGGTCTTTTCATATTCCATTCTTTATGTTAAGAGTATAGTAGCCTTTTTTCTTAAAAAGTACCAGACTGATATGAATCGGAGTTTGAACCTTCGAAATGCCTCTAAGCTTATGCTAATTATTTTGCATCAACACATTAATTTGAATTGTTGTCAACATTATAATTAAGAAGTGCTTGACTTTGCATGTACAAGTGGAGCAATTAGTTCATGGAAATAGTCAAGAGAGGTCACACTGTGTTTTCCTGTGGGGAGATTTAACCTTCCACTGCTGACACAAATTGTCAGCTCTCAAAACATGCACATCCTTTTCATCACACAAGAGCTGCGGGGAACAAAGTATTTTCTTTAAAAGCATCCACTGCCGATTTTAAGAGAAATCAGAGAAACCTAAAGAACAACCGAATCTTTGACTCTTCCAAACCTAAAATTATATTCTATTTTTAGTACTGATATAAAATGCTGCTGTCATGGTTTTTTGTCATTCAATTTTTTGCCCTTAAAATCACAGCATCTCTTCATATCACGCACCTTCCCTGGTCAAGGGACAGGTTCCAAGGCCAAAGCCAATTCAATGATAAAACCACAAACCCATCTGGAAGGAGGTCCATAAGTGCAAGAAGTGCCCGTGGGAACTGGGCTTCACTCAGCACCTCCCATGACAGTGCATTGAGATTATAAACTCACCATGTAAGGACTTATAGCCATCCATCACTTCTGGCACTCCCTGAGGCTCTTAAGAGACCTTAAAATAGCCAGTTAGGAATGGATGGCTTGTCCAAATGCATTCTCCATCTAAACACGGGGACAGCTTGCTTCACATGGTGGACTGACCAGCAAAGTTAGCCAAAGTGCTGATGTTTCATGAACCAATTCCCACCCACTGAAGCAGACGCCTAAACTATTTATTATAATAGCCTGTGAAATATTCTTTGCAGTGGTCCTAAAAAGTGCAAAGAATACATGTGTGGGCCGAATTAATAAATGTTCTACTGAAGTACTACACCTGCTGTGAGAAATTGGAAGTGGGATTGTTTGACCATTTTGCTTCCTTGTGATTTGCTTTCAAGTTTGACAGCTCTGAATTATGTTCATCATAATGCATGAGAGATATTTGAGGATGTGTGCTTTTCAAAGTCAGAGATATCATATTCTCAAGTCTCACGCATCTGCTGTGACCCTCACAGTTCCTTGCAGTCTAATATAAATCTAAACCTTCATTAATTTCTCGCTATTTGTGCAGGATGAGCCCAGCTAATGGATTACAAAAAAATACTGCTGAAGTTGAGGGACAGCAGTAGTGTGAAGCATGGGAAAAACAGTAGTTAATAGCTGATATCAGAGGCGTAGCAGCCACTGTAACACAGTTGCCTCTTTCATGAATGTGCAAATATACAACAACATGCATTTATATAGCAGGGTAGCGTCTCATGATACAAACGAGAAAGCCAGAAGTTCGGAGTTGTATGAGATGCACAGAGCAGACGTAAAGCAGGTGTGTTATTCTGCGGCTTCTCTAATATCTGTGATGTTTGTAACCATTTCAACAGTTAGCTTAAGTTCACTGAGCACCATATTTCGGATTTGAGCCTCTGGGTTTGAATCCCTGTGGGATCCACTCAGCTCTCAACTCTTATAAGGTTAATAATGAGTATCAGATCCAAAAACAAATCTTCTTTGAGAGGGTGATACACTTCCTGGAGCTGAACTGGCTCAGAAGGAGGAAAGCCTGGCAGAGCCCAGCATGTCCATACAAATTCAAGACCGACATGGAGATGTAAACATCTTCAGAGATCAGCACTCCGAGATGCTTCCCTGCATGAATCATAGAATTCATAAGAATATTTTAGCACAGAAGGAGGTCATTCGGCCCATTGTGCCTGTGCCAGCTCTGTGGAAAAGCTACCAAATCAGTCCGACTCCCCCACTGTTTCCCCATAATTTTGCAAATTTTTCCTTTTCAAGTACCTATCGATTTCCCTTTTGAAAGTTGTTATTGAATCTGTTTCCACCACCCTTTCATGCAGTGCATTCCAGACTGTACCAACACTCTGGTTAAACAAATGTCTCCTCATCTCCCCTCTGATTCTTTTGCCAATTATCTTGAATCTATGTCCCCTGGTTACCGACCCACCTGCCATTGGAAATAGTTTCTCCCTATCTATTCTATCAAAACCCCCTCATAATTTTGAACACCTCTATTAAATCTCCCCTTAACCTTCTCTGCTCTAAGGAGAACAATTCCGCCTTCACCACATATCTAAAGTCCCTCAACCCTGGTACCATTCTGGTAAATCTTCTCTGTAGCCTCACCAAGGTCTTGATATCCTTCCTAAAGTGTGGTGCCCAGAATTGGACACAATACGGCAGCTGAGGCCTAACCAATGACTTATAAAGCTTTAGCAGGACTTCCTTGCTTTTGTACTCTATGGTTCTATTTATAAGGCCAAGGATTTCATCAGCTCTATCAACCTATCCTACCATCCTCAAAGACCTGTGAACCCCCAGGTCTCTCTGCTCCTATCAACACAGATGTACCTGAACAATGGAAGCATTTCCAAGTATCATCTTTAAGCATTCTCATATCAGTTGAAGTAAGAGCAGAGAACAGTTCCCAAAACTCAAAATGACACTACCCTGCATTAACAACAACAACAAAATTACATTTAAATAGCGCCTTTCATGTCGCGGGGACGTCCCAAGGCGCTGGACAGTCAGTGACGTATTCCTCACAACAGATGGCTTCTTTGAGTGAGACCTTAAATTCAGTGTAATGTAATAATATTGTGTACACTCATATCCAGTGAAAATCATGCAGATACTCCACAAACACATTTCATAGAATCACAGAAATTACAGCATAACAACTGCAAATACAGCATGTCATTTAACCATCAGGATTAAGATGGTGTTAGCTCACCCATTGTAGCCAGCTACTCTAATACTGGTTCCTCATATCCTTTTATATCTTTCCTCTTCAACTGTTTATCTAATTCCCTATCAAATGCTGGTAACTCCAATGAACTAACTTCACTTGGGATCATTTCAGGGAACAGAAAGCAGAGATGGATTTTCTGTTGGAACAGTGAAAGGACATCACGCTAACACACACTGAGATACCCCCTACTTAAGCCTTTCTGAAAACAAACTATTTGGTTTAAAATTCTTGTTAGCCAACCAAAGGACATTGAGTTTGTGGAAAATTCTGTTTTTCTTGTTAGGGCAGAGAGCTGTAGCTTTAATTTCACTGTCATTCTTGAAGGTGTTTTGCAACTCACCTCTGAACTCAAGTCCTCTGAGCTGGAAAGTTACCAGACCATTGCCAACCTCTATCAGCTGCACCAGGGCATTGAGGTGATCAGAGGCTAGAATGAAGCAGTCCCCTATGCTGTAGTTTCCCCAGCGGCCAAGAATCAGGTCACCACATAAGCTCTGTTGCAGCGATCTTGTCAGATGTTCATAAAAAACGGAGTTGAGGTTGTTGTCGTCAGCTCCTAGAAATGCAAACATAAGTGAATAGAACAGAAATCAATTGTTAAGTCTGAGTTTTACAATACAATACAAAATTACATTTGTAAAGCGCCTTTCACATTGGGAGGACAACCCAAGCACTGAACATTCTGGGGGTGGGGGGTTGGGATTAGGGAGGGTGGAAGGCAGAGAGGGTGGCCGAAGGCACAGTCGCGCTGTGGGCAGCACGGAAACCCAATTAAAGGGGTTCGTAAAGGTAGTGGCGGGAGAGGAAGGAGTGAAGCTGGGTAGCAACAACTCTTTCAAGGACCTTGGAAAGGAAAACAAGGTTGGAGATGGGGCAGTAGTTAGTGATCAAGGATGGGTCCAAGGTTTTTATAGGATAGGAGTAATAACAGCTGTTTTTAGGGGGGTGGGAACGGTGCCAGTTGACAGGGAGAGGCTGACGAAGTCTGAGAATAAAGGGGCGAGGAGTTGGAACTGGGAGGTAAGAAGAGGGGTAGGGATGGGATCGAGGGAGTAGGTGGTGGGCTTCATGCGGGTTATAGTGGTGGTGAGAGAGGAGGGGTGACAGGGTTGGAGTTGGAGGAGAGGATGGGAGAGGCGTGAGAGAGTGGACGGAGGAGCCGGTTGGTAGTGGAGAAGAGAAGCCTAGGGTTGTCCTTGGCCTCCAAGATTATCTTAGAATAGAAGGATGATTCAGTGGAGGCGAGGGCACAGGGGTAAGTTTTTATGGGGTCCAGCCAGATCTGCTGATGGACCATTAAATCAGATTTGAGCCAGGTGCATTTGGTGGTTCGCACCTGACCCTTGAGTGAGCATAGGTGGCTGGTGAGGTGGTTTGAGAGGTGAGGGGGGGCAAGGGCATCGAGAATGGTGAAGAGGGAGTTGTGGAGGAGAGTGACCGAGGAGGATAAGTCAGTGCAGGAGGTAGGCCAGAGTGGGAAGAGATCAGATGACTCCAGGGCGACTCTGAATGAGGATCTGGAGATGAGAGCCACACCACCACCACAGCGGTTAGGACATGAGGTAAGGTGGAAGGTGTAGGCAGGTGGTGTGGCCTCAATCAGGAGGAAGGTGTTGTCTAGGGTGGTCCAGGTTTCAGTGAGGCCAGGGATATTGATGTTTCAATCCACACTGATGTCGTTGATGGCGAGAGCCTTCTTAGAAAGGGAGCAGACATTTTGTAGGCTGATTCGGAGGGGTCAGTCGGCAGAGGAATGTGTGAGATGGGAGAATTGGCAGGTAGGGTGGGAATCTAAAAAAGGGAGGAGAGAAACGCTTTGGAAACAGAAATGCTTTGGAAATGTTAACATGAAACTTCACAGCATTTGAAGAACACTTGATTGACATCTAGAGTTTGAAAAATAGTAATACATATTGGATCTAGCTTCAAGACATACACAAGTTCAGTATTTAAGTCATTCAATTGTTCAATAAGTATTGAAAAGACTTTAACAAATATATGGGAATGAGGCTAGGAGTGAGAGAAAGATCATCTACATACAGAGCAATAGGTTATTAAGGTCCCTCTTATGGAAAAGAATGGATTTTCTATCATCCGTAATGAATTTAAACGTAAAGATACCTATGCTCCACACCAAATTAATGACAAGAGCAAAATTTCCATTTTGTCCCATTTGTAGTTATATAATAGCATTCAGTTTACCTTTATTGAGAAACTTAGGTAAAGAGCCAAGGCCTAGTGGAGGACACCATCAAGGTTGAAAACAGTAGGAAAGATGAAGGGATAAATCAAGCAGTAATGCTTAAGCAACACCAGGTTTAGGCTTAAAAAGCCTAATTACAAGATAAAGGGATGAATAAAGCTTCCATAATATTAAGATCCTGAGAAAGAATGCGTGTCAGCAGAAAATAGTGCAATGAATTTTAATTTCAACGACAAAGAAGCAATGGAAATGGTAAAAAACATGCAAGACTGTGACTATGGTGCATGGAAGAACAAGGAAGAATAGTGTAGTAGATACTGTCAAAGCAGAGAGACGAGAAAGGTTGCGACAGTGAGAAATGCTGGAGGCTAGGAGTGAGAGAAAGATCATCTACATACAGAGCAATAGGTTATTAAGGTCCCTCTAAATATTAAAATCTACAACAGCAAAATCTACTTTCTATGATACGTTGTGTATACACTATCTTGTTTTCAGCCCCTTTAGGGCATCCCTCATTGTTGTTGTATCGTATTCACTCTGAAAACAAGCATCGAAATCTTATGATGGTCACATCCATGCTGACTGTACATAACAATTCACCCTCTCTGACTTATGCCTCAATTCTAGACTTTGGAATTCAAAATTATAAAAGTATTATTAAGCATAATGCATTAGAAATACGTTATTTTCAACAAATCCAAAAGTATGTAGAATTATAATTCATACATAGTTAAAATTTCTGAACTACTCAATTATACAGAGATCTTACTTTTAATTATATTGTGTTAAGACCGATGAGATTGTTTGTTCAGCTTAGTATACTTTATTTCTTCTTTATGATGCTTTGCATCCTTTGCAGAATCTAAATTGACCAGAAAATAGAAAACCATGGGAATCTAATTTACATTGGGGATACAAAATCCCATTAGAATTCTAGCCAATCTACAGGAAGGAATTCCAACTCTTTATATGGCTCACAGCAGAGCAGAGATCTTGTGGGACTCTTCCAGTTCCAGGAAACCCCGTTGCACAACTCTAAATAAGGAATCTCATTAAGAGATTCCACAAATTATAGACCCCAATATATAAGATTTAAAAAAACTCTGTAAAAAGTTTAGAAACAGAGACTGAAGATACAATAATAATCCTTGCATTTGATATAGCGCTTTCACGTCTGCTAGACATCCCAAAGCACTTCACAGAATACAATATACTCAATATACTCAATGTATTATAGAAATGGTTGTACAAACAGCAGAATCGGTAGGATTAGCAAACCATTCAACTCTCATTTGAAAAAAACAAATGAAGTTACTTTGGAGCTCGAGATTGGTGAGTTCAGCTTGTATTAACTGTACTGTTTAGTTTCATTTTACTCTTTGATTGGAATGCTACAACTGTTTTAACTGTTGTTCACCATAGCTGTATACAATCATCCTTCCAGGGTAACATAATAGGTTAACTATTACAATGGTTTGTTCTACAGTTACATTTTGACCCAAAGAAATAATTGTTTTGACTAATTTATTTGTTCTAGTTTTCAAAGTCTTTCTCAATTATAACACGACAAATAATAATCCCTCCAAAACAAAAAAAATAAAATTGGTCAATTTCAATCCACGACTGTTTGTGGGACACTGCTGTGCGCAATAGGCTGCCGCATTTCGCCACAAATACACGGCCAATTCACTTTACAGCATATTCTGTGAAGCGCTTTGAGACATCTAGAAGACATGAAAAGCACTATAGCAAAAGCAAGGATTATTATTATTATTAATGCGGACTGCCTTTATTTACCTGAACTTCTGTCTATCTGGGTAGCAAGTCTGGTATTTGAATGATCCACCCGTTTTGTGCTGTAAAGAACAATGATAATAATAGTTACATTTTATATAGTCAGGAGGACATCTCAAAGCTCTTTACAGGATACACTGTAGAATGGAGGTTCTCTATACCTTGTGGGTGAACAACATGGTAAACTCTTGAATCCATGCTTCTGTAATCACACCAATTTTTCTCCAAGCTCTTTACACTTATGGTGGAACTAATAAACTGGAGGCAGATTTTGTGAAGAAGAGGATCCCAATCATGCTTCATGTTATTTTTAAATTAAATGTGTGTGTGTGTATGTACGTGTAAAAAAAACTGGACTAAAATCATAGTAACTGGCAAGTATGTCAAGATTCATTGATGACAATTAGGAATCACCAATGAATGGCAAGAATCTTTACTTAGCTGTACTCTTTTCCCTCTCTCATGCACGCACACACCTACACAGGTGAAGTACATATAATAATGCTAAGCTAAAACATTTTGAAGAAAGATTCAACCACTTGCATTTAATGCATTAATTCTAGGCCGGTATCCATTGCAAAACAGTGGCCTAGTTTCTTTCTCTTACTTTTGACATACATGAACTTTTTAAAAAATATGTAAAAAGGAAACTAGTCAATTGGTTTGCTTGCAGTAGAAGCACCATGGCAGTGTTGAGAATGTATTGAGCAGCTGTATTACCTTATTCCATTTCACGCTAGAGTACTCTGAAACATTACCACATTGCACAAAGAACAAATATCTAGTAATTGGTCAAAGCGCACCATGGGCAAAAGAAGTTTCCTTACTTGTAATTCCTTTCCCAGAACTTTACTGGCCTGACATAGGAAGTGATGAAAATGGCGCTCCCGAGGAATGGGGTAAGAGGAGTGGATAACACAGAAGATACAACAGCCTGCACAAAGAGCATAGCTGAATCTGAAATTGCATCATTAAGGAATCAATTTTGTATTTACAATGGAAGTTATACAGTACAGTACATACATATCAAATTAATCCAGTGCACAGATTTTACAAGTGGGACATGATAAATTGTTAAGTACAAAATATAGAATTAAAATACAGAATCTTGTAATCCATAGAATAAAAAATGTTTACAGCACAGAAGGCCATTCAGCCCATTGTGCCCATGCTGGCTGTTTTTCAGATAATTGTCTGGCTCTCTACCTTGGAGCTGAGCTGAAAAAAATGTCAGAATTGAGTCAACCCTCTCTGGCAGTTGCAGTACTCCAGATCTCTGTTGACGACAGTCCAGCCAACCAGACTTGTGGGCAGAACTTGAAGGGGCAGGCTGGTCTGGGGCAGGGAATAGTTCCACTTGGCTACTGTTAATCCTGCAAGCCAAAACCATAATTAATAGGATAGCCCTAGCTAGACAAACAGTGGGAAGCTTGCCAGACAATGCTCACAGTGGCAATATATGCAAATTTAGCTGGTAAACGCTAGAAGAACCAAGACACACTTTCTGAGGTCCCAAGCTTTGGCAGGAACAGTCAAAAGAGAATTGGTGCCTGTCCTTTTCATGTATACAAAATCTACTATTGGTTTTAAAATGCAAAACAAAAAATTTCAATCGACACTCCAAAATTCCGTTTATGCTGCACCTCTCCGACCTACTATCCCCCTACCTACCTGCCCGTACCCTCCGTTCCTCTGGCTCCGGTCTGCTTCACATCCCCCGCCCCAACCGCCCTACCATCGGTGGCCGGGCCTTCAGCCTCTCAGCCCCGAGGCTCTGGAACCCTATCCCCCAGTGCCTTCGCCGCCTCCTCCCTTTCCTCCTTCAAGGCCGGTCTCAAGACCTTTCTCTTTGACCGTGCCTTCAGCTCCCCTCTCGACTCTCTACCCACTCCTCGCTCCCTCCCTTCCCTCCCCTCACCCTGACCATTTCCCCCTTGCTCGGGTCCTGACCCAACTGTACAGCGCCTTGGGACGTCCACCCGAGGTGAAAGGCGCTCAATAAATGGAATCTTGTTGTTGTAGTTGTCATTGTGGAACCGGCACTCAAAAATAATAATATAACAATAATCCTTGCATTTGATATAGTGCCTTATCACGTCATTGAGAGGTCTCAAAGTGCGTCACAGACTATACTGTGAAGTGCATTAACTGTATATTTTGTGAGCGAAAACGCAGCATCCAATTGTTCACAGTAGTATCCCACAAAGAGTCGTTTGTTTTTATTAAAAGTGGGCATTCATCCCTGTACTCGGATCCGAGGTGGATTTAGCAGACCCTGGATTCCAATCACTGGAATATAAACATAGACACTGTGAATGAATTCAACTTCTACTCCATAAAGACTCTCAGGAACTTTTCAAGGTGAACTTTTCAATGTTAAAAGAGCGGTTGGTGCTTTGGTCAGTTATGTTTGTGCAGAGCTCTCCTCAATCCCTGCTGCAGGAACTATAAATTCAGCAATACATGCACAAACCAGACAAGAGTTCCAAAATACTATTTGGCTCTATTGAGTTATCGCTCTCCTGCAACTTGCCAATTCTGCCACATTTCAACTCACTTTAAAAAGGATTACTGATGTTCACTTTAAATCCTTAATTTAACCATTGATAGATTCCAGACTCCATTGCTTGTTCAGCTGCATCCCACAGTGAAACATCTGCAGCTCCTATTTACAGCTTATCATTTTCACATACAAATTGAATGGAAAAAACCTGAATTCAAAATTCCAGATAAGGTGCTCTTCATTTCCCTCATGCTCTGTCTGCCATCTGTGTAGCAGTTTTACATTTTATTAGTTATGATTAAACAGAATAAATAAATAAATAAATAAACAAACATTGGGCACTGTTGGTGTTTAGGAACAAATAACCTCTATTTTGTTTCCTATCAATTATTGATGTTGTTCATTACTGACACTTCGATGATTATCCACAAAATCTAGATTAAAAAATAGAAAGTGAACAACATAGTAGAACCAAGATACATTATTGATGCTACAATGTGAAAAACGTTTTCTTTGTGGTATGTTAAGCACCATCACTTAGTTCCTTGAATAATAACAGCTTTCCTGCACATACCTCCCAGAAGTCAGACTCACCGGGACAGGGTGCTTTATTATCAGATGGGAAAGGATACGAGGTATAGCAAAGGGCTGTGCGAAAGCATGAAATGCTGAGCCCCATGCGATTTGCCATGGTGCTATGTACGTCAAAACAAACTGGAACTTATGCAGCAAATCCCAGAGCTGCATACATAAAAAGAATATTTGTTAGCATCTCAGCATGACAAACGAACACTGCGAAGATTAGTCTCCGGTAGCATTTTCCCAACAGTCAAAAGCATTTGCAGGTCACATTATTTTCCTCATGAAACATTTGCTGTAGAACTGTTCCCAATTCTGGATTTTTCTGCTTCCCTATCCAACAAAACCATTGAACATGCTATTATCTAACAGAAAAGCTTCTTGTACCTCTTACATCATATAAATACACACTAAACATAATACAGTACTCAAAAGACAGAGGTACAAACAACAGGAGTTCTGTAATCAAAAGGTAAAATAAAAAAAATGAATCTACAATTTATGGAATCATCGGAATATCTCTTAGTTCCTTCATGTGCAAATTCCGTGACTGAGTAAACCTTTTACTTTCTATGAACTCAAATGTTCATCCATTTAATTTCTCCTCACAAATGTAAAGAGACAATGTGCAAATCCCTTGAGTTTTCACTCAGTACTTTTCCACTGTTTTGTGGAGCTTGTGCTGTTTTATTCCAATTCTCTTCCCTCTAATCTCTTTTACAGCTCAATCTGGCAAATTCAGAGTTGTTAAGAAGAAGCCAAAGTAAAACAATAATTTATTGCCTGCTTACTCTTCCTTTACAGATGAGCAATTTATTCTGTTACTCATATAAAGCAGTCTTCACAGTGAAAACGGTTTGAATATATTTTGTACACCGAAGACAATTTCATACAGCGCACCGTGAACATGCATCACTTCAATGAGGGATCAACATATCCCCTCCCAGAACAAATTAATCATCGAAAAATTGGGAATACGTGCTAGATGGAATTGCTTCACTGACTGTTCTGGGATGTTGGTGTCTCCAATGACCAGGCTAAAAACATCCTGTGGTCTCTGCTTCTACTGCCACCAGGAAGCAATTATAGAAATCTACTTCATTTTTTGTATGCAATGTTTCAGTTTCACAATGTAATCACAGTCAAATCTATAAACTAAGAAAGAACTGTAAACGTTGACCCTCATTCAAGAATAATGCAAATGGGAAGTTATGCTTTCATTATTAAAATAGCTTGATTATTTTACAATATGTTTTGACTTTGGCAGAAAGATCTTTCACAATGTGGAAAATAAACATATTTGTGAAAAAGAATATTATGGATACTTGCGTTAGTTTTTATAATTAACTTGTTTTTCCCCACTTAGTGCATAAATATAAGGGGGGAAATAAAGTATGGAATCTGATAATTATCAAATGTGCTGAAAATGTGAGCAACTGGGAATACAAGGTACAAGATTTTACATTAGAGAAGCAGTAACTCCACCACGGATATTATATGGCTGTATGACATCTGTGCCAGAACACTGAGAAGATTCGATTCATTGTCAGCACTTACAATTTTACACCCATCTAAAATCCCATTTATTTTCTAATAGCTCCTGTCTCGTTTTTTTAAAAAAAAATATATCCGTTAATATCATCTAATTTCTCAACTCCCACCTACTGCCAGTTGCACAAGAACATTCAGGCACAGATGTTTACTGCCATTTGCCTGTCACCACGACCAGATGTAACCCTTCACAGAGCAATGGCATGACAATCTCCACAAAACAGCGGCACTGCAAAATGGGAATATGCTTCATAGAGATTTTACTGCACAATATATCATTATTATTTTTTCTTTCCCTCAAATAATCCTCATTTTTCAATGAATCCCTGCAGTTATCAACTCAAATTTACTGAGGGGGGGGGGGGGGGTTGGCATGTAAACTCTAAGGTCTTCAAGATTTAGAGGTACCATTCACATAATTAGGACTGAGCTGAAGAATTATCATCTACAAATTAAGCTTTAATAAGAGTTTTCAGAAGCCAACACCATGCAGTAACCATGACAACTAGAAAACAGTCTCTCTGCACATCTCAGTAATTTAATAACTGCTAATTAGCCCCAGTAACACGTGAATAAGAGCCGCCAAAGCAACATTGGCAAAAAAAATGCCTTGACACAATTCTTAAATCTTTCTGCAGCCAAATTACATAAGAATATTACAATGACTTCAAAACCCTCAAAGTAAATTTTAATGTGTACATCCTTCATTTCTGACCTGATATTTTTATAAAACAGGAATTTTAATTAAATCTGTGGCCAGATGTTTTTGGTGGCCGATACTGACAAAGCAGTCTTTCTGTGTATGTTTTTATTCATGATTGCAGATCGTAATTAAACAAAAACAAAATCCTTCAGAGAGCGTCAGCAGCATCATATTGAATGTTGTATAATTACATGCCGCGATGCTGTCGTTTGATTTGATTGTACTCCACTGACTCTCCCAAACCAGACTGCTTGACAGAACACAAGAAGCATCTGTCTGCTTAGACTGGCAGACAGAAGTACCTGCACACTTCATACGAGTACTGTACATAAGACACTAATTAGTCCTGAATTTCAGAAGGAATATTTTAAGGATACAGTGCAAGTCTATTCTAGTTTTTTTGACAGAAAACCTTTGGTTAAGACTGGCATTTCTAATGAGGATCCAATTGAAGAAATAGTCCAATATCTTCCTCTGCACATTTGATATTAGGTGGAAAGGTGGAAAAAAAAGGCATCAAATCAAACAGCCTGGTAATTCAGAGGTTAAGACATTTGCTTTTCACTGCTGTTGCTAGAGAATCACCCCCTGTGGTAACTGCCAATCAAATTCATCTTGTGTCAGTATCAGAATGACAGGGATATCCTGCAAGGAAGCATATGTCCCCATCCTGAGGTTTTGTGTGTAAAGGGTTATTTATTTAAATAGAAAGATAGTGAGCCTCATGTTTCAGCAAGCGGCAAAATATTTTTGTTAGGTTTGCATTTAAATTCTAATATTTTTGCATTGATTTTCATTTCAATTAGTTTCTGGGCTCCCTGTAGCTCCCACTGAATCCCTAAAGCCATCCCTGAAAACAAAATTCAGAGTGAACATAAGAATGAGCCTCCTGAGTAGATTTCTGCACATGGGCAAGTAGTGCAACCAACGTAGGACCTTTCTGGGGCAAAGAGATACTAGGATATATTGTTTCATGGTTACATACATGAAACAAGAAATTATGTGGTTACATGCTGGAGGGGCAACACAGTAAAAGATAGATGAGAGGAAAAAAAAACTTGGTAAAAACCCAAATTTCACAGTGTTTTTATGTGGTCTACAACCTGAGAAAAACTGGGTTCAACGAGTAGTCATGTGTCACTTCTGTTTATTTCAAGCTTCTTTAGAGGGAAGCCACTCTCCAGGCACTGATGAAGTCTCTTTGCATAGCTTTTAAGTGCCCCCTACTGGATGCTTTGGGTATTCCATGTGGAAAGCCAAACCGCCATTAGTTAAAAGCCCATTAGCCTGTAAGAGCACTCAATTGTCGTCAACAGGAGTATTTGAATGTAGATGAAATGGAAGGAATTACCTTGGGCTAGGAGAATTTCACTCAAGGGACAAATATTATTGACCACCCTTACTATCAAGGGTTGTATATGATTCATATTACTTGGTAGTCATAATCTATTGCAAACTGCATGCAAAACTGTTCAGTCATGTGCCAATAAAGATTAGACCAACATACTAATCAAATTACATTTTTTAAAAATAAATTGAAGTCAAAATTAGGAACCTAAGAGGAGTAGAGGTGCAAAGAGATGTGGGGATTCAGGCTATAAAAAAAAGCCAATGGGGCTTTGGGCGTTATATCTATGCAAATTGTATAGATGCATTCAGGAGGAAGAGGGAGAGAGAGGGAGAGGGCAATTGAAGCGCCTTGGGACGTCCTCTCGACGTGAAAGGCGCTATACAAGTATAATTTTGTATTATATTGTATAAAGGGTATGGGAGGGAGAAAGGAATTGGACAGAGACTCATGTTGAGTATAAATACCAGCACATACTGTTGGCCCGAGTGGCCTGTTTCCGTAATTTGCAGTCTTTGTAAATCTTTGTAAAACACTGTAACTAAGTCAGACACCTGAAATATGCAATAATGTGGCTCCCCTAGTTAACAACAATGAATAATAATATTCTCTTTCACTCCTTCACCTCCATAAAATCATGTACCAGATAAGGGACACAAAACATAATTCTATTGTTATCAATTCAGAATCATCGGGATAACTACAGTAAGTAAAAGCACTTGCCTTGCTGAATAGAATCGACATTAAGAAGAAATCTAGCAAAAATGTCTCGGAGATGTTTCTGTAGTCAAATTGGAAGAAGAGGACAGTGAAGCTCAAAGTGACGTACTGATACGTTGGGTTACAAAAGGAGGAGCGCAGCAGTTTCATTCCGGCCACTGTCATCATCAGAACATCGCAGCTGTAATAAAGAAAAGTAAAACAGTAAGTACTGAGAGTATTAATAAAATGGCTTCTTTTTTTCCAAAGTAACCCTTTTAACAATTAGCACTGAAGAGGCACAGTTTGTAAATTCCAGTAGGTCTGTAGGAATTCATGGTGGTTTGGGCAATGAGGACACCACCTTATTCCCTGCGAGGCACAGCCCTAATTGGAAGAGTGGATTTACCTGGAAAATACTAAGCTGTAAGCATCTAATGATGGTTTAAAATTTAAATATACAGTCAACCCTGGGGGAACCAGACTAATTGAGGGGCAATCCGGTTCAGCTATCTGGATTTTCCAGCTAAGTGTTAATAATAATCCTGACATTAAAAATAAGTATAAATAAGTCCTCCCTAACATTTAAAATGAACAAAAATTAATATTAAATAATAAAATGGACCCAAAAATGGTATAGTTCTGTACTCATCATTGATGTAATCTAACTGTGTTGATGCCTTCAACAAAACCATGCAGTGTCAAACCGGGGCATCAATTGGGCTGGGAGAGTTGGACTGCCGGGAGTTTGAGAACAGACGAGGTGGAGTTTTGACTCGCAGATTTTTTCTTCCCAGACCCGGTCCAGCTAAGTCCAAATTCTGGATACTTTGTAAATCCGGTTAGCCGGTGGGGTTGAATGTATATGAACAGTTCTAAAGTTGCCATTTCTACACACATCACATGCATTTTTAAGATGTTTCTTCCTCATGCAATTGCTGCTTTCAAATTGTATCTGACTGTAAGTTTTAGACTTGTTAACTAAGCTCTTCATTAAATTAGATATTTGTTCTACTATAATATTTGCCTAAAAGGATGCATTTACCTGCACAGCCCTTGTATTATCCTACAATGAGCTTTAAGCCACTCTCAAACTTGCTTCCAAAATGACTCTAACCGAAACCCTCTCCCTTTCAAACTCTTCTACATTTTTGACAATGCTTTCGGTTACCTTCTTCCAACCCCTCTCTCCACCTTGCTTAGTGATCCATACCATCACTGTACGACACTTTACGACGTTCCACTATATGAAATTCACTATATAATTGCAAATTTCTGTTGCATTACAGTCTTTGTAAATAATATTCTGCAAATCCATAATCTCATTGAACAATAAACTGCATCTTGCGTACACTGACAAGTCAGTCAGACAAAATATGCATAGCTACGTTACAATTACAAACAGTTTTGTCAAAATATCTTGTAACTTCTTCTGTACTTTGGTGCCTAATTGTCTAATGCATCAATTAACATGGCAGTCCTAACTTCAGAGTAAAAAGGACATTGTTGTTTGCAAAGTACAAGCAGAACCTGAGAAATGGTTGAAGAAATTAAAAATAGTTTTCAAAACCTCCCCCATCAAAATAAATGGAGAGATTTAGAGTGATTGAGATAGAATATCAGCAGGCACTGACAAAGACCATTGCAGGTTTTATAAAATACTTATTATAAAATATTTAAGATCTATTACTCAAATGCGTAACGACTTACTGTATGCCGAACTTCTTACGACTACTGACAGAGAAAGCATCATTGGTAAGTGCATTGAGTATCACAGCTGGGTAAATAGCATATTTTTCCATGCACAGAAGCCAGACGTAAAGTCTTTCAAACCACATTAACTGGGCAGCATCTGAAAAACACACAGCAAATCATGTACAGAATAATTTATAGCCAGGAATAAATACAAGATATAATTTATTAATAGGGTTCAGATCATGATTAAAAGAGATTGTGAAGCTTCAGCATTTTATAAGTATCACTTGACCCCTAAGATCAGGGTATTAGTCTAAACGATTTGCACATTTTGTTTTTTAACCATTTGTGAATCTTACAGTTGTGGGTCGTTGTCCTGCTCTGGAAGTGAAATAAAATAAGAGACAGCCAAGTATTATCTTTGTAAATTTTTTAAAAATCTTTTAACTTTTAAAAAATATACTTCGTATGTTGGGGCAGGATTGAGTAATGCGGTTTAAAGCTTCAAAGCTTTTAACAAATAGCAATAAACGGTGTTAACTTGGTTCAATTAGTACCATTCTCGCTTCTGTGTCAAAAGGTTGTCAGTTCAATTCTTTGGGTTTAAACAATACTGAGAGGGCATTGAGTTGTCAGAGGTGATGTGCCGTCTTTCGGATGAGATGCTAAACCTTGGTCCTGCCTATTTGTTCAGGTGGACAATAAAGAAGACATAAGAATATTTATAAATATATGGAAATTTCTCCTGGTGTCCTTATCTCAGGTAAGATTAGTCATTTACCCTAAAGCTGTTTGTTTATCGGACTCCTGCATTTGTATGCATAACAATCACGAGAATTGACAGTAATTACCTACAAAGTATTCTGAGGTGTTTTAACTTGCTATAAAAATGCAAGTTCTTTGTGTTCTTAAAAGGTTTGTTTGACCTTTTTGTGAATTCCACCTCTGTAACAATCACTACAAACTGCACTGTTGAAAACCATTGCCTTCAGTAAGAGCCAGCAGCGAGCCTGTAGTCTATTCGTTTTAACTTACTTTGATTAATGGTGCCTGCCTTCCACCTTTCCCACATCATATTCAAGCTTTCTCAGTTTCCTACTTTCCTATCATTTGTACCCAGTTATAGGTTTTATTTCTTTTGTGTGCTTTTTACATAGATAAATGACACCATCTTTAATCTGCTGGTTTGACTCCTAGCTACAGGGCGAAATCTAGAATGGCTTTGCAAGCATTAGCATTAGTGTTGGACAAAGAAGCACAGCGATCAGTGCCCGACACTCACTCGCACAGACTGGCTACAGACACAGTCTCCTCCTTTCCCTCAGCAGTCACATTTGCAAGACCCAGCACAAGGCATGTTTCAAACATTGTAGAATTCTCCAAAGCAGGAACTTGTCGTCCCACACCAAACATTAAATAATTCATTTTCCTGTGTACTGTATTTGGCGACAGGACAGGAAGCCAGGCTCTGCATGAACTGCAGTAGGATTGAAACAATAAAATAGCAGCTCTGGGGCCATGTCAGTCATCTCTCCAGTCTTTCCTGCTGTCACTGTACATATAAATTTTACAAAACATTGCTTTGAGCCATTTTGCTCGACAGTTTCAATTTAACAACGTAATAATAATTTCAAACCTTTATTAGACATTTAAATTTAATGTACTAATTTCAAATCAATGTTGCTAATTTAAATTGCAATGAGCCTACATATTAAAAACATCAAAACTACAAACTACCACTTACACCAGGGGCTTCAAACTGGCAGGCTGCAGAGCTGCTGTACTGGGGGAGGGAGGGTTGGGGAAAATCGGCATTTACTCCTCCACAAGTTCCTATCCAGACCTCTCTGGGTCGTGGTAAAAATCCAATGATGGTGATAAGAGAACCCTGTACGAATATTATTGTGAAGTTTCTGTCTCAGTGCATGCAGAAACACAGCCCAAATTGGCCCAGCCTATCTCACTCATGTTATATTTGATTTGTGATGTGATACAA
The DNA here is from genome assembly GCF_018977255.1 of Callorhinchus milii. Lineage (NCBI taxonomy): Eukaryota > Metazoa > Chordata > Chondrichthyes > Chimaeriformes > Callorhinchidae > Callorhinchus > Callorhinchus milii. The sequence goes on along the minus strand of NW_024704744.1, from coordinate 69,269,524 downwards.
AACATGCAGTGTAAAAATAAACAATACGGGGTTGAACCAGAGTGACTTGCTTTGGAGTCCACTGTGTCGAGCAGTTGGAGGAGGTAGCCTCAGAACTATAGAGTGAAAGAGCAAGGGAACAGGCCAGTTGGCCCAATTTACTGTAATGCAATACACAACAACAAATTTACATTTGTATAGCGTCTTTCACATCAGGAGGACATCCCAAGGTGCTGGACAGTCAGGGTTTCGGACCCGAGCTGGGGGTCAAGATTGTGGAGGGTGGAGGGCAGGGGGGGAAGGAGGGTGTCCGAAGGCACAGTCGAAGGAGGGTCTTGAGACAGGTCTTGAAGGTGGCAAGGGAGGGGGCGAGGCGGAAAGACTAGGGGGTTGGAGTTCCAGAGAGTGGGGGCAGAATGGCCGAAGGCTTGCCCGCTAATGATGGGGAGGGTGAGGTGGGTACGTGAAGCAGGCCGAAGCCCGTTGAGCAGAGGGAGTGGGCAGGTTGGTAGTGGGTTAGGAGGTCTCAGAGGTAGGCTGGATATGGATATGGTTAGCTTTGAAAGCGAGGACCAGGATCATGAACTGTATCCTCTGTCTGTGTGAATCTAGTGGAGTCGGGCAAGGATGGGGTTGACAGGGTCACGAAGCCTGGTGCGGGAGAGGACACGGGCTGCAGAGGATGATCTGGACATGGGATGATCTGCAGCCTATGTGGGGGGAGGAGTTAGGGAGACTGACAAGCAGGGAGTTTGTGTAGTTGAGCCTGGATGTTATGAAAGCGTGTATGAGGGTCTCGGCGGCCTGTGGTGTGAGACAGTGGTGGAGCTGGGCGATATTGCGGAGGTGGGGGAACGCAGAGTATGTCATGGCACGGATGTGGGGTAGAAAGGACAGTTGAGGGTCAAACAAAGCACCATGGTTCTGGACTGACTCATTGAGGTAGAGTGTGCATCCTTAGATGGTGATGCTGTCAATGCCTGAGGTGTGGAGGTGCTGACGGGTTCACTTAGGGTGGACGCAAATCAATGGTAATTCCATTTCCTTTGGGTCCTTGCACACACTCAGGAGTCCACTGTGCAATGCGGGAATGTTCAGGGATTTTTCTTTAAAGTTGTTGAAGAGTTGGTCGCATGAACTCCTCCCTCAAAAAATGGAGTACAGTAGTTGGCTATCAATGGATCTGATATATAGCCTGAAAAAATTCCATTCTGAAAATAAAAATATAAAAAGGATATAGGAAACAGACATGGGAGTGGGACTAAGCAGTTAGCTCTTGCAGATATCTGGCACAGACATGACAGGTCAAATGGCCTGTGCTGAGAAAATTCGATGTTGTTCAGTGATATAAACAAAGGGAGTTTCTTCCAGTGTCCTAGCCAACAATCTCCCAGGGTAAAACTGATCATTCACTTCATGATGATTCATTGGTCATTGCTACGCATAATTCACCTACAAAATGTAGTCACTCCAATCTACAGTCAATCCTGTGAACTGCTTTGAGATATTTCCATGATGTGTTAAGGCACGATATCAAATCCAAGAATTATTATGATTATAAACACATCATAAGAAAGACCTCAAGGCTAGCTTGTGAGGGAACCTTCGTAGAGTAGGGATGCTATCCTAGGTTGAAGCTAAGGATTATTATTGTGGAGGAGTAGAAGGGGTTCCAGTAAGTACCCCACTATACGATACAACACTGGGAACACTTCTTGTTGGCATTGGGTACCAGTAATGGGAAAATATCCAGTTTTTAGCACTAACAGCAAATCTCTTATGAACATAAATCCTTAGCAGGAAATTAAAATGAAGTGTTTGTGGTTTTCAATTTTGTGGTCACAAAATCCCTCACTAACTTACTCTTGAAACAGTAACAACAAATTGCATTTGTAGAGCACCTTTTATGTCAGGAGGACATCCCAAGATGCTGGACAGTCGAGGGTTTGCACCCAAGTCAGAGGTTGGATTCGGGAGGGAAGATGACTGAAAGCGCGGTCAAATAGGAAGATCTTGAGATGGACCTTGAAGGAGGCAAAGGAAGAGGTTAGGTGAAGGGACACAGGATGGAGTTCCAGAGAGCGGGAGCAGATAGGCTGAAAGCCCAACCACCAATGGTGGGACGGGCAGGGCAGAGGACGTGAAGCAGGCCAAAGATGTCGACAATGTCGAAGGCAGCACAGAGGTCAAGAAGGACAAGGAGACAGAGAGAAGAGCCCTGGTAATAGATGGCGAGAATATTATGGGTGACTTTGACCAGCACAGTCTCAGGACTTTGGACAGCGGGGAAACCAGATTGTAGGAAGACGAAAAAACAACTCATATCAGTACCTCCAAATCTGCTTCCCCCACCTCACACAAATCCTTTTATTTCACCATTCTCAGTGCAAGGTAGTTCAATCTGAGCAAGGTAGTTGCTTCTTTCTGAGAACACCTATTCTGAGTTCAAGGATGTGCTCCCTGTTATAATCTGTACATTTGATACATCACCTTTCACATCAGGAGGATGTCTCAAAGCAACTCCAGGATTGATTGTAAAGTGACTGTGCATTTCACAAGCAAACTGGCAACAATTTGTGCACATAGAGATGTCCCATGAACAGCCATGAAATGAGTAACCAATTTTATTTGGGGGACTGTTGGCCAAGACACCGGGATAAACTCCCTTCTCTTTTCAAATATTTCCCTGAGATTGTTAACATCCACCACAATGGGCAGACGGACTTCGGTTTGACATCTCATCTGAAAGAAAGCACTTCCGACAATGCAGCAGATTGGAAGGTCATTCTAGACTGAGTTCAACATGGGGCTTAAACCCTCAGCCTTCTGAATCAAAGGTGAGATTCCTAGGAAATGATCCAGGCTGACACCTTGTAAATGTTGTAACAATGCTAAATAGATTAGGATTCAGTTTATTTCTGCCCTTTAAGATGTTGAATGCATCAATAATATCCCCTGAGAGTATTCTCTCCTATAGTGCAAACATTTCCAGCTTCCTTAGTATTCTCCTAGCACTGTATCAAATACAAGGTTATAACAAGAAGCACATCCTTGAGCTCAGAAGAAAGGAGGGAAGCAGACAGTTCAGATTAGCTCTGCTGTCAAATTCCAGACAAACAATTCAATTGGACTTTTTTTTAACCATCTCCAGTGTCTGGAAAGTTCCTATTGTAATAGTGACTAGCACACTACACAAGTTCAGCATCATGTTTATAGCTTATGTACTATGTTGTACTTTAAGTCCCCCAAAAAACACGAACAAGAGACTTTTTAAAAAAAACTAGGTGCTTTATCAGAGGATATTTTAAACATAATAAGCACTATAATTGCTGTTATCTCACTTTATTTTTACCTTTTTTACATCTGTGACAAACTAACCATGTGATTCTCCTAGAAAAGTATAAAAGGTGTTGGTGATGTCTTCCCTCTGGGCTTAAACAATTTGCAGCTCATTACAAGGAAAAGTGCAAGCCTAGTATAGACTAGCATAGTCTTAAAGTCAGAGCCACAACAATTAGAATTGAGGTTAGGAGGCATTTCTTTACAATGTTTGTAAAGATCTGGAGTGCTTACCGACAAAGCAGTGAATCAAGAGGAATGTTTAAAAGAAACATGGATACTTGGATAGTGTATGGCCAAAAGGCAGAGCTTTGGGATTAAAAAATATACCCAGTTTCCACCATAATAAAATAAAACTAGCAACTTGCACGTATATAGTGCCCTTCATGTGACGAGTGTCTTGGAACGTTAACAGTGGTGTGGAATGACGCTGAATTGGAAAGAGAGGAGAGGTGACTGAAGACAACCGGTTAAATGGCAGCACAGGCTCAATGGGCTGAATGGCCTCCTCCTGCTCCTACAAATTAAAACTAGGATACGGATGAAGTCATTTCTGATGAAAATTGGCTCAAAAAGGATATCTAATTTGAGTTTGTCACAAATGCATTCAAATAAATAATTCCATTGCACCGTCTTCTTTAGAAACATTTTAGCATATCTTTTTCAGTTCCACAGATCAGAGATTAATTACATGCATGTTAATGCTCCAGGTGATGTAGTACTTTAATTTAAGCCTCATTTCACATTCACAGCAACGACTGTGTATGGAGATTTTAATTTTCTATTATTGTCTGGATGCTTAAGCAAATTAAATTCCACTCTAAATGAACCGCAAAATTCCAATTTAACTGTACAAGGTTGTAATGTAAGCACTCCAGAGGCTGTCGGCCAATCATTTCACACATTATTTTCACTGATCAGCTCATCATTATCACTTTGGAATAAACCAATAAGTGCATTAGTACAGCTTCTCAGAAAATAGAAAGATCCTATTACCATTTAAAATGTGGGCACATAGTTTACCACCAGATTCTTTTGTACACGCATACAAAATTGCATAGTGGCACGAAGCATTCCCACCCCCCGCCCACTCTCAGATTTTGTAAAGCGCTTTGAGATGTTGCTTTGTGGAAGGTGCTCCATAGGTGCAAATTGTTCATATTCACTTGTCCGCTCCCTCCGCTTAGTGGGCTCTAGCCTGCTCCACGTCCCCCATCTGGCCCGTCCCGCCATCGGCAGTCGGGCCTCCAGCCTCTCTATCCCCACATTTTGGAACTCCAGCCAGTCCCTCCCTTGCCTCCTGCAAGGCACGTCTAAAAGCACTCCTCTTCGACCGCGCCTTCAGTCACCCTCCTACCCCTACTCTCCTTCCTTCCACTCCTCCTGATCCCAACCCCCTGCTCGGGCCCAAATCCCTTACTGTCCAGCACCTTGGAATGTCCTCTCGACGTGAAATGCACAATACAAATGTAATTTGTTGTTGTTGATTTCTAATGACAGTTTTGGGTCAGCCAGGTGCCAGACACATGTGAAAACCCATCATCACGCTTAAGAGTATCCAAACCAGACAGTTGCATTTATGCCACTTACAAGCGTTCAGGGGCACTACCCAGTGTGAAGGGTGCTATGTACATGTAAACTGTTGTTGTTGTTACACGTGGAAATTGTTGTATCTGGAATGGAATGTGACTCTTCCTGGAGGGACACATCCTGATTACCCAATTCCAGAGAGTATTAGGTGCTGGCTAGAAGGAACCCAAGGCTTGGGGGATCCCAGAGGGCGCCTTCTTATCAGAATGCAAAAAAAGCTAATAAACTGTAGTTCAAAGGGAAGCACCACAGGCCATCAGTAACAGATAAGACATTTCTATATTCATTGTCCATTACAAAATCAAAACTTAATCTGTGTCTGTTTTGGGCAGCAGAATAAAGGTATCCTGAATCACATGCTGAAAATGCAAGCAAAGCACTTGCTTTGACTGGTAAATGAGCACAGGACAAGTAACTGCTGATGTTAGTGGAAGAAAATGACCTGAATCAGCCACCTGAAGTGAGGCTCCACAAGAGAGAGGCTTGCGGTATAGTGTTAAAGGAATATCAAGAGGTACAGATAATTTCCTGCTTTTAGCAGTGATTTGACACCAAACATTGATGAAATTATACCAATTTCTGAACGATCCGCATTGCTGTGCTGTTCAATAGAAAAACATGCAGATCCTCTGGTCCTTTTGTCCAACAATTACTATTTGAAAATTGTCCAAATTGTTTGAATTAGTTTGTCTTTTATAGTTTTATTTCTGGGAAATCCTCCCGACATGAAAGGCGCGATATAAATGTAAATTTGTACTGGTGCCGTTAAATTAAAATTCCTGATCACGGTATACAAAATAAGAGAAACTCTTAATGAACATGTCATTTGTTTTCATACTTACTGCTGTACTTTTTGGAGCTGCCAAAGATGGTCACCGTTCCCTGGACAAAAGGGTGGATAAGTAAGTACACTTTTATCTGCAGGTGAGTACACTTTTGCGTACATGGTTGGTACACAAAAGTGGCCTAGTGTGAATGACTTGCTGAGTCTAGTCTCTCTTGCTCCCTGTGGGATAAATCGCTCCAAAAATTAGTGCCTCCACTGAATAGAACAGATGAGGTTGCTAATTCACGTGTGGAACAGTTGAAGTGCACTGCAGCATTATATAAACTAAAGATTGAGAAAGGTCTACATTAAAATCTATATATGGTCTCCATTAAAGTCTATATACGGTCTATATGGTCTCCATTTCCTGGACAAAAGGATGGACAAGTGAGTACACTTTTATGGACAAGTGAGTACACTTTTATGGACAAGTAGGTACACTTTTCTGTACCTGGTTGGTACACAAAAGTGGCCTAGTGTGAATGACTTGCTGAGTCTCTCTTGCTCCCTGTGGGATAAATCGCTCCAAAAATTAGTGCTTCCACTGAATAGAACAGATAAGATTGCTAATTCATGTGGAACACTTGAAGTGCACTGCAGTATTATATAAACTAAAGAATGAGAAAAGTCTACATGAAAGGAAGCACAAATATAGTACAGAATGAATCTGTGCCTGGCACACATTTAGACTGCATTAACATTTCCCCGATATAATCCTTATATAGATTGAAATTGTTTCACCTTTGATCATCGATTTTCATTTCAAAGCTATTATTGGACACATTATAATTAGACATTTTCCACTGAGAGACATTTCTTGCAGAAAAAATGTGATCTTTTCAACAAAAAATCTATGTTTGCTCTGATACAAAAGGACATTTGTATTGCAATAACCATTCATCTGGTACTAACCTCTGACTTCAAACTCTCTGTATTCCTTAGTTTCAAGAAAAGGGTGTGAAAAACAAAACCATGGAACTTGTGTTCGGAGCCGAGGAAGTAGATAATGAGTCAAGAATCCTATTGTCCCAGCCAAAGCATACAGCACAATACCAAGAAATGGCTGAAATAAAAAAAGATTCTGAGTTAGATAAAAGATGGGATTGCCGGAATATGTTAAAAGCAGTTCATCTGCAATACAATATTAATGTCTTTCAGTGTTAATGATCGCAGCAAACTCAAATTATTTCAGGGTTTTATAACTCAGATTAAGAAAGGAATTTCTGTGTCAGCTCGAATACTTGGATTCAATTTTTATCAAAGTCTCTGAGCTGAAAAGGCAGTGCTCTGGGCCACCCAGTCCCTGAAAATAATAATAATAATATTATTACAAAGATGATTTTGCCAATTATTCACTTGGTTTATTGAAAAATTAAAAAATCCAGAGTAAAACAGCAATAATTTACACTTACTTTTTTATAAACTTATTCCAAACCTTTTTTGAAATCATCTCTCAATTGACAAGTAATTCTTCTAAGAACTGTTTGGTTAACATCTTGCAGTTCTATAGTACACAAATAAGCCTCAAAGCAAGATCATCAAAAAACAGAAAACCTTCCGAAGCAAACATTATCAAATAAATACCAAAACTTTTCACAGCTTTCTTTTGTTTGCAGGTTGACAAACTTAGCAACAGAAATTTTCACCTCCTGCTTGAAGGCAGCAGTGGAGATGGTGACGACAGATACTTCAAATAAGTACCAAGCTCATTAAAATGCTCGCTACACATGCTTGGTTCAAAGGATTTCAACAGCTCTTTATATTTTGTAAAAGCACGAAACGACAACAAATATTTCCACAAAAAGCAATGTTCTTTAATCTACTCCCAGTGTTAAGAAACTGAATAAATCACGAAAAATACGTACCTCCAATGAAAGGAAAACTGTGGTTGCGCTGATCGCAAAGGTTAGAAGACTAATTACTGAGCACATGATAAGATCAGACTTCAAGACTTCTTTCTGCAAAAATGTACAGAGCACAGTACATGCATGATGCTGATAAGGAACACCATTCAAAAGGCAGTAAATTGAACACAGTGTATGTTTAATAATTTCAAGCACAAGGAAACAAAAATCACATTTCAGGTTAACCTATTTAAGGGGTCATTGTTACTTCAGAATAATCTCAAATTAGAATATCAAATTTGATGCAAGAGTTATTGTTCACAAATGAAGCCATATTCAACTTATTTACAAATTAGCCCAAATTACCAGAACAATTATTGGGTTCTGTGCTCTTATGTGAATTGTCTCATCAGATTTTAGCTGCTTGGTGAATTCAATGTGAATTGCCTTAATAGATTTCAGCAGCTTAGTGTCTTATCATTAGTTGATGGATTTTACTATTTGTAGGAACTCATGCAGTTCAAAGAACTCTATCACCAATTTGCAGAGGACTAAATGAAGGTCCCGAAAAGAAGTAGCTGAAAAATAACCTGACAAATTTCAAATCTTGCTTGACCAGAATGGTGTCAAATATAATTGCCAGATCTTCCTAAATGCTGGGCAGGATCTTTGATATGAGGGAAAAATATACATAAATAACCTCCAGTTAATAATCGCACACTCTTTAGCTGATTCCATTGCATTTTGATCAATTTATTTCATTAAAATTCCTTTAGTGCCCACAATATTTACCCTTTTCGGTGGTTGAATCTCTAAACCTTGATCTCATTCGTTGAAGCAATGACATTTCTTTTACTTCCTCAAAACTGTTTATTCCTCTAATGTCTAGCCAACATCTACTTACTTTCAGTGGCTCCTGATCACATTCTTGGCCTCACTAATTCCTCTGATCTCTGAGAAATTTTCATTTCAACATTCCCAATTATTCTTCAAGTATCCAGGTTTCTGAATATTTATATTCTCTTCAGTAACTTATCTCTTTAAAGCTCAGGCCCACTTAATGCTTGAATACAGCTGCCATATGTATGCAGACTCTGCAAGCAATTAATCATACTCCTGGACAGCACAAAAGGAAAACTTGTTGTCTGACTGGTAGCCTTTCCCTCATTTCTGGCTCCATCTTCTCTCTGTCACAATTTTTCCTTGCCATTGTTTTAATCAATACAACTGTTGTCATTGCTTCTCTGAACATTCTTCTCTTGTTTCGCTCAAGTTGTAAACATGTTGTACTGTACACCGTTCCTCCTTGATGCATCTTCATTCCATTGCAAAAAAAAACTCTCACCACACTATTTCTAACTCATTTTCTCCCAAGACCTCAAGCCTTTGGAACTCATATACTTAACTGCTCTCGCAATGAAAAAGTGATATGTGGTATTGCTGAGCTTAAACAGGTGAGATGCATAATTGACAAAATCACAGTGTAGAATAAGAGAAAACAATGATTTTTTCAATTGTATGCAATATTTGCTCAAATATCATTCATCTCATAACTAATAAGAAATTATTTGCCCAAATAATGCAGAACTAAAAAGAAACTGAACACAAACAACTAACTCCACAAAGACAGTAAATATAATTTCATATAAAAATGAACACATTTTATACAATTACTCCCAAAACAATCCAGCACAAAAAAATAATAGACACGTACCACTGAATTCCTCAGCTTTTCAGGAAGTGCATCCTTGTTTTCTAATAAAGGATGTTCCGGATTCCTGGCTTTCAATTCATTGAACAGTTTAGTGTGAATTAGAGATCTAGAGTTGAAATGAAACACTCAGTTACATAACAGCATATGAATAGAAATGGTGATTTTTTGGCTTCATCTAGTGTTCACAGTATAAATATAACCAATATATGCCGTTTTACTTTGATGGCAATACTGCATGGCTTTGTGTGTGTGAGCGCTCTGAGACGCCGCCCGGCGTGGAGGGCGCTATATAAGTGCAAGTTGTTGTTTTTCTTCTTGTCTACTCTGAGCCAGCACTTCTCGGTAGTACAGCACACTTGCCACTGACTCAGCTGGCTTCCTGTGCTGAAAGGTGGTCAATGTTTGAGTGGTCACTTCACACACAATGCGCACCTGCAAGCTATACGCAAAAAATGTCATTGACATCACTTCATGTGTGCATGGCTCTGAGATTCTGGATACCCAAACGACTGCGTTACAATCGGGTTGACTTACATATATATACAGCATGCAGAGCAAGAACACATGTGTAGGTTTAATTACTAAAGCGTACATCAATCTGTCCTTCCACATCGTCTCCTGTGCTAGTCTGCCTCAGATGGTTTTATTCTTTCTTTTGGGGCAAGGTGGGTTCAAGCCCCAAGTTCGGACTTGAACTGTTTATCTAGGCCAGTGATGGCCGACCTTTATATTCAGCCAACAAAATAAGTGTTCTTGATTGAATACTTCTTGATTTATCCCATAAATCAACAAATATTCAAACAAGAAAAACCTGAAAACGCACTGCAATCCAACACAGAACCTAGACTGTTCGGGGGGGCAGATCTTGACATCCCAGGGGGTCTCTCCAATAGTGCAACTCTCCCAGTAGTGTCAGGCTGGACATGAGGCTTGAACCCACAACCCTGACTCAGAGGAGAGAATCCTACCAAATGAGGGAGGCTACCACCTAAATTGCTAATGGGGTGGCAAAGAGATGCAAAAAAATCAATGACCCATTCAGTTTTCTTGATGTTTTAGACTGGGAATGCAACTAAGCTTGTCAACTAATATTTGTTCTGTGTGGAATATTTCATTTTTCAATAATTTCCTACCATGTTATTCTAGCTGGAAATGGAGAAGCATCTCTTTAATGTGTCAAAAATTTATTTTTTCCCTTCAGAGTTGACAATCCACTGAAGAAGAATTAACTGTTTCCTGGACTGTTTATTTCTGGACTGTTATTAAATGCCATTTTCAGAAACCCTTGTTTGAGCATACAGTCAAGGCTTTAAGTAGAGATCAGTGCGAGTCTAGACCATTGCCGATAACATGGGTGACACTCCACTGCTCAAATGAAAGCCACATATTTTGAGGTAATAAAACAATGGTAACACATGATATTGTTATCCAACACAGGGCAGATGAATATTTCACTCACGGTCTTGATGGCAAGTTGAGAATTAAATTGTTTATTAATAAGAAAGTTCAAAAGCAATATAAAAGGATAAAATATGCAGCCTGTGAAACTGTAGCAGTACTTTTGGTAGTGACTATAACTCAGGGAGCTTGTCAGAAGAAATCAGATTAGCTCATTCAGTGCGCACTGGCACTGTGATGCCATGTGTCAGTCTGAATCTTCTCTGCATGGTTGATGTAGTGACATTTTTGCAGGACCCTGGACTGCACTTTTACTGCAGTTCTGGCATCATTAGCAATAATAACCTCAAATGATTATTACTGAATACTGCATACTTACAGCAATACTGTTGGATCACTGCTTTGTCTGCTCAGGTGATAAGAAATGGCAACTAACAGTCCACAATAGGCAGAAAATAGCACTGGAATATGTTGAGCATCCCACGGTCCCTGTAATACAGGAGAAAGAAAATCTTAATTCATTTAATTCAATATCCAACACCAACAGGTTTTATACTGTTTAGTAAGCCAAGTTTGGTGCCCAATCTAGTGATTTATTCTTCCCACATGTCCCCATCCACTGATACATGCATAAAAAATTGTCACCATCAATCATGCTGTGAACGGGATAACATATACTGCCATCGCTTGCTCTTCTCAAACAAACAAAAATATCTTGAGAATCCACCGTATCAGAAAAACGTCAGTGACAAAAATTATTTCAGTCACAAAATACACAGGGTCTTTTTGAGACAGTCGCATCATTCCAACTCCAGCCTCAGACTGACAAAAGTAACACTAAGCAAAGGTGCAGATATCATATGATATATCCTTAGCTTTCCATTACACTTAATTTCAACATTCAAGTTCCACAAGTGCTCTCCTAATCGATGATTGTGTGAATGCAGTCCAACCCATTTGTTACAGCGCAGTTCAGTGTACTGGGGCTTGGGACGTCCTCCCGCCATGAAAGGCGCTGTACGAGTGTACTGTGGATTCAGATATAAAGTGGACCCACAGAAGGCTGAAGGGCATTGATACTTCCTGCTTCCAGCGCTGGCTGGCTTCCCGCATGTAGCGAGCAGACGCAGTGGAGTTCAGTTATGTCAGTGACATCCCAACAACCACCAAAAATAATCAGGATGAGTTGCTGCCAATCAGTTCATTTTGTTTGCACAACGACCAGGCGTAGTGAGGTATTGTGGTGTCAGCAACACCCCTGACAACTTCAGAAGTGCTGATAAACATCTGCACTACAACCCACTCCATTATAATGTGGAGCCTCAATTTATGGATCCCAAATATAATGTTACATAAGGGCTAAACTCTCTACTGATCCATCAAATCCCCTGGTTTATGATGAGTTAATCTTTTTATCTTCTTTCAGATACTTGCTTTGGTACACAGCATTTTCCGTTTTTGTATAAACAGTCAACACTTAATTCATCAGTTCTTAGTCTATGACAATGAGATTTTGTGTATATTTCTTGCACAGAACTTTTAGTACAGCTGTTTGGTTAAAATAAAATCTAGAACATGTCATCTTACAGCCGTATCTTCAGACTGGCTGAGGAATATTACTGATCCCATTCATTATTTGTTGGTACTTTTAAGAATAAGTTAAGAATTAAATTCAGACTTATCACCTTACCTTTACTGCACCAAAACATAATACATATAGCAGAACCACAGCAAGTAAACTGCGGGAAAAGCTATACAGTGATGAGATTAAGCCCGTGGCAGCTGAAAAACACAAGTGTTTCAGAATATTCATTTTTAGTTTCATTAATTTCTTCACAGCCACCAATCTCCATGCACCCACCTCCAGTCAACCAGAGATTGAAGTTTCTCCAGAGGCCTCATTTCTCCATGTGCTGAATAGTAGCAATGTGAGCGGGAAGCTTGCCAGGTAGTGCCCTCGAAAGCACTGCAATTTTATTGCATTGTAGGCTGACCTTCTCAAGCAATCCCCCCTCCATATTCTCTGGCTGAACGAGTTTCAGATTTGAAGTGACAAACAAAACAGATTTTTTGTTTGGTTAAATGAGTATCCCGGAATTCCATGAGCATATTTAAGAGTATCCAAACCAGACTCAAAGTTGAACATATGTATGTCACTTATGTCAGGAATGGAATGTGCACTCTATCTCTGGAGGACACATCCTGCTTACCTAATCCTGGAGATATTAGGTGCAAGGTGGTGTGATCCAAGGAGTGTATGTTGGGGTACTGCTGCTGTTTAACCAGCCAAAACCATCTAGCTTGCAATCGAGAGCACTGCCTGGCAGGCTTCCTGCTGCTTGTCTGTCTTAGACCACCCTACTCATTATGGTTTTGGCTTGCAGTGATAAAGGAGCCGAATGGGCATAATCCTCGACCGTTCAAAGTTCTGCCAATGAGCCAGGCTGGCCGGTCAGTCATCAGAGTGTCTTGGAGTACTGCAAACCCACCTGGCTCAGAAACCAGACGACCAAGACCAGCGGAGAGGTTTGACTCAATTCCGACACACCTTGGCCAAGCATGTCACCTTGAAGCCAGCTCAGCTCCAAGGAGATTCCGCTTACCCTCCCCTTTCCCCCAGGGGTGGGTTGGGAGGAAATGAGGGTAAGCAGAATCTCCTTGGAGCTGAGCTGATGGGACCTGAAGCAAAGAGACAGTGACTTTATTTACTGTCTGTTTCCCAAGGACTGCCCTAACCTCTCACACAAGAGTGTTAATTTGTTCATAACCGGACATAATCACAACACTATGCAACATTCATTCCGTACATCAGTTATAGCACATTGCAAAAGCTGAAAGGATTTCTCTAAATGTTAATTATTTACATTCTCTTGGCACTAAAAAGTGTTGAGAGAACTATTGTCGGTTGGCCGTGTAATCTGCTAAGAGGTATAGAGAGGACAGCACCAACACAATAAAGCACTCATTAGCATAGCTTGTCACTCCAAAACCACGCCAGGATCTGGTGCTGTCATTCAAACAAAGCACTGAGCCTGGGTAATTCTTAACTCCCTTCAAATAGCCACAGTGTATGTGGCAGTTTCTGTTCGGTCATTTGATTTGGCTTGTCTTCTGTTTTGAGTTAGTTTAGTCATTGTTTTTGATCACGTTCCAGTCCGTATTTACTTGCTAACGCACGTTTCTAGCTTTTGCCTTCATTGCCCATTTAATTGAATGACAACAAGAGCTGAAGTGAAGCACCATTGCAGGTAGGTGATAGCAGCCAAAACACAACAGGATACACATATGGATGAATAAATACAGGACTTTTTACTGAACAGCCACTGACACAACATCTATCTTTGTTGAGATCAAGTTCACCACACAAGATGATGGGTGCGAGTGTGTAACACTGGATCCACATCCATCAAAATGTGACACATGCTGCCTTTCAGCCAGGTTTTAATCGTGTGCAAGCAATTCGATGTTAACGCAAAAGTACTCATAGAAGTTATAGTCACATACCTAAATAATTGTCTACCCAGTAAGTATGACTGAGTCCCTTACATTGTTTAATTTAGTCCTAAAAAAAAAGCAAAATGAAAACTTGTGAATACATACCAGAACCTCCGAATATGTGTATGTCTATTTGTTCCAGAAAATACGTGACGAAAGTATTGATTTGTGGAAGAAGACCCAGAAGGAAAATCACAGGGAAGCAGTGCATGAAGCCTGCAACAACAGGAATGAAACCAGTAAGAGGCAGTAAATGTCACTCTTGTATCACACACAGCAACACGATTCTTTACAAACACTAAGCCTATCTCAGCTTGTTGATGAACATGCAACCAAAATACAAATAATACTAATAATACTTGCATTTGATATAGTGCCTTATCACGTCTTTGAAACGTCTCAAAGTGCAGCTTTGCTGCTTTGGAACGTTTCCAATGTATTCTCATTAGTTCTATTCGTGTCAGCCTGACTCTGTTGGTAGGATTCCCCTCTGGATCAGACTATTAAGAGTTCAATCCCCACACTGGGGCTTAAGTTCATTCTAATGCAGTACTGAAGAAGTGCTGCATTATCAGAGATGCAGTTCTTTAGATCAGACGTTAAACATTATACAGTTAATGTCCCCTTTGACATTAAATATCCTATGACACTCTTAGTGAGACGTTGCTTTAAGTAAAATGGCAGACACTTTTGACAATAAAGTCACTACACTTGACAATAATTACTGCAAAACTCTTCTGAGATATTTCAACATATGCTATAAATACAACATATGCTATAAATACAATGCTATAAAAGCAAGTTCTTTCTTTCTGCATAAAATTTCAAGGGTAAATATAGCATTTAGCATATTACTGAAATAAGAGCAGATAGCTCCAGTGAAGGGGGAATGGGGGAAGAAAGAGAGAGAGATAATACAAAAAAGAGAGATAGAGAGAGAAAAAGAAAGCGATAACTTGATATGAACACAACAGGAATAATGAACTCCTTCCGTGCTGAAATTTGTGTGAATCTATACTAAGATACTTTGCAATTGTGTACTTAAATTACACCAGAGAGATTTGGCTAGATACAAGGCATTGTTGTGGCACTTCAATTCACAAATACACTCTCACTGGAAAAAGGCAATTAAGCTACTGAAATTGAGGGTGTAAATTCAAATCAAATAATCTCAAGAAAAATAAAAAGGCACGTAGGTATGGTTGCATAGTCCATTAAAGATGCCTGGTGCTACAAAACTCTGAATGTTGGCAATCTGAAATGGAAATTGTCTGAAGTCAAGCTGCCCATAACATGGGACATTCCACTTCTGCAGATTTTTTAAACATAAATTTAGTACCTTTAGAGCTTCTGATATTCGGTTTTAACCGATAAACCCCGATTAAAAAAAATATTAAAAAAAAATCAGTGTTCATTCAATACAAACACAGGAAAAAGCCGTCCTAACGCAACTCTGATGTGAGATATTTTCTCTCGCTCGCTCTACTGATCTAGCAACTGCTCATGCGTTGCAGTCAGATGCCTGCAGACAACATCTGAGGTGCATACACTGCTTTTAGAACATGCTCACTTCAATCTCATGAAGCATTTAAATCTTGGAGGTGCAAACAGAGTTCGAAATATAATCTGGGTATTACTCCTGAAATGGACATCAAGGATTGCAATATTGAAGCTCTCCTGATTTATAGAATAGTGGGTAAGGCATCAGCTAATGTAGCACTAACCAATGTAGCACTAACCAATACAGACAAGAAGATCACAAGTTCAATTTACAGTCTGTGGTTGGAGCTTCTGTCAGCCTGGGCAACAATTGGTCTTTGCATCTCGAGGCTAGAGATGGGTAATTAGCCAGGAGACTTGCTCTTACTCTGTCCCTTGTCCCTTCTGCTGAAAAGGGGGCATTTGTGGGTGTCAGCTGGCAACATGCCTGGAAAAGTTTGTATTAAAACAAAATTTGACTCAAATGGAAATGTTAAAAGTTAATTATCTACGTAAATTAGACTTCCACAACTTTGTCCATAATGTCATTCGGTTCAATTGCTTCATCTCCAACTATTTTATTATGGATTTGAAACATGTAGAATAATGGGAAATCAAAATCCCAAAATAGGTTCCAATTCAACACCAGGGAAAACAACATCTTTCTCAAAATGAGGCAAGCTTATAAAGTGAAAGCTGTATAAAGGTCACAAGGCCGCTTGTCAATATCAGTTAATGTTATATTAATATCAGTTAATACCAGTTCGTGGAGCATCTGCCTGAATGTGAATGAGTAGACTCAATTTTCCTCAGCTTCCAGTCAGTGCGATGAACAGAAAGAGGAGTGAATCATAAATCACACTTCTTCCTTATAATAATGATACTACTGGAAGTTACAATAAATCATTTCCCTTCCAGCAGTACCTAACTAAAATGCATTGTAATCTCCATCAGAAAGTATAAGGCAGAAACCTTCAAAATTAAATTCTCGCCTCTTCAGGACAAACATCTTATATACACCACTTTGAGGCTTGAGTTCAAAATCTAGGCTAACACTTCAATGCAATGGTGGGGGAGAACTGCATTGTCATAGGTGCCATCCTTCAGATGTTCAACAAGGTCCTACCGGCCTGTTCAGGTGGATGTTAAAGATCACAATATTTGAAAAGAGAAGGAAGCTTTTCACATTGATCTAGCCAACGATCCTCCACATAAAATTGGTCATTCACCTCATGGCTGTTTTGTGGGACATTGCAGTTCGCAATCAGCACAACTCAGGGATTGAATTGTTCCTTCAAATTAACTGCATTTTCAATCAACATAGCTTATTTTTTGTCTCTTACTGTTTTGTGGCAGGCACACTGAGAACGCTAGAGCTCATGTGATGGATGTGAAAGGGCAACAAGCGGAACAGTGATATAGTGTGTGTGTGATCACATGACAGCCCATAATCCATCAAGAGTTTCACTCTCCCCACCCCAACAGTAGATAACCAGAAATACCAAAATACACAACATATCACCATGAAGGCCTGAGAAATGTGCATGATGTCTGCTGTGAATCCTTTAAAAACATAGCAGTCAGGAGTTTGTGTCCAAAGTAAACATTTGCATACATTTAATGTAAGACGTTTTGTACAGCCAGGGAAATCCTGTACCTGCCCAATAATGTAATATTCCCACAGAATAAGCAAAATAAGGTGGTAAATGAACAAAAATCAGCTAAGCATGTTAATGCAGTTCTTACTTTTGGAGATTTTAACCTACTGAGCAATGTTGGAGCAACTGGAAGTCCTCTGGGTGGGAGGGGGCAGAGACAAGATTAACAATGTGCTGAGGAGGAAACAATAATAATAATCCTTCCACTTACTATAGTGCTTTATTATGTTACTGAAACAAAAAAAACAAGAATTTTGTGATAACTGTAAAATCTAGTGACTGTATATTTGTAGGTAAACATGTCAGCCTGGCTCAGTTGGTTGACTCAGTTCTGAGTCAGAAGACTGTGGGGTCAAGCCTCATGCCGGAGAACTTGGAACTCACATGGTCTAAGATGACACTGCAGTGCAGTGCTGGGAGTGAACGCTGCATTGTCTGAGGTGCCGTCCTTCAGATGAGACTTTAAAACCAAGGTCCCTTCTACCTGCCCATGTGGATGTTAAAGATCCCATGGCACTATTCGAAAATGGAAAGGAGTTTCTCCTGGTGTCCTGGCCAACAATCCCCTAAACAAATCACTTACTCCACGGCTGATGGCGAGACATTGCTGTGTGCAAACTAGCTGCCACAATTTCGCTCAAAATACACACAGTCTCTTTAGAGTATATCCTGTGAAGCACTTTCAGAAGTCTCGAATGCAAGAGTTATTATTATACCATGCCCGGCAAGAAGTGACTGCCAGAATAAATTTTGTCAGCAGCCCTTCAAGTAGGACTAAAAGATCTCAAGTGAATGGCAAAGGTAGGCGTGTCATGTGAAGTATGTCCTGTACAACTCACACACAGGATTTGAAATCAATTTGTATTCTCATCAATGGGACCTAGGGATTCAGCTACTCCTCATTATTGCAATATAAATTGTATAATGGTAACACTAACACTTTCAGCACAATGACCAATACGCAATGCCCTGCTAAGTATATTTTTAGCAATACCATACTCATGTACCAAAGTTCCTTTGTCTGAATGCAATAACATAGCCCTTTGCTCACAAATAAAAGCACAAACATGCATAGGAAAGAATAAGAGGTGGGTGCCTCATTCGCTGCACTGCTTCCGAAACAGCTATTGTACAAAATCTAACCATGTTGTGAATTTGGAACCAAATCAATGTATAACGCAAAAGTCAATGTCACACTAATCAATGAAGCCCTTCTTGTTCTCGCCCAGCTCTGATCAGCTAAGTCAGGGTACAAGGGAACAGACCCTAGGACCCTTCTCATTCTGCGAGGCTCGGTTGTTCAAAGAATAAACTGCTCGAGCTGGCAGGTGAGCTCAGTCTGCCCTTTCACATAATAATTATCGTCTTGTAGATAAAATAATGGTGTCTCTACGAAGTACTGGAGGGCAATATAAATAAATTTACTGAAGATCTGGAATACCTCTTAAGTTATTCCCCTTCTTATTTTTTTCACTCAAAATTAAAACAATGCTGCCATCATCTCAATTTTTATCAAGCTAGCTTAGCTTTGAAGGGAAATCAACTTCTCCTTTAGGGAGCTTGTCAGTAAAAGTTGGTAAAGATCTGCAAAGCTACTCTTGAGGTTTTGTTTGCTGAAATCTAAGCAGGCATTGCTGTCACCATGATTTGGATCATATGAACTTTGAAAGGAAAGAAGTTTCTCCTTCAGGCAGATCTGTACAATTTGGTGAAGATCTATAAAGTCGCCTTTGATCTATTTTGCCTGCTTTTTCTGGCATGGCCTTACAGACTGGCTTACATCTGTCCTTCTAAAAGGGGAGAAGGGAAGTAAAAAAAACAGTGAATAAATTCACCTTACAGATCTTAAAGATCAATGGACGTTGAAGCTATTGCATGGAAAAGTGACCAAGTTTGACCAAGTGCATGAGCTTCACACCGGTGATACAAAGTAATACAGGAGTAAACCCCCTTGAAATAACTAGCAGCAGCATTTTTATGCATAAACATCACCACAGAAAATCTAGCAAGAGCAAAGGGATTTTTTAAGAGAAGTTTCTATTCATTGGAACAGAAATATTTCATTGCTGGAGACCCCAATATGATAAAATTATCTTTTGGATTCCTTATTGTTGGTCAATTTTTCATTTGCTAACTTGGCAATATGCTCTGAATAAAACGGTACTGGGTTAGGAGTAGGGTTATCATAAATCTGCTAAGAAAATAATCAGAGAAGTGTTCTTTGATTAAACCATGATTTATGAGGTGTGTTACCACATTATTTAAAACAATAGGCAAAAGTATGTAATTGTTTAAGGTCCATTGCATAGTTTCTTTCCTGACCATCGTGGAGTCCTGTAGCTCAGTGGTTAGAGCACTCGCTTTGCAAGCGAGAGACCTGGGTTCGATTCCCGCCAGGGTGAAACCTTGGGCAAGTTTCCTTACTCCACACGCCTGATAATAATCCCTCAAGAAAAAAATAATAATAAGTTGGTCATTTCAATCCATGACTGTTTATGGGACACTTCTGTGCATAATTGGCTGCCACATTTCGCCCACAAATATACAGTCAATTCACTTTACAGTCTATTCTGTGAAGTGCTTTGAGACGTCTAGAAGACGTGAAAAGCGCTATATAAAATGCAAGGATTATTATTATTAGTAGTACTATTTAAAACAATTCCGCAAGTTTGATCTGTTCCCTGTATAAAATACATGTAGACAGGACTTTGCCTGGAGATTTAGTCTCCGATTTATATTGATTTGAATTGGGGTATAAATTCATAAAAGAAGACATGAGCCTATAAATTAAATACTAGTTAGCCTAACAGCTGCAGTGGGGAAGTCACTACCGATGTCAGCATCTTACAAGATGTTATCAATGCTCAGCTGAAGGGCACAAATGCTATAAGAAGTTTTCAATGTAGATTTACAAGTAATTGGTGTCAGCCTGGCTGCTTGGTAGCAACGACAACAACAACCAGCACTTATATAGCGCCCTCCACACAGGGTGGCACCTCAGAGCGCTTAACCGTGGGGGAACCTGACTCCAAGCCGGGAGGAGGGGGGAAGATGGCTGTAAGCGCAGTTGAAGAGGAAAGTTTTCTGACGGGACTTGAAAGAGGGGAGCGAGGGGGCAAGGTGGAAGGATTGAGGGAGAGTTTTCCAGTTTTGGCGCGTAGTGGCTGAAAGCACGACCTCTGATGGTGGTGCGGAGGATGTGAGGGACGAGCAGGAGGCCGGTGCCCATCGAGCGGAGGTGCCGGGTGGTGGATTGGGGAGTGAGGAGGTCAGAGAGATAGGGAGGTGCCAGGGAGTGAATGGATTTGAACATGAGAGTGAGGATCTTGAAGTCGCTACGTTTGGTGATGGGAAGCCAGTGGAGCCTGGCCAGAACTGGTGTGATGTGGGTACAGAGTTTGGTCTGGGTCAGTATGCAGGGGGCAGTTTCGAATGAGCTGGATATTTTGAATAATGGAACTGGGGAGACCGGCGAAGAGTGTTTTGGAGTAATCCAGGCAGGAGGTGACAAACGCATGCACAAGGGTTTTGGCTGCATTGGGGTAAGGTACGGTCAGAGGCGGGCAATGTGACAGAGGTGGAAGATGGCCATCCTGGTTAGGGACCGGATGTGGGGGAGGAAGGACAACTGGAGGTCGAAACAGAAGTCTAGTTTACGCGATGGTTCATTGAGTCTGAGGGAGAGCCCAGGGAGGTTGAGGAGTTTAGAACTGCAGGAGTGAAGACTTTGACAGGAGCCAAGGAGTATGGCTTCAGTCTTGTCCATATTAAGCTGCAGGAAGTTTACACTCATCCAAGCCCTGATGTCTGCCAGACAAGCTGCTAGAACATCGGCGGACCTGGAGTCAATGCTGGAGGAGGCAATGTGGATTTTTGTGTCATTGGCATACATATGGAAGTTACCCCATGTCTGCGGGTGACATCGCCCAGAGGGAGCATATAGATAAGGAAAAGAAGCGGACCAAGGATGGAGCCCTGCGGTACCCCACAGGTGATCAAGTGGGAGCAGGAGCAGAAACCATTTGCTGAAATGAAATGAAGGCAGTTGGTTAAGTAGGACTTGAACCATGTGAGTGTGGTCTTACTAAGGTAGATGAGGGAGGAGGATGGTGTGGTCGACTGTGTTGAACACTGCAGAGAGATCCAGGAGAACATGGAGTCAGAGGGAGCTCTGGTCACAGATACAGATAGAACAGCACTCTCAACTCTTGAGTCAGACCCTGTGGGTTCAAGCCTAATGTCAGGGTTTTGAACTAGGCTGACACTTCAGTTCAATGCTGCAGAAGCATTGGATTGTCAGAGGTGCTGTCCTTCAGATAAGACAATAAACCAAATCGAGTTCCCATCTGCCTGTTCAAGTGGATGTTAAAGATCCTGTGGCACTATTCGAAAAAGGAATGTGCGTTTCCCCCAGTGTCCTGGTCAACAATCTCCCAAATAAAATCGGTCATTCACTTAATGACTGTTTGTGGAACACTTGATGTGTACAAACTGACTGTCACATTCCCCAAAGTCACTGCAATTCATAGAAAAATTCTATTTCCTTCTGCAGTCCCACATTTTGCAGGAATAAAATAGAGGTTGTCATATCTGGAAGAAGCAACATATTGCAAACAAATCAGACCTCTGTAATAATAATCATTGCATTTGATAGAGGCCCTCATCACATTGTCAAAACGTCACAGGAGTTTCACAGGATTTTACTGTAAAGGGTTGCAACTGTGAATTTGTCAACAAATGCTGCAGCCAATTTGCACATAGCAAATCTTACAAATAGACATGAAGTGAAAGACAATTTTACCTGGAGGATTGTTGGCCAGTAATAATAATAATAATAACACCAGAAGTGACTCACTTCTCTTTTTGAGTAGTGTCATGGGATCTTTAACACCTACCTGAATAATCAGTTTGGATCTTGGCTTAACATCTTGTCTGAAGGACTGCATTGTCTGGCAATGCAATACTCCCCCAGCATTGCACTGGAATCAAGCTAGAGTATGACCTGAAGAGGGGTAAAGACAAATTTAACTGGGAAAAGAATAAGCAGCTTTATATCCAATTTCATTCTAAACTTTATCACATCCTCAGAAACGGGGAAATGGCTCTTCTTTATTAGTTAGAATTTTCATATCTTCTTGATATATTTATTAATATTTCCAAACATCTACTGCAGAAACGATATGCAATTACATTCCAGTGATCTAAATATTGTTGGCTGTAAGAGCAGATGGCAACAGATTCACATGAATGGTTTCAGAACTGCAGCCAACATTCAACACAGATTATGGTAATAAAATATTCTATGCGTATACTTCATTCTGTTGGACCATATCTTATGGGCATAGAAGCTGCCGACACCCATCAAAGTAAACAGATACCTTCCTGCATCTCCCGGAGGAAAGTCTGTCACCATTGCTCTCCTATTTTCTAAGGAAGAAATGTTAATTTCCTCAAGAAATATCTTTCCACATATAACCTTCCACATATCCCAGCTTTATTTATGTTGGACGACACGGCAATATGACACACCTCAGACCACAAAACCTGAGCTATTCTAATATGTCGCTTGGCTGTACAAACATTTATCCAGTTGCACAGGGAAGGGAAATCAAACAGACAGTGCCTTCTCCTTATGGCTGCAAATGCAGAATGCAACCAATAGAGAATACAACAAAATCAGATTAATAGAAACAATCTCAATACCACATCATGCCTTCCATACAGCTTTTGGGAATGAATTGTGTCTGATTGGCACCAGTCCCAATAATAGCACGCTTCCCTCGCAGTCTAGGGCATATCTTTATGACTTATCGATAGAGGCACCTACATCCTGCTGCCATGCCCCAGTCCTTTTTATTTTTCCACTGCATTCATGTTGCAGTATCCCGCAAGCTAACGCAGTGAAATAGGTGACTGAGGACCTATGAATCTGTGAAGGTTCCAAGTTCAAATCCTAGGGAGGGTGGGGGGAGTAAAATAAGTGAGTGATGTCTCCCTGCAGCTGAAACAGCTTTAAATGGGAATACCTGGTAAAGCTTGGCAGTAATCCAAAGCAAACTTGAGAATTGCATAGACATCCTGAACCATGACAGTAAAAGCTGTATTAGGTAGGCAGAGTGATAAGGCTTGATAAACAAGTGCCACGCTAAGAGATTACCATTAATAAAAGCAGCAAGTTAGACTTACTAGACTTAGGAGTCAGCCTGGCACATTTAGCAGCACTCTTGCCCCTCAGTCAGAAGGTTATGGGTTTAAGCCCCACAACAGAGACTTTCAATTCACAGTCCAGGCTGACACAACTGCTGGGGGAGTGCTGCATTGTCAGAGGTGCCATCCTTAGGATGAGAAGTTAAACTGAGGCTCTGTCTGCCTGATCAAGTGAACTTTAAAGATCCAATGGCACTATTCAAAAAGAAGGGAATTTCTCCTGGTGTCCTGATAAACAATCCCCCAAGTAGTATTGTTCATTCACGTCATGGCCGATTGTGGGACATTACTGTGCGCAAAATTGGTTGTCGTGTTTACGGGGAAACAAAATAGTCACTATACTTTACAGTTAATCCTGTGAAGTACTTTGAGATGTCCTCCTGACATGAAAGGCGCTATATAAAATGCAGGAACTATTAGTTATTTAGGTCATAGTTTAAAATCAATAGAAAATACAAGTAAACTGATTTAATGAATGAAATGACAACATCCTATCCATCAATACACAATTCCTTTAACTTATTCAAAAAAAATCCAATTGACATGACACCTTATCACATTGAAGTATCTCAAGATGCTTCACATGACCAAAGCAATGCAGTGAGTGCTGTGCAGATAAACCTGACAGTTACCATACAGCATCCCATAAGCCGTGAGGAGACGAACGACAAATTGCCCTGCATTTAGGTGAATTAAGAACATTTTGTACACCTGGTCTCATGAATATAAGAGTAAAAAAAAATAGCTTTGTCTGATTTCTACAAACACTACAAACATTTTAAAGGTTACGATTAACATTGTCTCAAAGACTCACCGATAACAACATCTCTGGCAGTTCCAAAATTTTCTGGAGAAATTAATGTGACTCCGTAAAGGGTAGAAGATGGAAATCGAGTGCATTTACTTCCAGCATCCAAGACCCAAATAAGGCCGCAGCATATAGAGAAATAAACAGGTCTGCTATACGCTATAATTCTATTGTGTCCCTGAAAGAGAAACAAGAAAATGGCCTGTTTAAGAGTCATTTTATAAAAGGCCCTCATCACCCTGTGAAAAGAATTCCTTTGGAAGTTCTAAGATCAAAACAGGAAAAGGTCAGTCTTAGTGTTTCAGATATTGTTTGATGTAAATGCCTTCTGTAGCCAATATATTGGGGTTCACATGAAAGCTTTCAAAAAAATCTGAATCACCATTAACATTTAACATTTAGAATCACTTTTTTGGACATTGAAATAACCTGGGCAAATTTCTCGATGTGGGCAGGTATGCAGATAAGGCAGCAAATACATATCTTAATTAAACAAATGTATCTTAAACCCATGTTTTTCCTCCATATCACTCCTTTGTCCTTTGCAAAGCCAGTTTCTTTTATCTGGTCTCAGGATTGGAGTCAAAAATATGAAGAAGCATTTAAACAAAGATGCAAACCTTTCAACAATTTAGATCTTGGTCTTTAAACTTACACAGAAAGAGGAGATCAAAGTTGTCTCTAAAATTGAGCAAGTATTCAGGAATACCTTTGGATTTGATTTTCACCTTCAGTGAAAATCTAGTTTGGTGAAGCTGAATGAAAAGCCAAGCTGTTTGTTTCCCCCTTAGCTTGGCTCTCTCCTGTCAAAACTGAAACCATCATGAAAAATTATATTATGTGGGTGTGCAGCATAGTAGTATAGCTCAGGCTTCCCCCACCTCCGCAACATTGTCCGGCTCCACCACTGTCCCACACCGCAGGCCGCCAAAACTCTCATACACGCATTCATAACATCGAGGCTTGACGATGCAAACTCCTTGCTTGTCGGCCTCCTCAACTTCTCCCTCCATTGGCTGCAGATCGTCCAGAACTCTGCCACCCATGTCCTCTCCCAGACCAGGCTCCGTGATCCTATCACCCCCATCCTCGCCTGACTCCACTGGCTTCCCATCACACAAAGGATACAGTTCAGGATCCTGGTCCTCACCTTCAAAGCCCTCCATGGCCCTGCTACACCCTACTTCTGCGACCTCCTAACCCCCTACCATCCTGCCCACTCCCTCCACTTAGCGGGCTCCGGCCTGCTTCATGTCCCTCGCCTCGCCCGCCTCACCATCGGTGGGTGGGTCTTCTGCCACTCTGTCCCCACCCTCTGGAGCTCCATCCCGCAGTCTCTTCATCTCGACCCTCCCTTGCCTCCTTCAAGACCCATCTCAAGACTTCCTCTGCACCGTGCTTTTGATCACCTTCCTTCCCCCCCTAACCTCCACTCCCCAGCTCAGGTCCGAAACACTGACTGTCCAGCGCCTTGGGACGTCCTCCTGACATGAAAGGCGCTATACAAATATCCACTCATCAATATGCATTGTAGCACTGATATTCTCTATAGTCTATAACCTAATTTTGTCTTAAAATTTAAGATTGTGTATTAAATTCAGTATTATTTTGAAAGTTAAATAATCAATAATGAATATGTTTATATTTCAGATCAAACAGAGAAGCCAACTTTGTGTAGATCAATACAAAGGCCAGAATTCAAATACTTATCTTCACTGTGATGAGTCAGCTAGTATCTTGCAATTGATGTATTATCATGTCACTCACATGTTATGGAGGTGAAATTGATGGGTGACTATTTTGGCTCATCTCCCTCACCAAACTGTAGTCAAAAAGTTTGCAAAGTAGTCTTCCCCTCCCTTACTCTCTCCTGAATACTTTGTGGTTATACTGGTCACCCATATATGTTAGCAGTATAAAGTACTGGTGTTTTTGCCCAGTAGTTTGGCTATTAGGACTTTGATTTTCCAAAATCATGATTATGTCCATACTAAAGAGGTTAGTCAACTATAAACAGTGCCTTGAATTACTGCTGACTTTCGAGTTTTACCAGGTGTGTCCTCAATGTCAGTTCAATTAAACATACAGTGGATTCTTGTTATAACATGGAATTTGTGTTCCATAAAATCAAGGGGTGATAGCCAATTTACCGCGCATGCAATAAGTTGGTCAGAACATGTGATTTGTTCTCTGACCGTCAGCCGGTTCCTGCACTACAAGAAAAAAATGCCTGACTTCCAAGCCAACGGATCACGGTCAATGTCACTTCCTGTTTGCTAAGTATGCGCAAAGCAAGAAGTGGCATTGGTGGTGTTCTGATGACCTGGAAGTTGGCCATTTTATCGTAGTGAAAATAATGAACACAAATGGTACAAACAATTTGCTGAAAATTATTGACTGGTCTATAGATGTGTTGGAAATGGACACCTCTCTCTGCTCATAATGGTTGGGTCCAGAAGCCGACTGCACAATGCATTACGCTTCCAACACTACAGCAGAATATAATGATATACCTTTCCATCTGTAGCCTTGAGGATTGCAACGTTGCATTTGATAATATGCAAAACATGTTCCGAAGATTTGAATTGCCGTTTTATTAAGTAGTGCTTCACTTGATGCTTGCACGCTAGTCCAGTCTTTTGCATTTTTGTTTTTTCATCTGGCAAACACGTTACACGCTTCAGAGATTATTAAACTGCTGATATCATAACAATCAATCCCAAATGAAGTGACATAGTTATTAGCGGACAACGAACTCCATTTCATCTTCATAAAGTCTGCTAATTACAACATGTCAGTATAACTCTGGTTATGGTACCGCAAATACACAGTGAAATACTCAGCATCCAGAGGCAAAATAATGCAGTTAAATAAAAACACACTGGTTGTTCTGACTGAAATTTAGTAACTATTAAAGATGAAACGTATGATCAAAAATCAGCTTTGCTAAACTGGGATAAAAAAAATTGTGAACTATAATAGAATAACATGCTTTTTTAAAAAAAAATCTGTTGTATGAAATCATCCTAAACTGCCTTGCAGAGTTGTGGGAACCAGACAAGCCTTCAACGTAACAGAGACTGTCGTGGCTTACAGCAATATATTTGTCTCATTAGATATTACCCTTGTCGTATTAACATCCAGTCAACTATTGTTCCCTTATGCAGACCTATTTTAGATCTGAGCATTCCGAGCTTATTTACAGAAATAGTGCTGGTCCAACACGAAAGGTCAGATTTCGTAGGCACTGCTTTGGAATTATATTTTCCTTACTATTGGTGTTAACCTGGTCTCCTATTTGTAACAGATGACGGTTTTCTCTCCTCGCCGGCCTTCCCGGCACCTCCCTCCACAAGCTGCAGGTCATTCAGAACTCTGCAGCTCGTGTACTGTCCCGCACCAGACTTCGCAACCACATCACTCCCACCCTCGCTCACCTCCACTGGCTCCCCATCCCCCAGAGGATCAAATTCAAGATCCTCATCCTCGCTTACAAGGCCATTCACAGCCTTGCTTCCTCCTACCTCTCTGACCTACTATCCCCTTACTTAGCTGCCCGTACCCTCCGTTCCTCTGGCTCCGGTCTGCTCAACATCCCCCGCCCCAACCGCCCTACCATCGGTGGTCGGGCCTTCAGCCTCTCAGCCCCGAGGCTCTGGAACTCCATCCCCCAGTGCCTTCGCCGCCTCCTCCCTTTCCTCCTTCAAGGCCGGTCTCAAGACCTTTCTCTTTGACCGTGCCTTCAGCTCCCCTCTCAACTCTCTACCCCCTCCTCGCCCCCTCCCTTCCCTCCCCTCACCCTGACCATTTCCCTCCTCCTCGCTCCCTCCCTTCCCTCCCCTCACCCTGACCATTTACCCCCCTGCTCGGGTCCTGACCCAACTGTCCAGCGCCTTGGGACGTCCTCCGACGTGAAAGGCGCTCTATAAATGGAATCTTGTTGTTGTTGTTGTTGACTGTGTACTGGTATATTAGGATGCGATTTAATATGCTTTTAAGCTGCTTGCAGAACACTGTTGATAACATATGCAAACGATATACAAATGTAAGCATTCCATCTCTCTCCCAGCCAACTGCAGAGCCACTCAACCGAGGTTCTAGTGTGTGGTGCCGTCAAGTTCAAACAGGGGAAGGGGAGAAAATATACAAATCACTTATATAAAGTAAATATAGACTGACCACTGGAACATTGTGCATCACAAATATCTAATAGGGTCAGTGTAGATTTATTGGATTTTGGCCACTGTGTATAATGAGTGATGGTTATATTTTAGTAATGTCAAAACACAAACTCAAGCGCTCAGTAAACAATAATGGGTTGCATTACTAAAGCTCTGTTTTTTGGTTACTCTGAATACAAAGCAAATCAAAGAAATCAACTGACATTTAAAGTATCAGATGCATTCTTCTTCAGCCCCAAAATCTACTGTTCCATGTTTGAAATGACAATTTTGTGGAGAAATGTGCTGATTTTATTATCAGCACATATCACTGAGTACATAGGAGCATTTCCCCCATATTTCCCTTCCTTATTCAGAATTTAAAAATAACACTAGTTCTTTCACATCATCAACCTGAGAAATAAGTATTACATAAATATGATCTTATTACATATGTGTAAAAAGGGCTACCCCATAGAAATTACATTAGCATATTGATTTCAGTTTATTACTATTGCTACTACAGGGGCGGGTGTGTCGTTGGTTACTGATGTTTGATACATATCATTCAGCTATTTTGCAAAATGAATCAAGTTTCTTTTTTGCAACTTACATGTATGGGAGATGCAGCATCAGGTTGGACACTCTGAAACATAGGAGAGAGAAAAATAAATCAGTAATATAAAGCATCTCAACATCAATCAAATGGTAACAGAACACAAAACGCACCAAAGCACAGCCACTTACTTTCAGTAGGGAGTACTGGCAACTTGCAATGATGAGGCAGAAGTGGAGCACCCACAAGTCCCTGAAAAATCCTAGATTAAGCAGCGTAAATCCGAGAAGAGCAACAAGGACAGCAAGGCAAACAGCCAATATGTTTTCCCCAATTTCCTGATTTCTGTGAAAACAAAATATTTTATATATTCATATATTACAATCCACTTTACAATATATTCTGTGAAGCGCTTTGAGACGTTTCAATGATATGATAAGGTGATATATAAAATGCAAGGATTATTATTATTATTATTTTAAGCTAGGCTCTAATTTAGCATTGCTGTAAGAAGATTATGTGATTCATTAACTCCACGCTTGCTGCTTGTAGGATTGTTCCATCCATTTAGTACTTATTACAAGGAAAAATGTTCAAGACATTACAGGCGCATATCCATGACACACAGTCAGGTTAGCTAGCACTGCTATACAGTTGTACAGCTTAAAAAATAAAAATGACTATATATACCTGTCAAGTAAGGTCAGCAATGCCAGGCGATCATACTGAATCTGCACCCACTTGCCAGGCAAGACCCAAAACCTATAGGATTGTCTGCAGTTGGATTTTTCTTCTACAATGTCAACAGAAGATTCATGGGCACTGCTTCGACCCTTTGTAGGCACAAAAGAAAGATACAGTTAAAAACAAACTAGAAGACAAGCAATTAATTAAAAAAGTAATGCTCATATATTTACATTTACGTTCTTTATGGGACATCAAATTATGGATCTCATAGGACTAGATTCATACCAGATGAAAGTTCTTTCACCTCAGAAAGTTCGGTGTGAATCCAGGCCAGAATGATAATGTTTCACTTTCCACTCTCCCAAGGTTTGTGTTGTAATCTTATCTTCACTAAAACAGGAATAACCCTGACCTACTTCATATAGGATACCCACAGCCAGCAAACTCACTCTAACGTTGGCTGGGCGTCACAGGAGGTGCTCACGTGAAGTTACAATGGAAGAGAGGTTTATAAGCCACCTGACCATACAATCGTGGGAGTTTGTGACGTGAATGCCAAGTTAAAACGGAAATGTTATTCCATTTTAATGTCATTTTTGATTTGAGGTATTTGATTTTTGAAGCATTTTGATTTCTGATGTTTCTTTTTCTTCCCTGTAAATGCAAATGTAATCTGTCCTGGTCTATATCCCTCCCTTATCCAAATTGGCCAAAAATCTTATTCTTATGTAGGGACGTTGCTGGCCCAATTTCCGAGTTAGATAACGTTCACTATCCTCATTTGGTGAAGATTTTTTATATGGAAGGTGCTAAATGCCTTTATGCTTAGAAAGCTTAGCGTACAGAAGGAGGCCATTCAGTCCATTGAGGCCACTCAGTACAGATTATCATTATATGAATGCACGTTGTTATTGTATCTGTGCTGCTGTTTGCTCTCCTAACAGTACAACATATAGGACTCAACATAACAGTACTCCTAACAACATTCATCTTAAAACAAAAATTCAGCCAGCATTGTAAAGGAGTACAATCCCTTGACTGTCCAGTGCCTTGGGATGTCCTCCCGATGTGAAAGCTGCTATATAAATGCAATTTGTTGTTGTTGTAATAATGAACTCTTCCTGCTCAGAATAAGCAAACAGTTCAGCTCCAAAAGTAATTAACCTTATATTAAAATATAAACACTGGGAAAAGCTCCCCGATGTTGCTCTTATCTTCAGTTAAAAAAAATCCAATGATCAGAGGAAAAGACAAAAGTGTCCATAAATCAAAGAATTTGTCTCAAGAGAATCTATAAGGCTAGGAGATGTGACTGTGGAGGGAAGACTTCAAAGCTGGATTGAAAGTGGTTTTGGGGAGCTTTCAACTTTTGTAAGGTTGAGATGATACTCAAATCAATTCAGCATTCTGAAAGTGCTTTGTGATTTCACTCAATTTCAGTGTGATACAACAGCTCACATACATTACTTTCCAAGCCAGGAGAGGGGTAAACACACAGACTTTAGTTAGTAACAACAATGTTGGATTGTGCCATTATCATGGGAATACCAGTTAAACTTTGCATCACTTGATTTGGTTATATAGAATCCATGTTGCAGATTTATCAGTAGGGGGTGAGGGATTGCTAAATCTTGCAAATGATCTTGCAAATAAAATCAGCAACTATTCCACCATTTCCAATCATTCATTCCATCTTCACTCCGGTTATTTGTTTGCACTTATAATGATTGTTTCCAACTATTCTGAAGATTTTTTTAGTAAACATTTTCTTTTATAATCTTTGTATTTTTATATAGCGCTTTATCACGTCTTCGAGACGTCGCTAAGCGCTTCACAGAATATACTGTAAAGGCCATAAGACCATAAGACATAGGAGCAGGATTGGGCCATTTGGCGCCTCGAGCGTGCCCTGCCATTTAATAAGATCATGGCTGATCTTCCAACCAAATTGCATTTACCCGCCCTATCCCCATATCCATTAATCCATCTAGAAAGTGAATTGACTATATATTTTGTGGGCGAAATGCAGCAGCCAATTGCGCACAGCAGTGTCCCACAAACAGCCGTGAATTGAAGTGACCAATTTATTTTGATCTTCTTAAAGGAATTATTACCCCGGAAAAACAATCCACCAATTGACTAACGACCAGGTTCCTACTTACTGCTAGGTAAACAGAGGCATGTGGAGTAAGGAAACTCGCCCAACATTTCGCCCTGCCCGGGAATCGAACCCAGGTCTCTCGCTTGCGAGGCAAGCACTGAGTTACAGGATTCCACATAAATTTTGACATAAATTCGAGAAGCTGTTCTTAATTTAATTTCAAATATCCTACCTGGCTAGCAATAAATTACATTATAATACATTTTCATCATTAATATGAACCCGAACAATAGAAGCTCCACATGGCCATTCAATCACTTTCAATGACTGGTGTTTAGTCTGGATAGATTTTATGCAGGAGATTTGCAAGCTTCTTCACATAATACATTTATTCCAGTAACTGACCTTAAACCACAACAATGTACAACACAATTTACTTTGACCCAATCATTACTGGATGCAAGAGTTTTAGTTTTTGGATTGAATTCTGATTCCAACTCCCAATTTCAGAAATCCATTAGTGGACTCAAAATGTGCATGGAAATGTTCAGTCCCTATGAACTTATTTCATCTTTTTCTCTCCTCATTGAATCTTTATGGAAAATGATTTTATGAGCACCGACAGTCACCAAATAAATGCTTGTCTTTATTGTAGGGGACCAGACACGAGTTTCAGCAGTCTATTCCGTTGTAGAAGGCATCACAGCCGAGTTTAAATCTATTCTCACTGGATAGACATACACATACTCTAAAAATAATAATAATCTTTACATTTGGTGTAATGCCTTTCATGTCAGGAGGACATCCCAAAACAATTCACAGGATATACTGCAGGGACTGTGTTTTGTGGGGAATGTGGCAGCCAGTTTGCACAAAGCAATGTCCCATAAACAGATATGAAGTGAATTACCAATTTTATTTGAGGGACTGTGTACCAGGGCAACGGGAGAAATGCTCTTCCCTTTTTGAATAGTGCCATGCGCTCTTTAACGTCCACCTGAACAGGCAGACGGCAGTTGGTTTAACGTCTCAGCCAAAGGACGACACCTACAACAAAGCACCACACCTGAGCACTGCAGTAGAGGGTTATCTTAGACAATCTGACTTCCAAGACCTGCCAAGGAATTTTAACCCATAATCTTCTGACTCAGTGCTGTCAATCGAGCTAGACTGACACACAGTCTAGACAGTAGCAGTGACTCTGGCTGATTTTTCCTTTCCTAAACATAGAGGAACTAAAGCCAATGGACATAACGCTCCAACTGCTGCTCAGCTAAGATCATCTTCCTCAGCACAGACTAGAATGTGAACCTGTGATCTTCTGATCTGTTTGACTTTATAAAGCCCTGGACTGCTCTCCCTATACATCATTAACATGCCTTGTAAATACCACACTGAATATTTAATAAATCTGCTAATGGTATTTAATGGAACATCATTAACCTTTACCTTTATTAAATCTGATCAGTCTAATTGGCTTATCATCTATCCACCCATTTAGACTTTTGGTTAGATCTAACCCAGTACAGTCCACAGTAGCGCCATCATCCTGATAATGTTGTTGTACATCAGAGTTTGCTAAAGATGGATGATTCCCAATTCATGCTTTTCAAAATTAATTTTGAATTGTACAATGTTCATTCCCAAGAATAACTGAAAACAGATCAATAAATTATTCCTTTGCAATAATATATTCCTGAGGATATGCACAAAAAGCATATTGCAACACTGGCTGGAACACTGATTAATGAAGGTTGCTATAGTTTGCCATGTATCCCCTGAATTTATAAATCCAACCATAAGACTATTACAGCAAAGGAATTTAAGCATAATTTTACAAATGGCAAATAAAAGAAATCTTCTTCCTCGTACTTGCCTTGCATTGTTTATGTAAAGTCTGAGTGCTCAGCTGGAATAAATTACCAAAACCAATCATTGGATCACATCCCAGGACGTCTAATGCAAGCATTCAATTTTTGTTAAAATGCCATTAGAAGCCTCACTTCCTTAAATTTATTGAATGATGAAGAAGAATGTGATTCCAAGGAGCGCAAGGGATCAGTGATATCCAGAGTTAAATATTCTCATTTTAATAGATTTTGTTTTTATATTTTAATTAAAGTATGAACAATAAAATTCTTAAGTTTTTTTGCTATAATGGGGTCTAATTTACAAGTTGTGCTAACCATGTGTAAAAGCATGTATAGCAGGTACTACTAAATTGACAACTATATTGATTTTGTAGTATTTTTCATCAGTTGCCTATTATACAATTAAAGGCATATATAAGAGAGTAAATTCTCTCTGTATACAAACATTGGAGTCCTGTAGCGCAGTGGTTAGGGCACTCGCCTCACAAGCGAGAGGACCCGGCAGGGCGAAACGTTGGGCAAGTTTCCTTACTCCACAGGCTTCTGTTTGCCTAGCAATAAATAGGAACCCAGTTGGTGGTCAATTGGCGGCTCGCTTTTCCAGGGGTAATAATCCCTTCCAAAAAAAATAAGTTAAAAAAAAATAATATGGGTCACTCAATCCACAGCTGTTTGTCTGTTTGTGGGACACTGCTGTGCGCAACTGGCTGCTGTGTTTCACCCACAAAATATTATTTGCACATTTTAACAGAATGCACCAATTACACCTCATTGAAATACATATCTTAACTTCAATACAAATACATGCATAGATGCATACAAGTAGCAAACGTTTTTGGTCAGCCGGGCATTTGACACATATGGAAACCCATCATCATGCTTAAGAGTATCCAAACCAAACTGAGTTTCAGCATCCCAGCTACACTTGGAAATTCCCTTGTATTGGAATGGAATATGCACTCACTTTTTGTAGGGAAGCATCCTGCTTACTTTATTCCAGAGAGTATTAGGCATAGGTTGACAAGAGCCAAGGCTTAAGAGTTGGGGTACTGCTAGAGTTTAACCAGCTAAAATGCAGTTTGCCATTGAAAGCATCAGCAAGCAAGCTTTCCCACTGCTTGTCCACCTTATCCATTAGGGCTTGGGCTTGCAGGGTTAATAATCATTAAGTAGGAAGAATCTCTGCCCTTAGTACACATAGTTGTATATTCTATTTTGAAGCTATGAGGTGTTTTCAATCATCTCTGAGTGGCATAACTACATACCAGTTGCGGCTCTGAATGCCTTCTTCTAATATGCATTCTCTGCAGTACAGCTGGTTGGTGTTGGAAGGGTGACTCAGCTGCAGCAACCTCTGCTCCACCTTGTCCATCTGCTGTTGTGTAACTGGGAGAGTGGGACTGAGGTTCCCTGTGAAGAAATGGAAAACATGTGTTACGTCTGATGTGATTTGGCAGTGCGGACTGTGTCTGCCACAATCACAATTTCAGAAGAATGTGGCCCTCAGGAGATGCGTACCAGTGATCCCCACTGAACGCATTTCTGTCAGCAATCCGGAATAAGATGAAGCTACATGTGGTCAGTTCACAAGATCACAAGAGAGGTTCAGATGAAGAACCTTTAGCCCACTGATCTCTTCTTTCCAGAGTACCCATTTTACTGTTTTTCCATTACACCACCACCAAAATTAACATCTGTATAGTGTCTTTCATGTCAGGATGATGTCCCAAGGCGCTGGTCAGTCAATGTTTTGGACCCAAGCTGGAGATCGGGATTGGGGAGGGTGGAGGGCAGTGGGGACGCAGCGTGATTGAAGGCACGGTCAAAGAGGAGGGTCTTGAGATGGATCTGGAAGGAAGCAAGGGAGGGGGCGAGGTGGAGGGACTGCGAGATGGAGTTCCAAAGGATGGTGGCCAAGTGGCTGAAGGCTCATTCGTCCATGGTGGGGCAGGCAAGACTGGGGACGTGAAACAGGCTGGAGCCCACTGAGCGGAGGGAGCGGACAGGTTGGTAGGGGTTTAGGAGGTCGCAGAGGTAGGGGGGCAACAAGGCCATGGAGGGCTTTGAAGGTGAGGACCAGGATCTTGAACTGTATCCGCTGTGCTGGGAAGCCAGTGGAGTCGGGTGCGAATGGGGGTGATAGGGTCACGGAGCCTGGTGCGGGAGAGGACATGAGCTGCAGAGTTCTGGATGATCTGTAGCCTGTGGTGGGAGGAGTTGGGGAGGCCGACAAGCAGGGAGTTTGCATAGTCAAGCCTCGATGTTGTGAATGCGTGTATGAGGATTTCATCGGCTTGTGGTGTGAGACAGTTGCGGAGCCAGGCAATGTTGTGGAGGTGGGGGAAGGCAGAGCGGATCATGGCACGGATGTGGGGTAGAAAGGATAGTTGTGGGCCAAACAAGACGCCAAGGTTCTGGACTGGCTTAGCAAGGTGGAGTGTGCAACCTTGGATGGTGATACTGTCAGCGACCGAGGTGTGGAGGCGCTGACGGGAGTAAATCTGAAGACCCTCGGTCTTGCTGACGTTCAACTGAAGAAAATTATCTGTGATCCAGGACTTGATGTCTGACAGACATTCTGTCAGGACAACAGTGGTCCTGGAGTCAAGGGTGGAAGTAGAGAGATAAGAGTTGGGTGTTATCCGCAACATCTTGTTTTTAAACAGACTTTATTTTTCTGCATTACACTTGGTAGTGTTCACATCATTTCCTATTTCTTTATTTGTAAAAAAACATTTTTCCTCCTTTCCCAAAGGCATCAATTGGTGTCAAGTGCCCAAGTAATCATCCTGTGTAGGTCTAGACAGTAAATGTCAGCAGGCTATTTGCATGCATTTTCCAATGGGGAAGCTATCAAGTCACAGGTAATGAAAGCTCTGTATCTGTCCTGGCACTGTTCATCTAACTCAGGACAGATTCATTCTAGGAAATGTCATGATGCTGTAGGTAGCTATCCTTTGAATAGCTGATGAGGAAACTCTGAAGTGTGGGACAACAGCTGCTGGAAGGTGTTACCTGGAGTCGGGGTTCGTGAACAGATATTCGGATATCCAGGACCTGGTATCCAATTATTGGTATGCAGGAAGGTAAGCAGCTTCTGCTTAAGCTCTGCACCTCCAACTGGTGGAACCATAGCTCCATGGATAGGGATGTGTGTCCAACTTGTGGATAGGAGGATGGTGGCAATGCTCTCATACATTTCGAGCTGAACCGTGTTGATCGCTGGTACTTTCTATCCACCAAGTGAAGGCTCAAATCTGCACTTTTTGGATGTGAAATAACCAACTAGTGACTATCCTCCTGGGGGGAAGGGGGGAGCAAGGAGTTAAGTAGGGTCTCCTTGGAACTGATCTGGCTCCAACGTAATGCTCTTAGCAACAGAATATCATAATTGAATCAACTCTCTGCAGCAGCCTTGGTAGTCCAGTTCCTTAGCCAAGCAAGTCCACAGTACCCAGAGTACTGCTGATAACTGACCAGCCAGCCTAGCTCATTGGCAGGACTAGGAGGGGCAGATCTCAAGGAACACCCCAACATACACTTGAGGTCCCAAAGCCTTAGATCTTGTCAACTTGTGCTCCATACTCTCCAGGGAGAGAATGTGCATTCCATTCAAGACACAGAGAAATTCACAGGTGTGGGTGGCATACAAATGTAGAATTGTTAATCTAATTTTGAAACTCTTAAACATGGTGCTAAATTTCTGCATGTGTCAGGCACCCAGATGATATAAAAAAAGTGGAGGATAGAAATTGACATAGAAAAATATTCTTTCAACATAACTATTGTGCTGCTTTACGGCACCAGTGAAATAAGGAACAAGAAAACTGTTTTTGAAAAATTCTACGTTAAGTGCGCCTCTAAATAAGTAGGTGTGGTTTTATGTATTGAAATCCAATGCAGAATCATAAAGGTTGAAACAGATGGGCATACAGCACCCTCTACTGAGTCCAATGAGAATACCAGCATTCTTTTGTTCCTTGAACATATTTGTCTCAATTGTATTTTGCTGTAGCGGGAGGATGACACAACAGATCAAATGCAGCATTCATGTAAGTTATACATATTCTGGACATAGAATTTTCCTGTAATAATTCATATCAGTAAATGTGCAGCAATGGTGTCAAACCAATAACCCTCTGTGGTGAAAATTATGATGTATCGGGCAAAAAGCTGTTATTTATTCTCCTTCCTGCTCGACAGAACTGACCACAACCAGGAAAAAAGAAAGTTAAAATAGTAAATATAAAAACAATTTGAGCAGAAATTTCAAGACTAGAATTTACTTGTTCTTCAGGTGACAGTGATAAACCATTTAAACCAGTGTGTCAGCCTGGCTAAGTTGGGTAGTGTTTGGAGTCAGAATATTTAGGGTTGAAGCCCCACCTTGGGATAAGGAACTCACGGTCTAGGCTGACAGATCAATGAAATGTTGGAGATGCCTTGTTTCTGACGAGACGCTAAATCGAGGTCACTGCTGCCCTTTCAGTCAGAGTGATGATCAATGTCCATAAGTGTTTTAAAATTATCCATTGGAGGGGAAAATCTTGAGTAGCAAGACATGAATACCTCTTGCTAAAATCTAAAATGTTATCAGTTGTTATAAGTGGTTAACTAGTTCAAGCAAAAATAAGATGACATAATGTGTTTGATGTTAAACTATAATCTTGAATCTGGTTCTCCCTTGGACATTTTGGAACAGTATATATTACAAGGCTAATTCACCAGTGTGAAAAATCTCAGAATTCATTCACAGTTGTTAACATTCATGAGTTATCTCCTACTGTTCACTCCTGTAAACAAACACAATCAACACCCTATAATCACACAATGGCTAAGGTAATAATAACCCTTGAATTTGATATAGTGCTTTATCACGTCTTCGAGAAGTCTCAAAGAATTTCACAGAGTACACTGTAAAGTGAATTGACTGTATATTTTGTGGGCGAAATGTGGCAGCCATTGCGCACAACAGCGTCCCACCAACAGTCGTGGATTGAGTGAAAAGCGATCCGCCAATCGACTAACAAGCGGGTTCCTATTTACTGCTAGGTAAACAGAGGCATGTGGAGTAAGGAAACTTGGCCAACGTTTCGCCCTACCGGGAATCGAACCCAGGTCTCTCACTTGCGAGGAGCGCTCTAACCACTGAGCTACAAGAACTCCACAAGTCCAGATATTCTTGGGAGTATTTTGATTAAATAAGACATACTTACTTACCGTATACTTGGAACGTGTTCTAAGCTTGGGAGGCGATTCAATGAATTCTCATAACCTCTATTGGGAACACCAAACGTATATG
The DNA here is from genome assembly GCF_018977255.1 of Callorhinchus milii. Lineage (NCBI taxonomy): Eukaryota > Metazoa > Chordata > Chondrichthyes > Chimaeriformes > Callorhinchidae > Callorhinchus > Callorhinchus milii. The sequence continues at coordinate 69,230,510 of NW_024704744.1, read as the reverse complement.
ATCGTATTTCTCCTGGAAAAGAATGGCATTGTATTCAACTGTTGCTTCCTTCATCTCAAATAAGACTTTCTAACAACAAACATGCTGACTCACTCTCCACAGGGGAGAAACTATGACGCCCTCCTCCAATCCCATACACTGCAGGACTCTTTCTTTCCCCCCTCCTCACACGCATATGCAGACTATGTATTGTTTTTACTCCATAAATCTTAGAATCATAAAAAGTTTACAGTATAGGTTTTTGCAGGTCATTCAGCCAATCTTGTCTGTGCTGGTGCTAGCCTCCAGCACAGGAGAGCCCTATTTTGATGCCATCTATTGTACTTTTTTAAAAAATATAGTCAGGGGCTTAAAGCACATAGATGAAATTGTAGTTACTTTAACAGTGTGCATTGCTTACCATGCTCATCTAAAAAAAAGTGTGTTGCACCAGTAGACGTATCATCGTGTGATGAAGCTTCATGCCTTGACGGACTGCTTTGTAACACTGAGCCATTCAACAGTAATGAATGAGAATGATTCTGCAACTGGGGAGATGCCTGGAGTTGACCATCCTGTAAGCTGTAAAATATTTCATGTGCATTGAATTCAACAGCACAATAAGCATATCCACCTAAAGTGAAAACTTGGAGAAGTCATATCTAAATTGGTATAACTGATATATAGGCTTGCTGGTTTCCAATTTTAATCAGTATTCACTGGGTTTTCCAATTTTCTCCAAATCAAGGAAAATGAATTCCCATTGTTAAACTTTTTTTCAAAGAAAACATATTTATCACAGAGCACAAGAAGTGACATCTGCAGCAACCTCAAAACCCAGAAGTCGGCTATAATTGTAGTCGAAAAGTTCCCTAAAAAATAAAAAATTCAGAAAAATAAAGGTAAAATAAATGATTTATACATAAATGATTTGTCAAAAAAAGAACACTAGCAATCCTACTCATAAACAATGGAAATGCAATGAGAATAACTAAGAAAATGGGTATAATTATTGATAGAAAGGGGTTAATCACATTTCTCTCCCATTCACTCTGGCAAGTGGGAGGGGGTAGAATCATGGTTGGGATTCAGAGACAACAGAATGTGATTTGTTTTAAAGTGAAGTATCGTACATTTTTCTTAAAAAACGACATTTTACTGCTTAAACCCGATTCTCATGGTCCAATTATTTTTTAATATTAAAAAATTAGCTCTTTGCTTTATTATGGGAAGGAAGTGCTGTGCCTATGAGAAATATTCATGGAATTTCAGTGTGTGAATATTAAATAGTGAGTAAACCTTCTACTTAATTCATTATATTCCACATTTCTGCACATTTCTACATGGCAGGGAAGTTCCTTTTTCGGGTTCCTTTACCAAACTCCAGCTCTGCTTCTCTCCATTAATATGGCGAGGTCGCCCACTTCTGATGACAATATAGTGACCTCTGCTTCACGTTAGTTTGGACATTGGTTGGAGCCCTACTGTGACAACCAAATTGTCTGTCAACATTTGCTGTCCAGATTTCTAATTGGGAGAGGTACATGATGGCTGCCAAAGCCCATGAAACAATACTCCATAATGCCTTCAGGAGAGTATGTCAAAAGGTGAAGAAAGTAAAACTGTATCCTGCTATTCTGTGGCACAACGATCTGAAGCCACAAGGCATCCCTCCAACAACAGAGCAGCTTCATTGGCCTGTCTAATTGCATTCTATCAGAACTGCATACAAAGAACAAGCGAAAATAAACTTACATTAGAGGCGAGCTGACAAGGGATGGTGGTAGAGTTGTATTACTTCCTACAATGTGGCGCCTTCGTATTGCTGGTCTTCTCAGCATATTGTTGTGTTCTTGGTATCTCTTAATTAAAGTTGCATTTTCTGTTGTTACTGGAATTACAGGATCTGGGAAATACACAAAAAAACGTTTTAAAAAACACCATTATAAAAACGCCATTAAAAACGGTCTCAATACAATATCCGCCAAGCACCACAGCAGCAGGAAATTCTAGGTTTCATTTTACGCCCACAAAATACACAGTCGATCCGCTTTACAATATATTCTGTGAAGCTCTTTGAAACTTTTCAGTCACTATACGAAATGCAATAGCATTTCCTCCCATTCATTCCGGCAAGCGTGAATGCAAGGATTATTATTATTATTATTATTATTCACCTAAGCTTTACTGAGAGACTTTTCACAGTTGTCAGTTGAGCTGGTGGTTGTTGTGCTTTACTAAAGTGGCAGGAGTAGGAGGGGGAATGATAATGTTTGGCTCACTCCACTGTACAGCATCCACTTTGGCTGGGCCCTTGGCATATTGACAGGAGTACAGAGTGGTGTTCAGATGTTGGCTTCTGCTGAAGTTAAGTCGAACAGCAAATTCTGAAAAAAAAATTGTCTCCTCTTCCTAACATTTTTCTTTCAGGTGGATGAACCTTTCCCCCAAAGAGGTGTTTAGCCAGTTAAATAATCTGCACCAAGGCCTCTGATTATATAGTTATGGAAGCGATGCCCAAAGCCACAAATAAATGGTCTCAGTGGTTAGAGCACTTGCCTCGCAAGCGAGAGACCTGGGTTTGATTCCCAGCAGCAGGAAATGTTGGGTTGACTTACTCCACATGCCTGTTTACCTAGCAGTAAGTAGGAATCTGGTTGTTAGTTGATTGGCGGATCGCTTTTCCAGGGCTAATAATTCCTTCAAAATAATAATAATAATAAATTGGTCACTTCAATCCAGGACTGTTCGTGGGACACTTCTGTGCGCAATTGGCTGCCGTGTTTTGCCCACAAAATATACAGTCAATTCACTTTACAGTATATTCTGTGAAGCGCTTGAGATGACTCGAAGACATGATAAAGGCGTTATATCAAATGCAAGAATTATTATTATTTCTTTGTGGGAAACCAATATGCTGCTGTGCAGTGTCTTGCTTAAACAATCCTCTGCAATAAGAAAGTATTCAACAGAAACCAACAACAACAACAAGATTACATTTGTATAGCGCCTTTCAAGTTGGGAGGACGTCTCAAGGCGCTGGACAGTGTTCAAAATTTCAGACCCAAGCAGGGGTCAGGAGAGGGAGAAGGGAGGGGAAGGGGGCGTGACCGATGGCATGGTCGAAGAGGAGGGTTTTGAGGCGGGACTTGAAGGAGGCTAAGGAGGGGGCAAGGCGGAGTGATTGGGGGGTGGAGTTCCAGAGGTTGGAGGCAGAGTGGCTGAAGGCTCTTCCGCCAATGTTGGGGCGTGTAGGTCGAGGGACGTGGAGCAGGCCAGAGCCGGCTGAGCGGAGGGAGCGGGCGGGTTGGTAGGGGTTAGGATGCTGCAGAGTTAGGGTTGGGCGAGGCCATGGAGGGCTTTGTAGGTGAGGACCAGGATCTTGAACTGGATCATCTGAAGGATAGGGAGCCAATGGAGTCGGGCGAGAATGGGGGAGAGGGGGTCACGGAGTTTGGTGCAGGAGAGGACACGGACTGCAGAGTTCTGGATTATCTGCAGTCTGTGGAGGGAGGAGTTGGGAAGGCTGACAAGCAGGGCATTTGCATAGTCGAGCCTGGAGGTGATGAAGGCATGAACAAGAATTTCAGCGGCCTGAGGGACCTAAAACCAATACTATAAGGAAAAGTACTTCCCTTTTGTCCTTTCATGTATAGATCTTAAGATATTATCCTAGGAGATCCTAATGAGAAATATATATTTGACCCCTTTGGAGATCTAACTTCTTGGTTCAAGTCCAGCCTCATTAAGATTTGGCAATGTACATTGGCACGTAATATGCACAGAATAGATAAAATAGGTTGTTAGGGGCTATTTAGCTGAAGTTGACTGACACTCAACCAATTCATAATCAAAGCACGTTATTCTGTCTACTGTCTGTGCAGCTAATAGCAGAGGGAAATAACCATGACATCTTGCTTTTGCACTTAAAGCTATGTAGAAAATCGGTGCAAGAAAATAATTTGACATACTGTTAGCTTAAATTACATGGTGTGCGTAAATTCAAGCCCAGAATCCAAAGAAATAAATCATACCTCCTCCCACAGCACCCTCTTCTCTATGTTCACAAGTCCAGACTGTTGGATTGCCTGCATTCATCCTGGAGCTATTAATTGATTCCAGTAAGGATATGAATTCTATGAAGTTTGATTCATTTGGTACTTGTCCTTCTTTTGCTTCTAAATCTGATTTTGAAGTGGTTAATGTCCTTCCATGGTCACTGGGGCTCCCCCTGGAGGTTCTGCTTAAAACTACATCTGCTCCACTGTCCACACTAAGAACCCTGACATGGGTTTTCTCAGAGCAATCCCCATCAATGTGTTGATCATATTGCTTTTGGTTTTCTATCAAGCAAGGTATGACTTTCAAGAAGGAATCTGAGGTAGCTCTTACATCTCTCTGAGCCTGTAGATGTGAGCAAGTGTGATCTGGGGAAGGACAGGACTGTGAAACACTGCTGGAAGAGCTATCCACTGACAGAATATGATGAGACTGGAGACTTAAAGCACTGCTAAGACTATTGTGCTCACTAAAGTCTTCATCTTCACAACTTTCATGGTCCTTGGGGGTTCCACTTGTAGTCCAATGTTCATCAGAGCCAACAGTTGAGCTAGGACTTAAGTGTGTTTGAGTGTTTGACTTTGGTTTGTTGTACATTTGGTGGTCTACAGCCTGTTTAAGGGATTTGGATGACTTTGGTCTTACAGATAAGTCTATTTTTGATATGGACCCACTGGCTCCTGGCATTTGTATCTCTTCATCTACATTAACATATACAAATGCCTGCATAGTTTCAGAAGAAGGAATTAAGCTACTGCTACCAAGAGAATTATCATCATGTGATCTATCTTCTTCAGAAATTTCCAGTGTAATAACTGGAATGTCTGATGAATCAGATCCCTGTACATTCAGAAAACTTGATCCTCTGCTAGACTGTGGACTTTCATTATTCCGATTTGTTTTTTCCCCCAAATACCTCACCAACTGGTTGTTGGAGTTCTTGCTTGGGTCCATTTCCTGATGTTCTACAGGTTTCAGTAGATAAGGATTTGTAATGCCAGTAGCAGTAACCACTTCATCTTTCAATTCATCCAAACCGTCCTCTCTCTCCTCTGTTGTTTGATCTTCTATTTTAATCCTTTCAGAGTCATCAATTGGTTCAGTCAGGCAATTTCCACATGGATAATCAGTGCGGCTAACACCAGGCTGAGCGTTTTCATTAATGCAGTTAAAGAAACATTTCTGAGAGTATGTACCACTTCCAGTAAGGATATTCAGATTGTACACTGAAGCCTCATATTGTTCTGTCACAGAATCATCTGCAACATCAGTCACCAACATGTTGATTTCAATATCCAAAATATTTCGCAAGCAAAGATCCTCATTTAATGTTGCTGCACATTGTTTTTTAGATATAGGCTCTTCCAGTGAATGGATTGTATCTTCTGTTCCTGTTGTTTGCTTATAACTAGACGCTTCAGAAATAATTGGTTCTCCATACATAGCTGTTGTAGCATAGAGCTGAGGGGGAACATGTACCATTTTAGGGTTATTAGAATCATCTAACAATCTGGTGGAATTACGCTGACAGACAATAGCTGGGCATGGCAAAGTAGATGGTACCGGGAACAAAGGCAGATCTTCTTCTAATGCACAGTAGCGTCTTTTCCCACTGAATGCTGCAACAGGAGAAACAGATTGACGGCTACAAACTGGAGAATCGTAGGGCATCACTGGTGTTGGATTGTTGAAAATGGGATCTGCAATGTAATGAATATAGGGTTACCTTAACAAACAGCAAAGATTTCACATCAAAATAACCAGGAGATGGACCATCGGGAAAAAAAAATGTGTCCATCTTTTTCTCAAAAAAATGCCCTGCAAAAACATAGACATCCATCTAGTTTATTCTAAAACAAATGTATTCCCATATTTCTTGCAAACTTCACCCATTCTATGAATTTGTTAAATTTATAAATGAAACATGCAGGAATACTACATTATAAAGCATCTTGCTAGATCTACAGTGTTATAAGCGAAGACCATCATTTGATATATCTACACATTGTTTTTTATGATACATGCTCTTCTAGTGAGTGAAATGCACCTTCTCCTGTTCCTTGCTTATAACTGGATATTTCAGAAATAACTGCCTCTCCAGTTATGTCACTATTAATAATAATAATAATAATCCTTGCATTTGATATAGCGCTTTTCACGTCGGGAGGACGTCCCAAAGCGCTTCACAGAACACACTGTAAAGTGAATTGACTGTATATTTGTGGGCGAACGCGGCAGCCAATTGCGCACAGCAATGTCCCACAAACAGTCGTAGATTGAAAATGACCAATTTAATTATTGTTTCTGGTTTTTGGAGGGATTATTATTAGGCGTGTGGAGTAAGGAAACTTGCCCAAGGTTTCGCCCTGCCTGGAATTGAACTCAGGTCTTAGTGCTCTAACTACTGAGCTACAGGACTCCACGTTGTTGTTGTTACTGGAAGTGCTGGAACTGCATGACCATGTTGCACTTTAAGCTATAGTTTATAGACATACATGCAAATGAGACATACTTAGTGGGTGTATTTCAAACCAAACTATGACGAAGGAAGTGTAAGATGTTCTGAGAATGGGGTAGGAATTTCTGAGCACTCAAGATTGTATACATGAATATAGAGGGAATTTTGATCTCCAATCAACTGTGTTGTACCGAATCTAAGTGCTTGATTTTATTTACAATAAGTGCCCAAAATGGCAAAATCCCAGAACTAAAATCTCACCTTGATAAGCACAAAATTAAAATTCACCAAAATAAAGGGAGAACACAAATGAATATTCTGCATCCATGTATACAGTCTTGAGTGCTCAGGAATTCCTACTTTTTTAGGTCATTAGAAATTGTAAAAGAGTATGTAAAGACCCACAAGTACATCATTTGTATTAGAATACTGAAATACCTTCTCTTTCTTTTCCAACCTTCAATAGAACTCCTTGAGCTGGATCAAGTAGTAAGTTATTGCTTTCTCCAATAAGTCTTCTAATGTCTCTCTCTGCAATACATTTAACACCTTTCAGTATTAAAACTTTAACAGACTCTATTCAAATCCACCAAAGTCAAAAAGCACACAAAAATCATAAAGATGCAGCTCAAAAGATCACTATAAATTTACTCAGAATTCCCACAAATGCCTTTTGTAATAGTGCGTACTTGTAATATTAAGGAACTCTACAATTTATGTGTTATTGACATTCAGAAATACTGGTATTTGTATATTGATTGACACCATCTTTAAATAGTGAGAGCTGACACAGTTCCAAAGTTGCATTTGATCTGAACTTAGTTCCAGTTGTTTTATTTTTTAGTACTGGGCAATTAATCTGCACTATATTCTACAGAGCAGGTGGATCAGGGAAATCTTTCTTAATGAAACATTGGAAACACTGCTATGAGAATTTGGTGGAACCATCATTCTGTAACCAGTGCAGCAACAGCACAATGCCAGTATTCACAGTATTTATTTAAAATAATGCAGTTATGTGCCTTAGAAAAAGAAAGTAATTCGGGTAACATGTCTTCACACAAAGGGTTGCGAGAATGTGAAATCTGTAGATACAAATTCAAATGGGATGTTTAAAAATATGACTAATTGGGATGTAAGATTATTAATGGAAATGGAGAAAAGGAGAGGAAATGGGATTAAAAGATATTTTATAATAGATCAAATAAAATGGCAGAATAGTTTTGATAGGCTGAATGGTCTACTACTGTTCCGATGTTTTGTTAAAAGTAATTTTTTAATATTTCAAAAGGTCTTTAACATTTCAGCACTATATGAATCTATTCATCTCTTTGTTATATAGGCACATGAATGGAAAACATGTCAAAAAGCTATTTAAGAGATAAAACATATTCTACTGATGTTTTTTCCGGTAAAGGATTATTACTCTTATAAAACTGTAGCAATTACATGAAAAACTGACGATGTTTCCACATGGACTTTCACTGTTTGCTGAGTCAGCAACAAGGGAGCACAAATTGAGGATAATCGTGAAATGAAAAAAGGGAGGTTAGTGGAAAAGTGCACATTCGAATTCCAGTCTGTGCTGAGTTAGCTGATGTGGTAATCACATTTTGCTTGGTCTCCTGTCAGTTATACATCTAAGCAGCTGAGACTAAACCTAAGCAGATTTCCGGATTATGCATATTTAAGATCAGATTTCTACAGTTTAAAGGGATGCAAGAGATCACAGGTTCAGGAATGCCAAGAGATATTTCTTTAGACATAGGGTGATCAACAGCTGGAATGGGTTACTGGGAAGAGTGATAGAGGCCAGGATACTGGGCTCATTTAAGAAATAACTTGATCCTGTTGATAGGAATTGAAGGATGAGATCAAATGGGCCGGAGGGCTGTCTTCATCCAAACTTCACATGTGATGAAAACAGCAGTCAGAAGAAATAACTGCATCATTCAATGCTTTTGACTTTTTTTGTATTGAAATGGAGGGACTCAGCTACAGAACTGGAAGAAATCCTGACTAATCAGCATCATAAACCATCTGTGGCTACACATTTAGACAGGTACTGCACATTGTAACACACACGAGCAGGTAGTCATATCAAAATGTTAGGGTTTGAAACAATCAAAGGGAACAATCAAATACCTTTAAGCTCTTCAGCATCTTTAGGATTTGTTGGTAGTTCCTATTAGCAACAAAGAAAGATTTTATTAGTGTGTTAGAAACAGCAATGAATACAGAACATTTTCAGTGTGGCTGAAAAGCAGAGTAATATTTGCTGAGAAAATACAAATATCCCACTTTCAGATTCAATCACCAGATGTGTTATTTCTTTCAAATTTAAAAAATTACTGCCAGTAAAACAAAAACACAATCTTTTAGCTTAACCTCAACCTGTTTTAAATTATTAATGATGTGAGGAGTGAATCTTTAAATTCAGTGGAAAGAACTCTTGAGATTCGCTCTCTTGGGGAGGACAGGTAATGTATTGTCAAATACAATAATAATCCTTGCATTTGATATTGCGCCTTATCACATCTTCGAGATGTCTCAAAGTGCTTCACAGAATATACTGTAAAGTGAATTGCCTGTATATTTGGTGAGCAAAACCGGCAGCCAATTGCGCACAAAAGTGTCGCACAAGCAGTCATGGATTGAATGACCAAATTAGTATATTTTAAAAAATATTTTTACAAGCCAGATTTGCATGGTCAACTATGATTTGCTCGATTTTCATTTTATTTGTTGACTTTTAAAAAAAAATGTTAATTACAACATTTTTTGTTCTTTGTAGTAAATCAACTTTTTGATTTCTTTTTAAATGAATGTTAAATGAAAGTTCCACACCAGGAGGGAGAAACATCAATATAAGTGCAGCAGACCAGTTTAATGGCACTGCACCCTCCCAAGTCCCCTGCTCAGTTCCTGTCCGGTCACTGTAAAGTGCTCTGAGATATTATTCTTTGAGAAGAGCACTATACAAATTCAAGTTGTTTTGTTTGGTAACGTTAAAATGCTGGAATGGTTAATAACCATTTATAAAAGATGGCCTTGATCTTCTTTCCAAGTTGTAATTAAACATGCAGTTCCATCAACCGCACTTTAAGAGTCTGGCTACAGAATAAAATTATATTTTGCAAATTATTCCCCCCACCCATCAGCAGCTTTATGTAGCACACTTACCTTCCTTCATAAAAGCTAACCTTGGCATAGAGAGTCCAGACTCCTTTTAAAGCAGAAAGCTATGGCAGTTATTTCCCCCCTTCACTAAATCTTGCACTTGCAGAATATTAATACCCAAATTGTGTTCAAACTGATAACAATCATCCCAAATGAAGCAGGTAACCGCAAGTGATAAGCAGCCTTTGGGATAAAATCCACAACCTGCCTATTGGCAAGGGAACAAGCCAGCAGCGTGCTTCAAAAAACATTTAGCTTCCAGCTCCAAATTAAAAAATACATTGAAATTAAACATCAGGTGCCACTGGGCTCTGTCATTCCCCAAAGGAGAATGAAGAATATGACTACAGGTTAATAGTCAATGACCTAATACTCAGCATTGAGAAATATCAGTGCCCTCAGAGATCTTTTACTGCAGTTTAATTTTCACCACTGGTTGAAAAAAAATCATTTTTGAGAGCAGTTTGTATTTAACCAATTTAAAGTGAAGGAAAAGAGATGGGGGTTGGCGGGGGATCACATTTCCCTCTCCCCTCATTTAAATAGTATTTTCTGCTTTTATTTTAAGGCTACCCTTACAGCATTTTCCAACGTGTCCATCTTTTCTGCCAGAAAGCAATAATTTGTTGCTAAGTGTCTTATACATACACCAGGCACAGTTTACATTATTTCAAAATGTATAAGATTTGTCACACAAAATCAACACAAGTTGAGGAAAGGGGAGTGGAATAGGACTGCAAATTTGGAGGCATATTGAGCCTTTTAAGAAAACACTTCATCGTCAATCAAAGTACATTTGTATAATATGAATACTTTTTTCCATGCATCCATAAAAAGGATTTCATAAAATTTAGTTGTAGATTACAAGACAGCATTAGAAAGTCACAGGGAAAAAGCACACCACAATCTTTTATTAAGTTTATTTGATAATATTTCAAAACCATTCTTGATTTTCTAAAATGTAATCCATAAACATTAACTAAAGTTAATTTATCTCATCAAACATGCTTCCACCAACAAACCAAGTACAATTTTCACTATCAGGAGCTCCAGCCTACTAATATATCTCTTCAGGGAAATTAATAAATGCAAGAAAAATCTTCCAAAACAAGATGCCATGATTTTTTCTGATCCTTAATTCGTGTGAAATTCCAAGATATTGAAAGATATTGATATTCACTCACAAATGCAGTCATTACACATTACAATAAGTAACTCAAAGCATTTTGAGATGGTTCGACTAAAGGTTTCAAATGCAAGGATTACTTTTTATTTTATCGAATATTGTATTGAATCCTGAGCAGGTCATTCTATGGATGACATTTTCACTGTCCTTAGGTCACAGTTGCTGTGCTCAACAGAGTGATTCATCATCTGCTCAATATGTATCTGTAACTTTCAATCCTGTTCTTAACTAGGTATTGATTCATCACCTTTTTAAAAGGAACCGATCAGGACAGTATTAGTTTGTATCAATTTGACAAGTCTTCCACTCAGTGGGAAAATGACTGTTCGGATTGATTATCTTTTTTGAGACTTGTTCACGTTGCATTTGCGTCCAGGCAGGGCAAAACCTTGGGCAAGTTTCCTTACTCCACACAGAGCCTAATAATAATCCCTCCAAAACCAAAAACAATAATAAATTGGTCATTTTCAATCTATGACTGTTTGTGGGACATTGCTGTGTGCAATTGGCTGCCGCGTTCGCCCACAAATATACAGTCAATTCACTTTACAGTGTGTTCTGTGAAGCGCTTTGGGACGTCCTCCCGACATGAAAAGCGCTATATCAAATGCAAGGATTATTATGATTATTATTCAGTTCTAGGATCACCGTTTAAATCAAGTAACCTGCTTACATCTATATTATCTATGCCAACCACAAATCGCTCCTTGCCACCCAGTTACTTACCGATCCATCACTGACCCCAAGGTCAGGCATAGACTGCTTTGAGTTGTTGCAGTCTGGTGGTGATGAAATATCTCTGCTGAATTCAGTCAAAGCAATATCCTCCACAGGATTCCTATCATTTCACGGAAATAACATAAAGGAAAAGAGAAAAAAGGCATATAAAATTTGCCAATTACTATATATGTTTCACAGAGTAAAATTCTGCAAGATTGATAACTATCCGTACTACACAACTTCAATATCAATTCTTCACAACTCAGAAGAAATATACGTCCTTAGTCACATTTGCCAATGTTGTGCATTGAAGATACACTAAAGATTTGGCATGGTAAGTTGATGTTTCTGTTCTCCCAATACCTGTATTTTTCTGACAAAGATATTCTCCAAGTAAGTGCTGCTTTGAAAATATCTAAAACGTAGATCTGAACGGTTTCTATGAATAAAATATTTTAGTCTCCTTTGTATGCTGATTACAGTATATAGAAATATTGAACAGAGGGAGGCTCACAAAAACATTTTTGAGTCAATTACAATGATCATAGATATCGTATGTAAATATGTAATGTTTGTGTAAGCACTGTGCAAAATACGAGTTACTTAGAAGTTAATTCAACACTCTGCAGGATCTAATTTTAGATTTCTCACTGGTCCAAAAAAACTAGTTGGAGTTTCTAACACAAGTGAAATGCTTTCCTTGCAATTGTTTTGTGATGGACACCAGCACTTTGGCTAACGCATAGGCAAAACAGCCTGTGGCATTTAATAACCCTTACCCATGCATTTGTCACATCAAGCCTCGATTATGGAAACTTCCGCCTCTTCAGCCTTCCCAACTCTTCCCTTCACAAGCTGTAGATCATCCAAAACTCTGCAGCTCATGTACTCTCGCCCACCAGGCTCCATGACCCCATCACTCCCTCTCTTGCCCGACTCCGCTGGTTCCCCATCCCTCAGAGGATCGAATTCAAGATCCCCATTCTCACTTTCAAGGCCATGTGGCCTTGCCCCCACCTACCTCTCTGACCTGCTGACTCCCTACCAACCTGCCCGTTCCCTCTGTTCAGCGGGCTCTGGCCTGCTCCATGTCTCCCGCTCGACCCACCCTACCATCGGTGGCCAGGCTTTCAGCCTCTCTGCCCCCACACTCTGGAACTCCATCCCACAGACCCTTCGCCTCGCTTCCTCCCTTGCCTCCTTCAAGGCCGGTCTCAAGACCCTCCTCTTCAATCGTGCCTTCGGTCGCCCTTCCACCTCTCTGTCTTCCTTCACCCCTACGCCAACCTTTCCCCATGCTCGGATCCTGACCCCTGAGTGGCCAGCGCCTCAGGACGTCCTCCCGACATGAAAGGCACTCTATAAATGTAATTTTGTTGTTGTTGTTAATAAGAACCTATTCAGAGCATATAATTTGAGGAATTGAAGAGGAACATACTCAGTTCAGAGAACTCAATGAATTTCCTGGTAGACTTCATTATCTAATGCATCTCCATGCAGCACTTCACATGAAAGCAATGTCTTGCTGATGGAATAAATTAACATCTGGGAGATTCTTATATATACAATGAGTTTCTTCCATTATTTGCTGCCTGGCTTCACTTTCTTTGTGTTGGTCTTTTCCTTTAAAGACAAATCCAATAAAAGATCATCTGAAGTTCTTGCTTCTAATTTGAAAGTGTTACAAAGTGGCCTCAAGACTACACTACTGAATTAGAGGTAGAATGATTCAATGGGGGCATTGGAAATCTAATTAATTACTAAAGAATTATTGGAAGAGAAGGTGGTTGTAAAACCTCCAGTTATGGACATAATTTCTGAACAGGTATTCATTTAAATGAAGAATAAATTCCATTTCCTTGTCTGGGTGAAAAATACAACATTTCATAACAGATTTGATAATTATTCAATACATTACTAAATCTGTTTAAGCTCTCCGAGTGAAGGGCGCTATATAAATGCAATTTGTTGTTGTTTTGAAATGCCATATTTTTCACCTAATAGAGATTCACTCCCTTCCAATATCAATTTCTAGTGTGTTGTGTTTTTCTATTCAGTTTAAATTGTTATTACCTTTTCTAGCATTAAACAAATATAAGATTGATATATGTCAAAATTATGTTTGTGGTTGTACTTTCTTAACCAATAATTCTATACTAGAGGCATCAAAATATGCGAGTTAAACAGGCACGTAATAGGACATTTACTGACATTTCAACTATGGGGGAGCAGGAGGAAGAGACAAGAGCAGATAATTAATTAAAGATTTCATTTATATGGTGCTATTCACAAATGCCACTATGCAATCTACCAATTATATCTTTCTGTATAAGAATAATCAGATAAAATGTGCTTTTCCCAACAAAACTAATTTGCAATCATATATTACAGTGTGCAAAACAGTCAATTTATTTTAAAGAGTTTAAGAGCTTTTTCTTTTGGAAATTATAGTTTTGCAATAATTCTGAAGAGGGAAAGAAGAGACACAACAGCAGGTACAAGATGCAGTTTCAAACACACAGTCTATTTTAGGATGAATTCCTGATCTCGCTATCAGAAAGCAGCCCTACAATATAAATGTGGTGGCATTGTGCCCCCTGGAGGGGGTTGCCTCTCACAACTGCAAGCAACACCAACCAGACAGCAAAGGAAAAATCACCCATTCTCCTGCTCAGCTGGTGATAATAATAATAATAATAATAATAATCCTTGCATTTGATATATGATGTGTAACACGAAGAAACTAAAAGGGAACATTGGGAAAATATCTCAATACTCAAATCTCCTCCTCTCCGTAAACTCAAAGGAAAATGCTCCACCTAAAATATATACGTGGACATCAATCTTAGCTTAAAAAATATGTATCTGTGTTTTCTTACCCCGGATCAACTGAAAGCACTAGTTCCTGTTCGTTATTATTCAGTCTTCCAGAGCTTGCTCTGTCCTTTGCACCAGTATCAGTCTGAGCAACACTGCTTTGTTGTATTACTTCTCCTTCCTCAAACATCATATGAAGCCGATAGTTGATTGTCTTTATCACAGCGAAAAGGACAGCTACAGTGCAGCAATATAGACCAAGTGCCACTCTGCTTGCAGATACAGCCTGCAAAGCAAAAGAGATCAGAAAGATTTTTAACATTTAATCACTTACAACTTCTTTTAATACAAAAAAAATGCACATTTTGTGGACTTTGATAAAATACACAAAACCAGAAAATTAAAATTTCAATGAAAAATAAGTATTTACAACATTGAAATAGCTATTCACATGAAAAAGTATTCAGTAACTTTTATCCCCTGATTACTTTCTCTTTAATATAGAGAAGGTAATCAGAGGATTGCCACCCCCAAATAAGAGTTACAATCTCAGGACAAATTCCACAATAAATATGAAGTGCAGTGTCTCCACAACAAAATCTGTTCTACATATATTTTGGGGTTTTAAACTTAAAAAGGTGTATTTTACACTTCATCAACAAGTGATCAATAAATCCAGTGTGCTGATGATCCACACAACCCAGTAATTTTTCAAGTTTCCTCCATCCACCTGGCTTTAGACAAGGCTATTTTCTTAACATTTGACATTGTGAAGAATTTTGGCAAATTTATTTGATAAATATCCTAATTTACCAAAATTCTGCACTCTGAAAGGCTGAAAATTTGCTAAAACCTCTCATCGCTGACCTTGCTGGAAAGCATGTAGGTAGATGTAATGAAGATTGGTTGTGATAATTTCCTTCACTTCCTCCCTTACCAAATAAGCAGTAAATGCTGACTGTTAAGTCAGATGATAAATGACCACTTGAGCAACGGAAACACTCATGGTATTAGAGATTTGTTAATAATAATTATAATAATAATAATAATGCTTGTGCCCTTGTGCCTTCCGTTCCACCATTGGTTGCCGTGCTTTCAGCCACAACGCCACAAAACTCTGGAACACTCTTCCTCTATCCCTCCTCATTGCCCCTTCCATCTCCTTTCTATTCTCTGTGGGTGCGGTCACCTTCGCCCTCGCCCCGGCTTGGCATTGTGCTCCGCCATTGTCAAGCGCTCTGGACGCTACCCTTGTGAGGGGCACTACATAAATGCAAGTTGTTGTTGATTCTTCCATTCAGCTCCTGTTATCCATGCAAGGTTTTGTGTTCCTTAAAACACAACCTTACATCATTGTGGGTGTTAATATGCCCATGCATTTCTGCATCTACCTTAGGAATACATTAAAACAGGGTCAGAATCAATCAACTTCATCTACTATCTTTTGTGCTATTTCTCTTATAATGTATGTAAATTTTGTGTTAAGTCACAATAAGTGCAAAGTAGAGAGACATGCCTCAGAAATAAATTTTAATCAAGAGCAATATAGATATCTGGTTTAAAATGCATGCGTTTGTCACCTCCCACCTGGATTACTCCAACGCAGTCCTCGCTGGTCTCCCCAGCTCCACCATTCACAAGATCCAGCTCATTCAAAACTCTGTCACCCGCATACTGACCCGGACCAAACTCCATACCCACATCTCACCAGTTCTGGCCAGGCTCCACTGACTCCCCATCACCAAACAGATTGACTTCAAGATCCTCACTCTCGTTCAAATTCATTCACTCCGTTGCACCTCCCTACCTCTCTGACCTCCTCTCCCCAATCCACCACCCGGCACCTCCGGTCGACTGGCACCGGCCTCCTGCTGGTCCCTCACACCTTCCGCCCCACCATCGGAGGTCGCGCTTACAGCCACTATGCCCCAAAACTCTGGCACGCTCTCCCTCAATCCCTCTGCCTTGCCCCTTCTCTCCCCTCTTTCAAGTCCCGCCTGAAAACTTTCCTTTTCAACCGTGCTTAGAAACAACAACTTGCATTTATATAGCGCCCTTTATGCTGGGAATCGCCTCCGGATGTACGTGAGCACATGTTCATTTAAAGAATTACAAAAAAGCTTTTAATAAGGCTTAAATAATAAGCTTGAAATAAAGCAGCAAAATCAAGAGAAGGGAGCAATACTGTGCATATAATATACTCACACACAATACAAAAATATATATCCAGATTACCCCAAAATCTATTACGGATACCAATAATTAAAAGGAAAACAAAATTCAGAGGAGAACACTTTAAAAGAAAGCCCAAGTCTCATGGTATGATATCAACCAAAAATACTGATATTATGGAACACTGAATTCCCCCTTCAAGGAACCTAACGACCCCGTTCTCCAAGACATTATGGCTTTACAAGCTTGTTTCCTTCTAGACAATACTATCACTTATCTCCAGCTTTATTGGTCATAAAGCCAGAGCTTTGAAGCTAACATCATTTGTGCCCAAGCACAGAATTACACTACTGAAGTAGCGAGATAAGGGTATTATTGGAGTTTCTTGAAAATGGAACCACTGGATTAAATCTCTGTCAATTTGGAGTCTAAATTAAATATTAGCAAACAGCATTTTTCACCAAGCAGATTTGAAAGGCCGACGATACAGCCAGAGCTGTGGAGAAGCAAATCCTTCCATATTTTCATCAATTAACAAAACAAATATTAATCTTATACAGTATTGCAGCAGGCAATCAAACAAGATGATACACATTCAATCCCATTTAAAATACAAGTAGGAATGTGTTTGGGAAAGTCTCATTCTACCAAAGCCCTAAACAAAATTACTGCCTAGAAACGCTCCCCACCCATTCCTACTGAGGAGAAATCTGCACATAAAACTTAAATGAGTACTACAATCTCACTCAAACACAATTGCTACGCCACACAGATTCACAGGATTCAAAAGGATGTGCCATGCTGTAGTTTTTCTCGGGTATGAGGGGTGATAGCTTGACAGCTCTCCAAGCAGTGCCCTGGTAAAACAGTTGTGTAGGAAGGCCCAACTACTCCCATAATGTCACAAGTTTGAGTATGAAATGTATTGATATCACAGAAACAAGGAATACTTTGACCTTTTGTTGCCTCTAACGGTTTCTCCTCCAGCCCCCGCACTGTCACGCCTGGTGTCCCCCAGGGCTCTGTCCTTGGCCCTCTCCTCTTTAATATCTATATGCTCCCCTTGGTGACATCATCCACAGACATGGAGTCAACTTCCACATGTATGCGGATGACACCCAACTCTATCTTTCTGCCTCCACCCTCAACTCCAGGACCACTGCTGTCCTGACAGACTGTCTGTCGGACATCAAGTTTTGGATGAGGGCAAACTTCCTACAGTTGAATGTGAACAAGACTGAGGCCCTCCTGATTGGCTCACACCAGCGCCTCAGCACCTCAGGCTCTGGCAGCATCAACCTCCATGGCTGCACACTACAACTCACCGAGCCAGTCAGGAACCTGGGTGTCTTGTTCGACCCTCAACTGTCTTTTCTTCCCCACATCCAAGCCATGACCTGCTCTGCCTTCCCTCACCTCCGTAACATCGCCCGACTCTGCCACCACCTCACCCCTCAGGCCGCTGAAACTCTTGTTCATGCCTTCATCACCTCCAGGCTCGACTATGCAAATGCTCTGCTTGGTAGTTGGTATTTTGGGTATACATTACACCATCCATCCGTTTACACAGGCCAAATAAAAGTACAAACTACCAGTATAACTGCAGATTAATATACATTACACTATAAATAATTTGTTACTTGGACTACATGCTTTTGATTCTATTGTGCAAAGTGCTCATTATTAAAAATCAATATTATACCATTGTAAATGTTGTTGACTTCAACCCTTTAAAAAAATATTATTAAATAAAAAAGTTTACTCTTGAGATCCCCAAGTGTGGTGCATTTGCTTTCATTTTAGCAACATTACCAAGAGAAGGGGATTCTGCAAACATTCTAATCAGCTGAACTCAGTGCTTCAAAACAGCAGTTGTTGTTTTTGTTTCTACAAATCACCAATTAAACCTACAATGTACAAAATGTTATGGTAAGGGCATCATTACATAGTGCTTATTTCTTAGACATTGTTTTCACTTTCTTCCTCTCTCTTTCTTTCTGCAATCTTGCATGCACAATTTTCCTTATCTACATTGTACGTGAATAACGTCATCATATACATAATCTTTTTGCCTCCAATAAATACAATTGGGAACTTAACTTTTTCCACATTCAGCCTTCCTGTCTTAAGTAAATCCAGTGTCCTGGTCTTGTATAAGTTACTGAGATCAAATGAACTGATGTTACATTCAGGGGAAGTGCAAAGTGAAAAGAACAGAAGCTGAAACCATCCTGAAAACACATCTGGAGCTCAAACAGGTCCCAATGACTTGCTCATCCACCTTAGGCTAAAGGACAAATTACAGATCCTACAACATCTAAAACAAGGTTCTGCAGTGATTAAACTCCTCCTTTGATCATTGAGGAATATGCATATGGATAACAATGGCCAAATACATTTTCAAACTACAAAACAACCTTATAACTCTCTTATCGCGCTTCCCTTCTTCTTCACTCCTAATTTATTATTGGGTCTGCTCAATGCATTCTGTTTTTGCAATATTACATCTTTAGTCAATTCAAAGAAATGATCACTTCATTGCTGCACTAGGGTCCAGTTCATCCTCCTTTGATCAAAGTTCACTCAAAGTCACAAAAACTAGTTGACTCTTGAAATAGCATAGCCTTGGCCTGTAGCTGCGTAAGTAGTTATTTCAAAAGCATCAGGCTATGAAGAAAGTGTCACATGTATAAAGAAAGCAGTTGCTATTTACCATGTTGGAATGAGTTGCAGTAGCTTTTTCCAATAAAAATGGACATCTGGCCAGTGGTTAACTTAATACTTTCAAACAGAAGGGATAGACACATTTATTTGACTCCAACCTATGGCAATCTGATAAATGAGAGTTGATCGAGTCTTTACTTCAGTTGCCTAAAGCAGTCGCTTCACTAAGCATCTAGTGGAACAGTGATGCTGCATGTTTGTCTTGCAAAATAACACCTGCCATATTAAGAACAGAGAATAGAGGTACACATTATCTTCCTTAACTTAGACATGTATCGGTACCAGTATTTACATCCTGTGCAAAGATGGGGAAAAACAGAATTTTTTGCTGCGCAAGTTGCATTTTTGTTTTGACTCTTTTGCATTGCCGACATTTTTGGGGGGTCAGATGGATGTCAGACACATCGCCATGCTTAAGAGTATCCAAATCAAACAGAGTTCCACGCATCCCATTTATACATGAGAATTCCAGAGATGTTTATTGGAATTGAATGTGCACTCTCTCCTTGGAGGGGTGCATCCTGCTTACCTAATTCCAGAAAGTGTTAGGCACAGGTTGGCACGAGCCCAGGTTTGGGGACCCCAGAATATGGTTGGGGTACTGCTGGAGTTTAACCAGCTAAAACCGCATAGCTTGCCATTGACAGCATTGCCTGCCAGGCTTTCAGCCTTCTTGTGGTGTCCTGTAGCTGTGGAGTCCTGCAGCTCAGTGGTTAGAGCATTTGCCTTGCAAGCGAGAACATAGAAGAATTAGAGGTGATCTTATAGAAACTTATAAGATTTTTAAGGGTCTTGACAGGGTAGATAGTGTGAGACTGTTTTCCCTGGTTGGAGAATCTGAAACTAGGGATCATAGTCTCAGGTTTAAAGGTCAGCCCTTTAGAACTGAGTTGAGAAAACATTTCTTCACTCAGAGGGTAGTGAAGTTATGGAATTCTTTACCCCAGAAGGCTGTGGATGCTCAGTCATTGAAAATATTCAAGACTGAGATCGATAGATTTTTTAAAAGGGATTAAGGGATATGGGGATAGAGCGGGTAAATGGAATTAGGTTAGAAGATTAGCCATGATCTTATTAAATGGCTGGGAAGGCTCGGGGGGCCAAATGGCCTACTCCTGTTCCTATTTGTGGAGTTCTGTAGCTCAATGGTTAGAGCACCTGCGTTCAATTCCAGACAGGGCGAAAGCTTGGGCAAGTTTCCTTACTCCACACACCTAATAATAATCACTCCAAAAAAACAAAACAATAATAAATTGGTCATTTTCAATGCACGACTGTTTGTGGGACACTGCTGTGCGCAATTGGTTGCCGCATTTTGCCCACAAATATACGGTCAATTCACTTTACAGTCTATTCTGTGAAGCGCTTTGCGACGTCTAGAAGACGTGAAAAAGCGCTATATTAAATGCAAGGATTATTATTATTGTCCAGTTAGGACCACCCAACCTGGTAGAGCTTTGACTTACAGGGTTAACGAGAGCTGAGTGGGAAGAATCCAAAGCCTATACGAAACTTGAGCACAGGAGTCAGTGTCAGTAACCTACTCCTCTCTATATACATTAATAATGCCCTTCCAAGTTCATGATAATGTGGACTATAGTACTATGAACAAAGGAATGTAGTTAATGCACTGTGTCAGCCATTGTATGCATTATGTATATACAAACTCTCCTGTTTTTCAACATAGTTTGTTCAAGCACAAAAACATCCTGAAACAAATTGTGAAACAAGCATAAATGACAAAAGAATCAGAACTTGTTGGGTGATGGCTTCCCTTCAGGTGGTTTTGAAGCGATGTTGTCACAATCAACCTGTATCACATGCAGACCAGCAACTACCTCTGGTACAAGTGTCTGGACAGCTGTCTCCTCCACCAGCATTAGGTTGTTCCTCGATACTTGAGTCACTCCCTGAAGCCCTGAGGGAGTGCTCGACTAGGAGTCAATTTTTCTCAGGCATGCCATTTGCCATCAGTAACATCTTCTGTATTGCTTCCAGGTGTAATTTCAGACGCAGTATTCAAATTTGAGCTATTTTTCTTATACCAGATATGTCGCTTTGGCCGGGGGTTCCTTTCGTATGCCAAAGTTTCAGCAAGCAACAATTCCACCTCTTGGTGATTGAAGCTTTTATCTTTGAGTTTCTCTGGGTCTCTCTCCTTTTGTAGTTATTTTGTCCAAATTGCATTTTGTATGGATTCCAATTGTGTGTACCCATTCATTATTACACTACAAGTTGCATCCCAATTGTATT
The DNA here is from genome assembly GCF_018977255.1 of Callorhinchus milii. Classification (NCBI taxonomy): domain Eukaryota; kingdom Metazoa; phylum Chordata; class Chondrichthyes; order Chimaeriformes; family Callorhinchidae; genus Callorhinchus; species Callorhinchus milii. The sequence goes on along the minus strand of NW_024704744.1, from coordinate 69,208,962 downwards.
TGATGTCACAAAATTGTCCTATTTAAAATGACCATGTGGATATTGTGAAATACCAACTTAGCACATGTTTAGTTTAGCACTTGCATAAAGAGAAAATTAAAATCCCTAATATTAACTATATTATCTTCATTCACTCAGCAAGTTACTCCCTTAAAGAATAATCAACAATAATCAATCCAATAAAATCAAATGATTTATCTGTAGAATAGTTTACTTTGTAATTCTTTAAATATTCCTCTTTTGGAGGTGTCAAGTTAAGATACCTATAATTCCCTGCCTTCCACGTTAAACAAGACTGGAATCACTGGCATCAAGTGTTTTATACAGGCAGGAAACCCAGTCATAAACCAACCCTTGGGAGCTTAATCCCTCCAAGCCCTGCATTATTGGAGGTGCCATCCTTCTCATAAAACGTTACATCAAGGTATTGTCTGCATGTTCATCATGTGGACATTAAAGATTATGTTACACTACCAACAATCATCCAGATTAACTGGTCATTCACTTCATGGCTGCTCATGAGACCTTGCTGGGGTACTGTGTTTGACTACAAATACTTCACAGTAATTATGTGTCAAATACATTGAGATGTTTTGATGTGTTATGAAATAATTGCAATTTTTTTTCTCTTCAAAGCTGAGGCTTTCACATAGTTCAAATGATACAAATAACGAAGACTTCCACTTTTAATAGAGTTGATTGCTCACCGTTTTAGCACAATGTATCATACTGTAAAGCTGCAACATGCACTCAAATCTCCACCTGTCTCTGGTACATTTATTGAGCCTCTTTATTGTTATTGCACATTGTAAAATAAAACAGCTAAACATGATTTACGAAAATACTGCGCAACTGACAGGATATTGAATGGGGTATTTTGACAGTTAAGGTTCCTGCAGTTTGAATAATAAAACATGATCAATAGAGAAATTAGAAAAAATAAAGAAATTAAGGGGGAAGAAAGGCAAAATATTGCAGATGCTGGAAATCTGAAATAAAAACAAGTCACTGGGAACACTCAGCAGGTCAGACACCATGTATGAAGAGTTGAAAGTGGGTTAATGTTTCAGGTCGATGACCTTTATCAGTTCTGATGAAAGGTCATCAATCTGAAATGTTAACCCACTTTCCTTTCTCCAAAGATGCTGCCTGACCTGCTGAGTGTTCCCAGCGACTTCCAGAGAAATTAGGAGATGATTTCAGTGGGTGTTGTTATTTGTCACACAGATATCGTAGTACTGAGACAACAACAAAATTACATTTACAGAGTGCCTTTCATGTCGGGAGGACGTCCCAAAGCGCTGAACAGTCAGGTGTCGGGGCCCGAGCATGGGGGACGGGTGGGGTAGGGGTGAGGGAAGGCAGAGAGGTGGGAGGGAGACCGAAGGCACGGTTGAAGCAAAAGGTCTTGAGACCAGCCTCGAAGGAAGCAAGGGAGGAAGCGAAGCGAAGAGAGCGTGGGATGGAGTTCCAGAGTGTGGGGGCAGAGAGGCTGAAAGCCCGGCCACCGATGGTAGGGCAGGTCGGGCGGGAGACATGGAGCAGACCAGAGCCCGATAAATGGAGGGAGCGGGCAGGTTGGTAGGGAGACCACCCAGTTTCCCAACAGAACAAGTAACGTTCCGCAACAGCTTCTACAGTATTGTACTAATCAAATGCAAATTCATGCAGTGATATTTAGTCATCATATTTTCTACAGTAGTTGCAAACTTCTGCTGAAAAACAATTATGAATCTCTTAGGTCATAACAATGCAAAAACAAGGATTGGATGATTTTCTAAAATGTAAAAGAATATTAGATTAAAGCTCCTGGTGCTAAATGGCGTGCTTATTCCAGAAAGTGAGAACAATATTTAACATTAGGGAAGCGTGGCCATCAAGGCCACGACATCAACGTATCACACATAACTTATGTCCCAGAGCCTATTGTGGACTCAATATCCCCTTCTCTCCATTGTTCACCAGATTAATGTCAACACTGAGGAGACTTAACTGCGATGAAAGGTTGGTAGACTGGAGTTAAATTTCTTAAAGCATAGGAGGTCTAGGTATTTAAATAATGAAAGGAATTGATAGGTTAGATAGTGGACGATTCTTCCCTTTGATAGTGGAATCATTACAAAGGAACATAGCATTAAAATCAGGATTAAGATAGTTAGAACTGAAGTAAGGAAGCATTTCTTCACACTGAGGGTTTTGAAGTTGTGGAACGTTCTTCCCCAGAAAGCTGTAGAGACGGAAGGAATAGAAATATTTAAAATAGAGACTGATATACCTGGGTAACAGGTATTAAGGGGGATGGCGATAGAGCAGCGAATTGGGTTAAAAAGATCTTCCAAGATCTGATAAACTGATTGGGCTTCTCTTCTTTCTGTTTCATGTTCCTATCCTAGGGGAAAGTTTGGCTACTTTTGTTTCCCAAAGACAATTTAAAAAAATCATAGAATTTGCATCAATCCCTCTCCCCCACCATCACTATATTTGACCCAGCCAGTTCCTTACGTCAAGACAGAAGCCATTATGTCCCATAATCTGGAGTATTTGCGCATCTCAGTCTGCATCTATTCCTATAATAATAATAATAATACCAATGTTCTTTCTGCAGTTACAATAGAGCATCTACCTACATCACCTATTTCTTTCAGTATTTTAAAGACATTGATCTTGTTTCCTCCCAGTTGTGTTTTCTCCAGCCTTGCAAGATGCTCCATAGAGTCAACAACAAACAACAACAACTTGCATTTATATAGTGCCCTTCACGCGAGATAGCATCCCGGAGAGCTTAAAGAGTCATCACTCTTTACTGGTCTTTCACCATTGAAGAACAAAACCAAAATATACACATTTAGTTTGGAAAATTATCAGGTGGTTTAATTTCCATCAGCACCCATACTGAAATTGCAAGAGTTGACTGCGCTTTCGGAAGTAGATTGCCCCAAATCTGTAAAGAGTATTAAATTGTGATCTCCCCAGTAATCATTTATCATTTACGCAAATGGGAAAAACTGAAACCATAGTTGAGGAACAAACCCAAAGTAGTGGCAAAGATAAAATTATACCAATGCATGAAATAAAGGGTCACTGACCCACAATTAGTCATTCACTTCATGACTGTTTGTGAGCCATTGATGTGCACAAATTGACTGCTGTTCACCTGCAAAGACACATTTACTACACATTACAGTAATTCCTGTGAAGCTCTTTGATATGTCTCAATTATGTGATAGGGTGCAACATCAAATGTAAATATTATATCATTGTGTGGCATATAAATTGTGGAGTCCTGTAGCTCAATGGCTAGAGAGCTCGTCGCGCAAGCGAGTGGACTTCAGGTCAAATTCGTGGAGAGGGCAAGTAGTTTCCTTACTCCACACACCTCTGTTTACCGAGCAGTAAATAGAAATCCGGTTGTTAGTCGATTGGCGGATTGCTTTTACGGGGGTAATAATCTCTTCAAAAAAAAATTCATGAAAAAATATGGTCACTCAATCCACGACTGTGCGCAATTGGTTGCCGCATTTTGCCCGCAAAATATATAGTCAATTTGCTTTTCGGTATATTCTATGAAGTGCTTGAAGACATCTTGAAGACGTGATAAGGCGCTATATCAAATCCAAGGATTATTATTATTATTGAGAGAAAACATAATATTTGGTGCAGTAATTTTGGAACTATTGCCTGCACCTTTTGTGGTACTCTGCAGTCCTCCTCTCCCACACCAGGCTCTGTGATTCTATGACCTCCATCCTTGCTTAGGTCCATTGGCTCCCCATTCCTCCAGTGGATCTAGTTCACGATCCTCGTTCTCACTCTCAAATCCTTTCACGGTCTTGTCTCATCCTATCTCTGTAAACTCCTAAAAAATTCACCAACCTGGCAGCTCCCTTTGCTCAGCGAACCCTGGCCATCTTCATGCCCATTTTTCCCCTCCCCCTTCCACCCTATAATAATAATAATCCTTGCATTTGATATAGCGCTTTTCACGTCTTCTAGACGTCCCAAAGCGTTTCACAGAATATACTGTAAAGTGAATTGACTGTATATTTGTGGGCAAACGCAGCAGCCAATTGCGCACAGCAATGTCCCACAAACAGTCGTGGATTGAAAACGACCAATTTATTATTGTTTTGTTTTTTGGAGGGATTATTATTACACTACCATCAGCGGGCAGGCTTCCTGCCATTCTGATCTTCTGTGATGGAACTCGATCCTGGAGTCCCTCCGACCCACACCCTCCCTCCCCTCATTCAGGGCCTATCTCAAAACTTACCCCATTAACCATGGTTTTGGTCATCTTCCTCTCTACAATCCCCACCCCCAGTTCCCAACTCCAGCTCAGGTATCCAGTCAGCAGTGTCAAGTGCTTTGAGACTCATACCCTAACTCCCTCATTCCCTCTCAATTTTTAGATCTTTTTTTTAAAATCCTCTCTCCTTGACACTTCAGCTATCTCCTGTCGACCTCTCCTCCACCCCAATCTCTCAGATGAAACATATTATGTAAGTGCAGGCCATTGTGGTGCAGAAACCAGGGATATTATTTTGAAAATATGTGATCTTCCAAAAACATAATTGTTTGTGCACCTGAGCAGTCAGTAGCGAACTCAAGCTACAATATTGCACATGTGAGGTCTGCGGGGCACAGGCGTTTATCGGAGGCAGAGAAATGTATAAAAATGACAAGTCAAATTTATGAGGAAGGAATGAGAAATAAAGACGGTTTGAGAAGAAAATTTTAAACTTGTGGAGAAGGGGAAGGGGGAGGCGGGAAGGTTTGGAGGGAGGCAGGAAGGTTTGGGGGGAGGCGGGAAGGTTTGGGGGGAGGCGGGAAGGTTTGGGGGGAGGCGGGATTGGGGGCAGGTGGGAAGGTTTGGGGGGAGGTGGGAAGATTTGGGGGGAGGAAGGAAGGTTTGGGGGGGAGGCGGGGAGGTTTGGGGGGCGAGGAAGGGAGGTTTGGGGGGGAGAAGAGAGGAGAGAAGGGCAGAGAGGGGGGAGAGAAGAGAGAAGGGCAGGGAAAAAGAGGGAAGGGCAGAGAGGACAGAGAGAGAGAAAGAGGATAGAGAGGAGGAGGATAATGACAGAGAGGGGAGGAGGGAGAAGGCCAGAGAGGAGAGAAGATAGAGAGAAGGGGATAGAGAGAAGGAGAATAAGGCCAGAGAGGAGGAGCAGAAAGGAGAGAGGATTGAGAGAAGGAGAAGAAGGAGAGAGGATAGAGAGGAGGAGAAGAGAGAATAGAGGAGAAAATAGAGGATAGAGAGGAGGAGAGAGGAGAAGGATAGAGAGGAGAGAGGAGAGAGGAGGAGAAAAGAGAGGATAGAGAGGAGAGAGGAGAAGGATAGAGAGGATAGAGAGGAGGAGAATAAGGCCAGAGAGAGGAGAGAGGATAGAGAGGAGAAGAAGAAGAAAAGAGAGAGGATTGAGAGAAGGAGGAGAAGAAGAGCGAATAGAGGAGAGAGGAGAAGGATAGAGAGGAGGAGGAGAGGGCCGAGGAGAGGATAGAGAGGAGGAGAAAAGAGAGGATAGAGGAGGAGAGAGGATAGAGAGGAGGAGGAGAGAGGATAGAGAGGAGAAAAGAGAGGATAGAGAGGAGGAGAAAAGAGAGGATAGAGAGGAGAAAAGAGAGGATAGAGAGGAGGAGAGAGGATAGAGAGGAGGAGAGAGGATAGAGAGGAGGAGAGAGGATAGAGAGGAGATAGAGAGAGAGAGGATAGAGAGGAGATAGGAGAGAGAGAGGATAGAGAGGAGGAGAGAGGATAGAGAGGAGGAGAGAGGATAGAGAGGAGGAGAGAGGATAGAGAGGAGGAGAAAAGAGAGGATAGAGAGGAGGAGAAAAGAGAGGATAGAGAGGAGGAGAAAAGAGAGGATAGAGAGGAGGAGAAAAGAGAGGATAGAGAGGAGGAGAAAAGAGAGGATAGAGAGGAGGAGAAAAGAGAGGATAGAGAGGAGGAGAAAAGAGAGGATAGAGAGGAGGAGAAAAGAGAGGATAGAGAGGAGGAGAAAAGAGAGGATAGAGAGGAGGAGAAAAGAGAGGATAGAGAGGAGGAGAAAAGAGAGGATAGAGAGGAGGAGAAAAGAGAGGATAGAGAGGAGGAGAAAAGAGAGGATAGAGAGGAGGAGAGAGGATAGAGAGGAGAAAAGAGAGGATAGAGAGGAGAAAAGAGAGGATAGAGAGGAGGAGAGAGGATAGAGAGACGAAAAGAGAGGATAGAGAGGAGGAGAGAGGGGAGGAGGCAGGAGGGAGTCTTGGGGAGGGATGGCTGAGAGAGAGAGAGAGAGAGCAGGTGCTGCAGATAAAGATGGTCTGAGAGTAAGTGAGTGAGAGAGGAGGGAGGGGGGAGATGCGGCGGCGGCCAGTGACTCTGTTGAGCCTCGGGGGGTCTGCAGGGCCTGGGGTCTGTCTGCAGGGCCTGGGCCTGGGGTCTGTCTGCAGGGCCTGGGGTCTGTCTGCAGGGCCTGGGGTCTGTCTGCAGGGCCTGAGCCTGGGGTCTGTCTGCAGGGCCTGGGCCTGGGCCTGGGGTCTGTCTGCAGGGCCTGAGCCTGGGGTCTGTCTGCAGGGCCTGGGCCTGGGTCTGGGCTCTGTCTGCCTGTGGCCGGGCAGGGCCTCACTTACCAGGTGCAGCACCAGCGGCAAACCCAGGAGCGACAGCCACAGGTACAGGTGGAAGGTGTTGGAGAATCTGCTCTGATGGGGGTCGAAGTACCAGCCGCCGGTCAGCGAGGCCCACACCCCCTGACCCAGGAGGTCCAGCAGCTGAGCACAGCCCATCCCCGCAGCCGAGCCGCTCCCGCTACACCGCCAGGGCTCCCCGGCCCACACCGGCTCCAGCCTCAGCCTCCATCACAACCCCGACTGCTCCTCCCCCCCCCACCCCACCCCCCGGCTTCAGCTCACACACAGAGGATGACAGAGGGAGAGGGAGGGAGGGAGAGAGGGAGAGAATGACAGAGAGAGAGGGAAGGAGAGAGAGAGAGAGAGGGAGGGAGGGAGGGAGAGAGAGAGGGAGGGAGAGAGGGAGAGAGGGAGAGAGAGAGAGAGAGGGAGGGAGAGAGAGAGGAGGGAGGGAGGGAGGAGGGGGAGAGAGAGAGAGGGAGGGAGAGGGAGGGGGAGAGAGAGAATGACAGAGAGGGAGGGAGGGAGAGAGAGAGGGAGGGAGGGAGAGAGAGAGAGGGAGGGAGGGAGGGGGGAGAGAGAGAGAGAGGGAGGGAGAGGGAGGGAGGGAGAGAGGAGAGAGAGGGAGGAGAGAGAGAGAGAGAGAGGGAGGGAGGGGGGAGAGAGAGAGAGGGAGGGAGAGAGAGAGAATGACAGAGAGGGAGGGAGGGAGAGAGAGAGGAGGGAGGGAGAGAGAGAGAGGGAGGGAGGGAGGGGGAGAGAGAGAGAGGGAGGGAGAGGGAGGGGGAGAGAGAGAATGACAGAGAGGGAGGGAGAGAGAGAGGGAGGGAGGGAGAGAGAGAGAGAGGGAGGGAGGGAGGGGGAGAGAGAGAGGAGGGAGGGAGAGGGAGGGGGAGAGAGAGAATGACAGAGGAGAGGGAGGAGGAGAGAGGGAGGGAGGGAGAGGGAGGGGGGGAGAGAATGACAGAGAGAGAGGGAGGGAGGGAGAGAGAGAGGGAGGGAGGGAGAGGGAGGGGGGGAGAGAGAATGACAGAGAGAGAGGGAGGGAGGGAGGGAGGGGGAGAGAGAGAGAATGACAGAGGGGGAGAGAGAGAATGACAGAGAGAGGGGGGAGAGAGAGAGAATGACAGAGAGAGAGGGAGGGAGGGAGATAGGGGGTCAGAGAGAATGACAGGAGGGAGGGAGGGAGTGTGTCAGAGATAGAGAGAGAGTGACATAGAGAGAGCTAAGGGGTCAGAGGAGAGAGAGAGAGAGAATGACAGAGAGAGAGTAGTATGATAGTAGTAGTAGTAGTAGTAGTAGAGTGAGATTCAGAGAGAGAGATTGAGATTGAGTGAGAGAATGACAGACATAGTGTAAGATAGAGTGAGAGTCAGAGAGATGGAGTCAGAGAGAGATGGAGTAAGAGTCAGGGAAATATACTAAGAGAGCGATAGAGTGAGAATCAGAGAGAGAGAATGACAGAGAGATAGAGTGAGAGTCAGAGAAATATAGTCAGAGAGAGACAGAGTGAGAGTCAGAGAGAATGACAAGAGAGACAGTGTGTGATAGAGTCAGAGAGAAATAGAGTGAAGGTCAGAGAGAGGGAATGACACAGAGAGAGAGAGTGACAAGAGAGAGAGAGAGTGATGATGGAAAGATAGAGTGAGAGAGTGTGAGAGAGAATCACAGAAAGAGATAAAGAGAGAATCGGGGAGTGTGACAAAGAGAGTCATAGAAAAAGATAGAGAGAATCACAGAGAGTGAAAGAGTAACAGAGAGAGTAGGAAATTGGGAGGGAGGGAGAGAGAGTGACAAAAATGAGTGTGACCGGGACAATAATAGAGAAAGTCACAGATACAGTGACCGAGATTGTGGGACACAGAGAGGGAGAGTGTCAGAAAATCACAGAGTGACAGAGAGAGCGTGACAGAGAGGGAGAGTCGCGGAGAGAGGAGGAAGGGGGAGAAGGGGGAAGAGAAGTGGGAGGGAGAGTAGAGAGTCAGTCAAAGAGAACAGAGTCACAGTCATTGCTCAGAAAAGGTGGGGGGGGGAGCAAGACTCAGCCCTCTTTTAAAGTGGTGACTCCTATATAAGACCAAAGGACCCCCCAGAATCCACAAGATGGCAGCAAATCATTGTGGTGGCAATATTGAAGAACATATATATTTGGAACAGCTCCTGTATTTCAGGAGAGTGTTTCAAAGTGCTTTTGGAATTTGCTGTAAATTGTAGTGAAATGTGGGTGAAATTTTCTTACTCCTCAAAAATCCCAATTACATGCATTCCCAAAAGACAGCTGGTAAGTCGATAGCCAAATTGGTTAATTTCCAGGTCATCGGGTTGCCACTACCATTGCTCCCTGCACAGTGTTTTGAAGTGCCAATGGACCCAGGTTTCTCAATGTGAGAAGCCCAATGAATACAGAAGTACTGACCAGCTATCGTGCCGTTATAGCACTAGTTAGGATTTTATGCATCCCAACTCTAGTCCCAGCTTTATTCAGAAAAGATGAAGGAAAACATGTTGCTGAGGTTCATATTTCTTCTGACAGAGAAAGGGGGAACAACCTCTGCCTCCTTCAATCCCTTCTGCTTTTCTAGGTCATCTGGTGCCAACATTCCTTCCAGAGTGAACTAAGGAAACAACCCTACATGCAGTGCCAAAACCCTGCAGTAACTGTGCTCAAAGCAAATGGTTTTAGGGGACACAATGTTGCTAAAAAGTTGCTGACAGACTGAATAATGGCACTGCTACATGTATTGGTAACAGAAGTCTAACTTCACAGTTAGTAACCTTATAATGGCAATGCCTCCAGTTCAGCATTAATTCGCTTTCACTGTAGTGGTGACCTCTCAAAAATCTGGTGCCACTATTAATGAATGATGCAGCAAAAGTGCCATAGACTATGATACTGATTGAATCAAATTACAGGTCATTCTTAAAATGTTTGCCCAAAAAACAGTCACTGCACTTTACAGTATATCCTATGCGGCGCTTTGGTACGTACTCCTGACGTGAATGGTGCTAAACCAAATGTAAGTATTATTGTTAATGATAAACTCCTGTCCCAATTCTTGAGATGGTTGGCACAAGGCCATTTATAGACCAGTATATATGAGCATCAAGATAATTAATTTAACATGCTGGTATTTTGGGATATCAATTTATTTGAAAATTGCCTTTTTTTAAAAAAAAGACAAATTTGTGCTGCTAAAGTATTCCCTTCTGTAAAAAAAATCTTTACATTACATCCGATTTCACTTGTGCCAATTAAGGAGTCCACTTACTGCACAATGCTTAAAAGAACTGCTGAGAGCACAGCGAGAAATCTCTAGAGGAGGTAAGGGAAAAAGAATGAAGGGGCCTGGCGACAGCCATGTTTCTATGGGACTAAATATTTGAGAAGAGGAAGTCTGGAGCATGGAAGACAATATAAGAGAGAAGGAATGTTGCTGATGGAAGCACTCAAGTGGTTCATTAATAAGATTTGCCAACCCACATTTTATTCTTTTGGCTGGGTTCCGAGTTCTGATCAATCAGTCAACAGAAACCCATTCCTTAGAGATCTCTAGTGAGCGCTATGCAAAGAATTTTAATCTTTATCTTGAAAACCAATGTTTTCTGTTTGTTTTTCGTTTTATTGATTTGGAAATACAGTAGATAGTTGTGGAAATGCAGTAACCACTGGTGACTCAGTTGATAAAAAGCAACTGCCAAGAGGGTTAATGAGCCATACTAACCCAGGTTTGAATTCCAATCTGCGCTGGGTTAGCTGATCTCAACAGAGCTCTACAATTGGCCTCAGTGTCACCGAACCAGGGAGATAAAAATGAGCCATCATTCCTGCTCGTAGTTGCTAACTAGTAGCCCTGCTGGAATGTGTGCTTGTTAATAGACGTGATCAGGATCCGCTCTGATGGTGCCCACAAGGTTGCCGGTGCTTATTGTTCAAACTCACAGATGAAAAATGGCCACCAGAGGTCAGCTGGCATTGTGCTTCTGCACCCCTCGTATGCGAAAGTATCTTCAGGAAAGGGAGAAAATTGGGAGTGGTGGAAAAACATTGTATAACTACACAGTGTAGATGTACTTTGTATACCTGACCTGTCAGCCTGAAGAAGAATGGGGACGCTTTGGGCTTTGCAGCATGAAGTTAATTATTATCTTGAAATGCTTATGATTGCACGTACTGCATGTGAATGTTAGGAAGAGAAAAACATAGAAATAACTTAGTAGAAAGTTCCTGTACAATATACATAGCATGAAATTAAAGTTGGGGCATAACATCATCTCCTAATGGGATGCTACCCTGCATGAGGGGTGCTATATGAATGCAAGTTGTTGTTATGCCCTCACCTCCCCTCACACCGATCCCAATGCTGTTATCTTAAAACAGCTCATCTACTCTCTGTAGCTTCATCGTGTTCATTCAATATGTGGCTCAGGCATTCTATTTACTTGCTTTGCGGTTCATTTCCCTCCTGCCATCTCCTCTCTTTATGTGCCCAAGCTCTATCCTTCCCTTCCTGGTCTATGCTGCTGGTCATCCTCATCCTTGAAATGACACGGAACATTCTTGAAGCTATCCTACATCTTAAGTCTCAGGAAAGGGAAAAGACTGCTTCCACTGGTACAGAAAGTCTTACAATCCCCACTGCCATAACTTTTTATGTCTCACTGTGGCAGTGGAAATGGAGGGAAAAGTGGGAAAAACCACTGATGTGAGTCAGAAGCTGCATTGTTGCGAAGAGACTATGGGGAAACAGCCTGTAAGTAGGATTTATAATAAAATACTCGGCTGTGTAGATAACATAATGAGCCAAACAGCCTACTATTATGCTGAAAAACTCTTATTCTATGCTCTATTGCCAGGTAAGGCTACAAAGTGGATTTCAGAGGCAATAAGGGGAAAGAGTACTTTGGGAACACAAAACAGGATTCTCATTGGCATTGGAAAGAATGAACAAACTCAGTAATGCAAAGCAAGTGATCTCTTGGAGAAATGGAAAACTTGGGGAAGATGCCAATACTGGTGATCTCAGAGACATAGAACATATACGGAATGAACTAGAGGAAGAATCACTTGGGCAGGTAACTGTATTATGTAGGCAAAATGCTTCAGCCAATTTGTACACAGCAATGTCCCAAAAATGGTAATAAAGAGAATAACCCAAGTTTTCCTGTGGATTGTTGGCCAGGACACCAGAAACCCCGGGAGAAATGTGGAGCCTGGATTGTGCTCAGTGGCATTACCTGGGCATCAGACATGTGTGTTCAGTGGTTTCACCTTCAAAGCCCTCTATGGTCTTGCTCCCCCCTACCTCTCCGACCTCCTAACCCCATATCAATCTGTTCGCTCCCCCTGCTCCGCAGACACCCTCGAACTTCCAGCCCTACCAGTGGCGGTCGGGCATTCACCATCTGTGCTCCCAGACTCTGGAACTCTATCCTGCAATTCCTTTGCTTCACTCCCTCTCTTGCCTCCTTTAAGTCCCGTCTAAAGATCTTTGTCTTCTACCATGCCTTCGGGCCCCCCCCTTCCACCCCCACCGGCCCTGGCCTCGAACCCTCCAGACCCCAACTCCCAGTTAGGGTCCAAAACCCCCTGACTGTCCAGCGTCCTGGGACGTGAAGGGCGCGATACAAGTGTAACTTGTTGTATTTTCTGGGTGTCGCTGACCCGCGTGGCCGGGGGCCGTGTGTGGTTAGCGGTATTTTCTGGGTATCGCTGACCCGCGTGGCCGGGGGCCGTGCGCGGTCAGCGGTATATTCTGGGTGACCCTCACATGCGTAGCCGGGGGCCGTGCCCGGTCAGCGGTACATTCCGGGTGTCGCTGACCCGCGTGGCCGGGGGCCGTGCCCGGGGTGTCGCTGACCCGCGTGGCCGTGCCTTCCGGGGTGTCGCTGACCCGCGTGGCCGTGCCCGGGGTGTCGCTGACCCGCGTGGCCATGCCCGGGGTGTCGCTGACCCGCGTGGCCGGGGGCCGTGCCCGGGGTGTCGCTGACCCGCGTGGCCATGCCCGGGGTGTCGCTGACCCGCGTGGCCGGGGGCCGTGCCCGGGGTGTCGCTGACCCGCGTGGCCGGTGGCCGGGGTGGAGGGGGGGGGGGGGGCCGTGCCCGGTCAGCGGTATTTTCTGGGTGTTACCCGAGACATGTGGCTCTGGTGTTGTTCGTCGCTGTCCCTCCTGCTGCCAGTCCCGTGACGGGGGCGCGGTCCAATGGGGGGCGGTGGGTGCCGGTGCGCCCGAGGAGTCAGGCGGTCCAAAGTCCAGGCCACCAGCAGCGGCGGCGGCTCTCCCCGCGGGCAGCAGCAGCAGCAGTGGGGCCGGGCTTTGAGCAGAGAGGGAGGGGAGGCACAGAGACCCGGGAGCGACACAGCGGCAGAGCAGCGGCCCGGACTCCCTGCCCCACGGCGGCCATGCAGCCTCCCCGGCTGGAGAGGGCGCCGAGCCGCTGAGGAGCGCCTTTTGACCCGACCCCGGGGTTGTCCATGGAGCTGGAGCCCGCGGCGCTGGCGCTGGTGCTGCTGGTGCTGGTGCTGGTGGGGGTGGCAGAGGCCGGGGCGCTGAGCTTGTGGGCGCCGGGGATCCGGCTTCACCTGTGAAGGGAGCCCGAGGCCCCGAGCGAGCAGGCGGGGCGAAGGGGGGCCGCCGGATGAGGAGCGGCCGCCGCTGCCGCAGCAGCAGCAGCAGCCGCAGCAGTCGCGGTAGCGCGGGGCTCGCAGAGCGACTCGAGGCCGCGGTCTCGCCGTGCGGCCCATGAACACGCGGAGGGAGGCGGCGCGGCCGTTGCTATGGATCCCTTCAAGGGTCTCTTCGACCCGGAGAGCGGCGGGGATGGCGGCGGCGGCGGCGGGAGCGGCGGGGCTGCCCCGGGCCCCGGCGTCCCGCTCTGGACGGCCGTGTACGACTACGAGGCGAGCGCCGAGGACGAGCTGAGCCTGAGGCGGGGGGACGCGGTGGAGGTGCTGTCCAAGGACTGGACCGTGTCCGGCGACGAGGGCTGGTGGACGGGCCGGGTCCGCCGGCGGGTCGGCATCTTCCCGGCCAACTACGTGGCGCGGGAGCCGCCGCCGGGATACGGCGAGGCGGCGGCGGCGGCGGCGGGAGGAGGAGGAGGAGGAGGAGGCGGCCCTGGAGGAGGAGGAGGAGGAGGCGTCGAAGGCGAAGCCGTGGCCTTGGGCCTGGGAGTCGGGGGAAGCCGGAGGCTGGTGCAGCCGCCGGTGGAGATCGAGTTCAGCCAACTGAGCCTGGAGGAGATCATCGGGGTGGGCGGCTTCGGGAAGGTGTACCGCGGCACCTGGCGGGGGCAGGTGGTGGCCGTCAAGGCGGCCCGGAGAGACCCGGACGAGGAGATGGGGGCGACGGCCGAGAGCGCCCGGCGGGAGGCTCGCCTCTTCTCCATGCTCCGGCACCACAACATCATCTCGCTGCGGGGGGTCTGCCTGCAGGAGCCCAACCTCTGCCTGGTCATGGAGTACGCGCAGGGCGGGGCTTTGAACCGGGCCCTGTCCGGCCGCAGGATCCCGCCGCACACGCTGGTCAACTGGGCCGTGCAGATCGCCCGCGGCATGTGCTACCTGCACGGCGAGGCCATCGTGCCGATCATCCACCGCGACCTCAAGTCCAGCAACAGTAAGTCAGCGCCGGCTCCATCCCTCCCCTCCCTCCCTCCCTCCCTCCCTCCATCCCCTCCTCACACCTGTACCTGTCTGCTCCAGTCTCTCTCTCCTCTCTCTCTCTCCCCGATTCCTCTCTATAACAACAATATAGTTCAATTCCAGGCAGAGGGCGAAACCTTGGGCGAGTTTCCTTACTCCACACAGAGCCTAATAATAATCCCTCCAAAAAACAACAAAAAAATAATAAATTGGTCATTTTCAATCCACGACTGTTTGTGGGACATTGCTGTGCGCCATTGGCTGCCGCGTTCGCCCACAAATGTACAGTCAATTCACTTTACAGTGTGTTCTGAGAAGCGCTTTGGGACGTCCTCCCGACGTGAAAAGCGCTATATCAAATGCAAGGATTATTATTATTATTATTATAATAATGATAATAACCTTCGCATCTCTCGATTCCTCTTTATATCCATCTCTGACTCGTCCCCGCACTTGTGCAGATACTGTTCCCCATCCGCGGTCCTGTCTGCATCGCCTTTATTTGTGCACACAATAGGATTCTTCCCCTTTTACTGGTACACCATAGTCTCCGATTTCTCCCCTTGATTTGCCCAAATCTTCTTCGCTCTGCCCTCGATTGTTTAGATGTAAATAATCTCGATTCTCCCCTTTATTCGTGTAAATGTTGTGTCTGATTCCTCCCTTTTTACCTCTACCCTCTCCCCGATTTCGTTTCTTTTTTTGTTTGTGCAAATAAATACAGGCTCGGATACTTTTGTTTGTGTGTGTGTTAAAAAAAATGCGTTCTTGATTCTTCCCATTATTTATAAACATAATCTCTTTGATCATTCCGAACATGGGCTGCTTTAAAGAAATAATAATAATAATAATAATAATAATAGTGATGGAACAGTCTCCTTGAGAAAATCTGTCACCGAGGAAATGCAATCCAATGTATTGTTGAAAACTGACCCGGTTTCATTGTTTATCAGCAAAACTTGGAAGTGTAGATGGGTTCTCAGCCCTTGGATAATAAGAACCTAACCAGCCGGGGCGGACAAATATCGTGAAATGTACCGCTAATTTGTTCTGGGAAACTGCACGGTTCCCGTTTCTACTATGTCAGAAACTTTCGAAAGATCGTTTTTTTTTGAAAGCCGCACAAAATCATTCCTCCATGTGTGGCATCATAACATTTTGACATGCGTCAGCCAAGCTCAGCAGGTGTCAGCCAGGCTCAGCGACTTAACACTCTTGACTTTGAGTCAGAAGGTTGTGGGTTCAATTTAACCTCATTGTCTGGGCTGACACTCCAATTCAGTGCCAGGAGAGCACTTCTGGCAGACATGCCGTCCTTCGGATGGGACCTTAAACTGAGCTTTTAAGGGGATGTTAAAGATCCCGTGTCAATGTACAAAAAAGAGTTCCTGGCCAACAGTTTCCCCCCCCCTCCCCAACCCCCCCAAAAAATTGGCATTCACTTCAGGTTGTTATTGGACATTGTGTGTACATTGGCCGCTATATTAGTCTCCAAATATAATACAGCACAATTTACATTCATACGATGTGTTTCACGTCAGGAGGATGTCGCAACGCTCTTGACAAAGCTTTTTGGAAACCGAGTTAGGGTTGGCACACAGATACTACAGTTTACTGGGAATTCTGTGAAGCTCTTTGAGGTGTCCTCCTGACGTAATGGGCGCTATAGCAAATACAAGGATTATTGTAATATTTGATGTCCCATCTGCCTGTTCAGGTGAACTTTAAAGATCCTGTGGCACTATTTGCAAAGAGAATGGGGATTTCCTCCTGGTGTGTTGGCCAATGATCCCTTGGATAAAATTGGCTGCTTGTGTGATATTGTTGTGCACAGATTTGTGCTGTGTTTGCCTACAAGTACACAGTCACTGTATTACAGTAAATCCTGTAACATACTGGAAAGTTTGACAACGTAATAGTTCACATGCAACTGTTGGAATCAGAAAAATGTTGTCCTATCTGTCAGGAAGAAAAACTTGTTATTAGAAAAGAGTGGATATTTTTGTATTTGGTTAAGATGGAGGCTCAGGGTAGTCCTGGATTCTGGATCATGATAGAATTGGACAGGTCCTCTCTTTTTCTTTTGCCTGAAGGAACACCTTGATTCTTCTGTGCACAACGTACGCAAACCTGGATGGATCGGCAAATAATTGGAAAATGATACACAGACAGATTTTGGGGTACTGAACTTTGATTTGAAGCCAAGATGTGCCGATGTCTCGAAACATTCATGGAAGCTACTTTTGGAGTTCATTACCTCATTATGTAATCTCTAAGTAAACAAGTCCACTAATCCACACTGATAATGTTCCAGAAGCAGCAAGATGGATTTAATAAAATGTACATCTCCATATACATTTTGTAAGGTGTACGAATATTGTGTTCAGCGGGACATCTTGTGTATTTGGTTCTGTTGAGGTTGCTGTTCCAAGCATCTTAATAAAAAAAATTAAGCGTTTTTGTGAGATTTAACTTCCTGATGAGTTGGGTGATGTATGTTTAGGGTTTGACACTGTACTGGCAGCATGAAATTATAGATGCTTAGAATTGGGGCATGTTGTTGTGGAGTGATTGAAACCAAATCTCTTCTCTGGACTGTTGAGAAAGGCATTGTTGGAGGGAACATGGCAGACCAGGATGGGTAGACAAAATATTTGTTGAGGATACTAGTGGGACCAGGGGGTAGAAGATCTGATCCAATACCATTTATCAGGTGGAATCTTCAGCAGTGTGTGGGGGCAGTTATGGGGGTTCCAGTGATTGAAAGGAGCTGACAGAATATGGAAAGACGATATAGTGATGGTACTGTCAGAGGTTTTTTAATTCTTTAAAAGGCTCACTAGGCATTGCAGCTGGTGTACGTTACTTACTGTGCAGGGGCCATATTTTTGAAGTGGCGTCCCAAGCACTGCCTACCACCACTATGGTGCAAGATTGCATACTGCAGACTTTGTGTTGCAGCACTGTGAAAGAATGTGCTGCTCTTTTATGAGAACTGTAGTATAATAACCCATTTATGCTCCTAGGATTTATCAAATGCAACAATGCAGCAGTTTGGAGCTAGAAGCTTGATTTATGTTTGCTGCCCTAAAATTGCTTTTGCTGATGGCTGAGGAGAGTTAAGTCATTAAAGGTCAGGACTATAACGGGTTGTCGAAAGCCTTCATGGACTACCTGAAAACTTTTAAGCTTACAATATCAATTCCAAAAGATCTTTAGAAATTGTCTACCAAACAAGCTCAATTTATACTGCTGCCGATGGATAGAATCCTTAAATCACTTCCTGTTTGGTTTCTGAAGTTAAACTAAAATCAAAATGTGTTTTGTGTTTATCTTAGACTGCATTTTCAGCCTTAACTTACGAAAAGTCTGTTGTATTAGTGCAAAGTGCAATATCAATGTGACTTTTTGCACAATTAATTTAGTTTTGAACTGCTGCCACTTTTTTAAATTAACTTTTGAAAATCAATACATATACATCAAGCACAGTTGGCTTATATTGTATTCACATGATACTTTGCACATTAATATTTTACCTAATGTACGGTGATTAAATAGGAACTCTACATGTGGTGTTGGGAGGAGCATTGTGCCTGAATTTGTTGGAACAGATACCTGCAGAGCAATGGTATTTATGCAGGAAGGGCAAGCGGGATTGGTGAATAAGCTTGAGCCACTTTCGTTAGGGTGATTTGGCGGAGGGTTTGCTGTGCTATTGAACTTTCCTGGGATAACCTGTTGAGTAGTATGTTTTGTTTTATTTGGTGATGTAATGTGCATAGAGGTCAAAGTAGAGTCAGGATGCATTGAAGTTTGCAAACTATTATTAGTCTTGAATTGGTATCCAATTTGCAGGTCTAGGAGAAATGGCTTTGCTATGCCAACTCTCTGCTCGCCATACTCCTTAGTTCTGCCCTACATAAGGGCAGGCTATCTAGAACTCTGTAGTCCAGGTCATTTCCCTCACCAGGCTCTGCAAGTCTGTCTTCCTACGTCTTTGCTCGGCTCTCATTGGCTCACCATCCTCATTATTTTTATTATCTGCGTTTGATGTAACATATTCTTCATATAGGATCTGCTTTTCAGTTAGTTGGGGGGATTGTGTCAAGCATTTCTGGATCAGATTAGTAGTTTGAAATTTTTACTGGAGTTGTATACACTACAACATACATTGATAGAATAGAACATACCTTTTGTGTTGGATGTCCCATTTACACTGCTGGCTGTGCATCCAAGCCAGGTGTTGTGATCATTTTAGTGTCTTAGAAATTTTCCTGAAAATATTGGCTGATCTCCTTCTCGTCTTGCAAGGTCTTAGGAAAGGAGTGTAGCACAGTCCAAGGACTGGTTCATCAACTGGTTATGAACCAGAAACGTCACGGCTGGTAGAATTTCTTTGTGGATTAAAGAAATATTGAGTCTGGTAAGAACAGTAAATTGTGCACCATTTAATTGTGTTCTAATTGGTGAATATAAAATTATGAATGGATGGGGTTGGCTATAATTCAACCAAGTGGGGTTCAGATAACTTCACAAAGCCTTAATGGTTTATGTTTTCTTTATCGGTGACCTTTTCTGGTCCATTTGTATTGATAAAAGCAGTGCCAAAATGACATTGTTGCAAAGTAATTTGATCTGGATCTCTAGAAAGTTTCAAAGTTAGAAAACAAAAATGTGAAGGATTTGAGACCAATATTTGGATAATACATGGAAGATAGATGTAACTATCACAGTTAGTACAGTAAAGCACCGCTCCCCCCACCACAATCCATTTACCCTGGGCAATGGCAACAACATGGAAATGTGTTAGGTATTTTGTTGTAGGGTTATATTGGATGTTCACCATTAGACCACAACTGACTAATTGTTTCTTTCTAAGTCACAATTTGTGTTTCTGGCTGCTGACCATCCCTGATCTCAGGAAAAATTCAGACAAACAGACCACCAATGCCAAAACCACATTGTTGGCCTGGCAGAGTGTAGCAATAACTTAGCCTGCCTCTGGCAAGAAACTTGGTGTACAATTTGCCTCGCTAGTTTTCTTTTTTGGGAGTCGGCTGGGTGTCTGACATGCGGAAATCCATCTTAAGAGTATCCAAACGGAGATTTCCATGCATCCCACCTACGCAAGGAAATCCCAGAGATAGATTGCTGGAATGTAATGCGCACTCTCTCCCTGGAGGGAGCCATCCTGTTTACCAATTTCAGAAAGTATTAGACGCCGGTTGGCAAGAGCCAAATCTTGGGAACCCCACAGTCTGTGTTGGGGTACTGCTGGAGTCTGACCAGTTAAAACCCCATAGCTTGTCATTGACATTGCTGTCCGGCAAGCTTTTCTGCTGCTTGTCCAGTTTGGACCTCCCTGCCCATTAGGGCTTTGGCTTGCAGGGTTAATAGGAGCTGAGTGGGATGGCTCCCTGCCCCCAGTGACTAGTCTGCCCTTCCAAATCCTGCCGATGGGCTGGGCAGTGCCCTGGAATACTGCAGACCCAGCTGGCTCAGGAACCGCACTACCAAGACCGCCACAGAGGGCTGGCTCGATTCCGACATTCCATTGCCAGGCATGTCCATTGCCAGGCATGTCCATTGCCAGGCATGTCCATTGCCAGGCATGTCCATTGCCAGGCATGTCCATTGCCAGGCATGTCCATTGCCAGGCATGTCCATTGCCAGGCATGTCCATTGCCAGGCATGTCCATTGCCAGGCATGTCCATTGCCAGGCATGTCAGTTCAGCTCCAAGGAGACCCCGCTTAGCAGCGATGTGTTTTACTGTCCCTGATGCTCTAATCTTGAGCAGTGAGATGAAGATTTGTGTGGAATTGTTGCTGCTTTTAGGAGAGGATGAGAGAAATTTGGAGAGGGAATTTTCCTTTCTTGCATTTTTGAACTAGATCTGTGCTTTATTGATTTGCTCTTCCTCGCCCCTAAATTGTGCAGCTTTCTAAATGTATCCTTTTGTAGTCATCTTAAATTTCTTCACTCTATTCCATTCTGGTTTTGGATGATGTGTGTACTCTGAGGAAAGTAGACCTTATGGAACGTAATGGGACGTCCTACTGACGTGAAAGGCCCAATACAAATGTAATTTGTTGCTGTGAAATGTATTCAAGAATGTACATGTGACACGCTGAGTTTGACAGTGTGGGTGGTGTCATGTAGTGCCTCAGATATTTTCATAATCTGTAATCTCATAAATATTGAGGGAGTTGTACAGGTATTGCAAATATGCAGTTATGGGTGTGACGATTTGCACACGGAAGTGTCCACGTGTTTGTGTGCAGTTTTGTGCTTTCCATATCAGCTGACTCATACGCAGCAGTTCTCCAGATCAAGCATCAAATCAGACCGAGGCTTCTGTGTTTTGGATTGCTGCCATATTTTGTGTATCCAAATACTTTGTAGACCGAAATAATAACATGGAATGAAAAAAAGTTCAATGTAAAAAGTCATTCATTCCATCAATTCTGCTCCTATCACAGACTGTACAATTTACCAACAACTCTTGGACTCTATCCTACTTCTTTAGTATTGTTGTTTATAAATGTTACTTGTTTTGTCCCCCATGCCCGTTCCCCCCCACAAAAACAAAACAATTTGAACAAAATTGTGGAATATTCAATCAAGCTTGATCCTCACCATTCAACGGTGACCTGCTGCATCCACAAAATTCACAGCATAGCAACCATTGTGCCCCGTTGAGCAGTTGATCATCTCAGTCTGCAACCTTCAGTGCTGTTCTGCACCAAATGTGTTTTTTTAAGCTCTTCACTGGGAACCTTTCCGCATCTCCTCTACTCTGAGAGGAGAGAAGTAAACTTCTTCTAATCTCTAGGCTTGTTAAATTTTAACCTGATGTCTAATTCTTTGTTAACAGCCTAAATTAAGCAGTTTGCTTACATGCAGGCCTCTCAGAATTACACAGGCATCGATCATCTCTCGATCTTTCTTCCATTTAGAATGGCTAATCTTAGAACTTCTTGAATCATCCTAAATCTTTGACCCTTCTTCAAATTATCAGCCTTTTAAAGATGGGTTGCTTTAAAATTGCACAATATAAAGTCAGCCTCACCAATGATCTACCTGAGGTTAGAATAACTTCTTTCAATTTGTAGTCAAATTCTCTCCAGGTAGTCTAGTCTCCAATGAGGTGCTGGGGGATAGTGGGGATAGGGGGTGTTGGGAGTGGGGTGTTGCATTGTCGCAGGTGCTGTCCTTTGGATGAGACGTTAAACTGATTCCCCGTCTGCCAGTTCAGTTGGATGTTAAAGATCTCATGGCACTATTCAAAAAGAGAAGGGAGTTTCTCCCAGTATCCTGACCCAACAACTGCCCCAAATAAAATCAAATAAAGTCAATCAATTTATGGCTGTTTGTGGGACAATTGCTGTGAGCAATTGGGCTACCGTGTTGGCCGACAAATACAGAATCAATCCACTTTACAGTATATTTGGTGAAGCACTTTGAGATGTCCTTCTCACATGATAAGGTGCTATAGCAAATGCAAGTATTAGTATTATTATTGAGGTTCAGTTGAGCTTGAGTGGAAGTGAAGTCTATTTGTTTAAAATATACCTTTCTTCCCTTCTGTGATATTTCTGTACATAAGGGTTGACACTATCAGTGTTAGCACCAACCTTATTCAGTGCATCGGCCGCAGTCAGTAGAAAAACTCACACTGAAGTAAATACTCTTTGCTGTCATGTAATGTGTTTCTTATGTGATACTTTTAATTCCTCTCAAATTGCTTCCACCATCACCTGCAACCTTGAGCATGCACGAGTTGGAAGGACTGAATCTCCAATTCCACTGTGTGTGTTTTTTACAGTTGAGTGTGAAATGCTTGTGCACCCTCCTTAAACATTTACTGAAAGCCCATCTGTGGGTGAGGGACAAATATCTGCAGTGCAGCTGGGTGAAATTTTTCACTCACTTACCATTACACTTTACTTGACCCTAGGGCAGCACAGCGCACTTTTTCTGCCTTGTTGAAAACCGTGAGAGTGGAGCTGTGTATACAAAACGACACAACTCAGGCATTAAGACCTTTCGCCATCGAGCATGTGTTCCTATTGTTCTGAAGAGGAGAGTACTTAGCAGGTGTGCGCTTATTGCGAAGACTGCATTCCAGCCCTGGCACCAAAGTCTTAAAATCCGAATAGCACGCTGTCAACGTTACCCTGTAAGCTCTCTGCATTTCCGATTCTGCAGTGTGGTGCAGCACTAGTATTTAAACGCTTTTCTTTACTTGATTTCAATTTTTTATATTTCTTTCTTTACTGTTGACCATTTTACCTGCACAGCATTTGAAAGATTACTAATAATCCTTGCGTTTGATATAGCACCTTATCATGATGTCGATGAAACGTCTCAAAGCATTTTACAGAATATATGGTAAAGTGGATTCACTGCTTATTTTGTGGGTGAAACGCAATAGCCAATTAGGCATAGCAGTGTCCCACAAACAGTCGTGGACTGAATGACTACATTTTTTTAGCCAATCAATATCTATTGGAATTGCGTAAGTCCTTTGTATCCTAGAGCTGTGCTCNTTTTTTCTATGATTGTAGTGATTTTTCCTCGTAATTTGTTCCACACCATTCCTCTGCTGCAGTGGGCAGGTAACTAAATACTCCCAGGCCTCTTATTAATGCTGCTATTAACTGTTCAGCCAGACCTATGTGATGATGTATTTACTTTGTTTTCCAATAAAAAGTTGTTTGCCCTAACAGAATAGAAACTGCAAGTTCTTGCTTTACATATTCCTTCGGCTCTTTCCACTTCATCTCATTCATGCTTTCGTCACATCCTACCTCGGCTTTCCCAATGCACTTCTCGCTGGTCTCCCTAACACCACTGGATCCAAGTAATACAAAACTCTGTCCCACTGTCCTCACGCTCAAGGACCCACACCACCTCAGTTCTTGTCTGGCTTTACTGACTCCCTACTGCAGAACAGATTGATTTCAAGATTTTGCACTTTCAAATCACTTTATGCCCTGGCGTCTCCTTACCTCTCCGATCTACTTGCCCCACTCCATTATCTGCTGAGTTCGCTCAGCTAGCTCGAGTCTTTTATATGTCTCTCGTCCCCTCCACTCTACCATTTGTGGCCATGCTTTCAGCCACTATGCCCCGAATCTCTGGAACTCCTTCTTTCAGTCCCTCTGTCCTTCCCCCTCTTTGCCCGTCTTCAAATCACACCTGAAGACTTGCCTTTTTGAACGTGCCTTCCTCTTTCTTTCCACTCAGCGTCAAACCAAGCCACTGTTAAGTGCTCCAGGACAATACCCATATTAAGGGTGCTACACAAATGCAAGTTCTTGGAAAACATTGCCACACGCTGTAGTGAATCACAGGGCACTGACTGTGGGATTAACAACAATATCTTTCTGAAATCTTCCTTCTGGGTCCACAAAGAGTAGCCTAAATTCGCAAGATCTAGTCAGTGCTGGTTAGAAGTTATAGGAAACTGATCTTGTCCCTACATTCGAGAATGGAATCTAGGAATTTTTCCTCTGTTCTCTTTGGCTTGCTCACAATTAGGTCATGGAGAGCCATTCGGTTTCATAAAATATTATCGTAATATAATTTTTGAGGGTTCTACATGCCACTTAATCTGGATGATTGAAGGAGTGAGTAAATTTGCACTGAACTTTTTTATTGTTTTGTTTCATGTGTATCTTTCATAACAGGATTAGATATAATGTATAAAGTTCAAGTTTAAACCAATTTAAAAAAAAAAGTTTGGCTGCACAGTTTAAGTGCAGGCTTGATTTGTTGCAACCCAGCATCTAAAGTGTATTTGAAATGGGTTTACAACTGTTCATGATTTAATTTTACTTAAGTGCGACACCATAAATACTAAAGGGTAATTGCAATTGAAAATAGCACAGGATTTACACTGCAGCTTTAATTGTGTAGACAATCTAATGACCACAAAATGGTTTCACCAGTCGCCCACTGAAAATTCTCCTTCTGCATCTATGGCCATAATTGTAATTGTTTAGAGATATGATTTTTTTTGGCAAATGTGATTAAATTTAAATGCCAGTTGTTCCATGTCAAAAGAATCTGTGCTGCATAAACAGGAATTTGCTGCATCTTGAGGCATAAAGAACATTGACAAATGTTCCTGGCCAGCAGTATTTCTCACAGCAGTTTATGTGAGTGTATCTGAGACACTGCCCTATGTGAAGGTTGTTATGTAAATGAAAATTGTTGTTGAATGTTCTGACTGCTTCATCTCGAAATGTGAGTTTATTTGGGTACAGAACAAAAATCTCAAAAGAAGTTAAAATGTCACTTTCCCCATGGGATGGAGAATTTCTGCTTGTGTTGCAGCCTCTACTATTATAATCTTGTCTGTTGTTTTCTAGAAGGTCTTTGCAGGGGGGGTGAAAGGACAATAACAGACAATAGTACTGGCTTGTTCTTTTTCAGAAGTAATTCACTAATGTTAGGCAGGGTTTTCTCCAAGTCAGCATTTTATAAGGTTTATATAATTAAAAATATATATATATATAAATAGACAGCTCAATAGGCTCCTAGAAATAGGTTCCATAGACAGCAGTATTAAATCACTACTAGCAATGTTGTGTTTTGCTCTAGCGATGGCTTTATTGAAAAGTGCTTTGTGATGCTACCCCACGTGAAGGACGCTATACAAATGCAAGTTTTTTTTTGTTTGTTGAAAAAGAAAAGGCAGTTTCTTCTAGTCTTCTCATCTCACATCATAGCTGTTTATAGGACATTGCAGTTCACAAATTGCTGCTGCTGTGCCCAGATTAATACTTCTGTGTTCACCTACAAAATACTCAGTGCCTACATTTTACAGTCAATCCTGTGAAACACTTTTGGGATAACAACAACAACTTGCACTTATACAGAGGGAGCAAGGTGGAGGGATTGAGGGAGAGTGTTCCAGAGTTTTGGGGTGTAGTGGCTGAAAGCACAACCTCCGATGGTGGGGCGGAAGGTGTGAGGGACTAGCAGGAGGCCGGTGGTGGTTTGGGGAGTGAGGAGGTCAGAGAGGTAGGGAGGTGCCAGGGAGTGAATGAATTTGAACACGAGAGTGAGGATCCTGAAGTCGATCCGTTTGGTGATGAGGAGCCAGTGGAGCCTGGCCAGAACTGGTGAGATGTGGGTACGGAGTTTGGTCCAGGTCAGTATGCAGTCAGCAGTTTTGAATGAGCTGGATCTTGTGAATGACGGAGCTGGGGAGACTGGCAAGGACTGCGTTGGAGTAATCCAAGCGGGAGGTGACAAACTCATGCACGAGGGTTTCGGCTGCATTTGGGAGACATCCTCCGAATGGAAAGGTGTTGTATCAGATATCTATATCGAGTATTATCATTACTCTACTGAAATCAATGAATCATCATGGGCTAAAATCTCACGACAAGTGGAGTTTGTCCAGTATCTTTCTCAAATGGCTATTTTCAAGTCATTGAGCTGCTATCTGTAGGATCAATTACTCTATAAGAACATGAGAAATAATATTAATAATACTTGCATTTGATATAGTGCTTTTCACGTTTTCTCGACTCCTCAAAGCACTTCACAGAATAGACTGTAAAGTGAATTGACTGTATATTTGTGGGCGAAACACGGCAGCCAATTGTGCACAGCAGTGTCCCACAAACAGTCGTGCGTTAAAAATGACCAATTTATTATTGTTTTGTTTTTTTGGAGTGATTATTATTAGGTGTGTGGAGTAAGGAAACTTGCCCAAGCTTTGGCCCTGTCTGGAATTGAACGCAGGTGCTCTAACCATTGAGCTACAGGACTCCACAAATAGGAACAGGAGTAGGCCATTTGGCCCCCCGAGCCTGCCCAGCCATTTAATAAGATCATGGCTAATCTTCTAACCTAATTCCATTTACCCGCTCTATCCCCATATCCCTTAATCCCTTTTAAAATATCTATCGATCTCAGACTTGAATATGTTCAATGACTGAGCACCACAGCCTTCTGGGGTAAAGAATTCCATAAATTCACTACCTCTGAGTGAAGAAATGTTTTCTCAACTCAGTTCTAAAGGGCTGACCTTTAAACCTGAGACTATGATCCCTAGTTTCAGATTCTCCAACCAGGGAAAACAGTCTCACACTATCTACCCTGTCAAGACCCTTAAAAATCTTATAAGTTTCTATAAGATCACCTCTAATTCTTCTATGTTCTAGGGAATATAGGCCTAGTCTACTCAACCTCTCCTCGTAGGTCAACCCCCTCATCCCAGGAAACAACCTATGTTGCACTCCCTCTTGGGCGAGTACATCCTTTCTTAGATAAGCAGACCAAAACTGCAACAGTATTCCAGGTGCGGTCTCACCCAGGCCCTATACAATTGCAGTAAGACTTCCCTACTCTTGTACTCTAACCCCTTTGCAATAAATGCTAATATGCTATTAGCCTTTCTAATTGCTTGCTGTATCTGCATATCTGTGATTGGTGTACAAGAACACCTAAATCCCTCTGAATACTAACACTATATGGTCTCTCCCCCTCTAGAAAATAATCTGCTTTTCTATTTTTTTTGCCTAAGTGAATAACTTCACACTTCCCCACATTATACTCCATCTGCCACCTTCTTGCCCACTCACTTCACCTGTCTATATCCCTTTGCATCCTCCTTGTGTCCTCCTCACAGCTTACTTTCCCACCTAGCTTTGTACCATCTGTTAACCATTCTTCGATCCATGCTAATATATTACCCTTAATTCCATAAGCCCTAATCTTATGTAACAACCTTGCATAATGTCTTTGAACTGTATGGCCAAACCCGATCCTATCTTTGACTGTCGTCCACCTGTGTATCCACGCACTGGTGGATTCTGGAATTTTCCTGGCTTTTCCATGCTCTGTCAATTGTAGAATATCTGTAAATGTTACTGATGATAGACACCGCATTGTTTGTATCACATCACTGTTTGCTAACATGTAATTTCATGATAAATTTTACAGGGTGAAAGGTATACTATCTTACAAAGATACTAATATCTTACATATAAGTACTGCATTATACAAATAGCTATATGCTGTAACACGCAGTGCAGTATGTTGCATTACCACAAATATGATCACATTAGCTTCCCTTTTAAAAGTATTCAAAATAACTGCTCGGCTGGCCTAGTGTGCGTGTGTGTGCGTTTAAATTTTTTTAATTCTCTGTATCCAAGAATTGCTGGTTCACAAACTAATATCTGTTGTGTCCAAATATTTTATCTTTAACTACTGCTTTAATAGTTTCTCAACATTTAGAGCTGCATAACGAGATGGTGGGTGACCTGAAATTTGTCTTGCCTAAATAATATTGCTGAAAACAGGATATTTGTAGTTAGAAATGTAGAAACACCAGTCCTTTATAATAAGGTACAACTTTTGTTTGTTTTCCATCTCTTGTTTTCAAAGACTTTTAGTAATCAAAACTTTACCCCTCCCATTGTGTTAAGTTATGACATGTGGGAATGTTCCAAAGAAAGATTTATGTATTCATAACATATTTGAGATATTGAGTAGCAAAAGGCTATTCATGAACATTGATATTCATGGAATTCTGCAGTACAGAAATAAGACTATTGAATCCATGATGTTCCCACTGGTGTTTGGCTTATGTGGAGAAAATCAAATCCCACTCATAGTTGCTCTCTATACCCTCTATTCTCTTCTGCAAGCATCTATCTAATTACCTTTAAAAATATTTAATGGACTCGGCTTTAACAGTGGTTTGTGGCAGAGAATTCTATATTCAAACCATCTCTAAAGATCTTTTTCCTATCTTTAAATATATTGATATCTCAACTTGGTGCCTTCTTGTTACTGAATGTTATTTCTATTTCAGGAGAATGTACTAGAACTTAAACTGCAGTCCATTACTTTGCTATGGAGAGAAAAATAGATCCAGATTAATGACTAATGAATGCATTTATATTGACTGAAAAGAAATGGTGTTTTACAATGAAGTACTGAACTGGGCTTTGTTTTTCTGATTAATTTTACAGTAATTTTTTTGTAGAGTAATTTGTTCTTGGGAGAAAGTTTTTGTAATAAGTGACAAAGTACAGAATGCATATAGTTTTACCGGCTACAGTGAATTACAGATGTGCAGTGTAGATTATTGATTCAAATCAGATTTTATATGACTTACACAACTTTGCCTGCAACTCTGACTTTGCATAAGTTATATTAAATGTTATGCTTCCGAC
The DNA here is from genome assembly GCF_018977255.1 of Callorhinchus milii. NCBI lineage: Eukaryota > Metazoa > Chordata > Chondrichthyes > Chimaeriformes > Callorhinchidae > Callorhinchus > Callorhinchus milii. The sequence goes on along the minus strand of NW_024704744.1, from coordinate 69,180,504 downwards.
TGATATGCCTTATGTGAGTTTTACTGTATATGAAAAGGACAGTGCGAAAACCATATGCCTAAAATTGTATCAGTCTTTATTTCTTATGGTGCCACATTTTCACCTGGCAACAAATGTTTTGAGGGGAAGTACCATTTATTTGACCGAGGCTTCAAGCATATGTGTGTGCACCTACAACGTATATATTTTGTGTTGTGAGCAAAAGCTATCACCACTCTGGGAAGTTTGGTGCTAAGTCCTGGGTAAACTTGCTCAAAACAGCCTCTAATTAGGAAGAAGAATGTACCTGATTGTTCTCTCGCAGGTTGTCATCCGTTGCAAATCATTGGGTCTCATTTTATTTGCACTACGCCAGATGCTTCTGTGAAGCATTATTGACTTGATTTAACAACTTAAGTGCTTAGGTCTACAAGGTGGCCTTGGAATTAAGTTGAATGCTTTGTTTCTTTACTGATTTGGCCTGATTCATTTGCACGTGGAGAATGAATCAGTGAGGAAGGATGTTCGAGAGAATAATAACCCTTGCATTATCTACATTTTGGTCCAGTCTTCATCATTCTTCCTGGTTTAGTCTCAATTTAGAGACTTCTTGGTGTTGCTTACTTAGTGTTCATTCCCATGTATTAACAAATTGTATTAACAAATCGTAATAACCAGTACAGGTGCTATATTTGAGCAGTCACTCAATGCACTGGTATTTGTACAGCACCCTTCACATAGCGTAACATCTTGGAGGGCTTCACAGGGATGGGGTTCGACATCAAGCAGGGAAGTGGAAGGAATGGCATGCTTAAAGTGGTAGGATTTGAGGTGGGACTTAGACAGAAAGAGAGAGCGAGACACATTGGTAGAGGGAGGAAATTCCAGTGGTTAGGCACCTAGGAACTGAATCCTTGGCCACCAATGGGATCATGTAGGGCAGGAGATGTGCAGCAAGCCATCATTAGCTGAGCAGAGGGGACGAGTATATTAGGAGGTGATTGGAGAGATGAGGTACCGGTGAGGACCTTGAAATCAATTTCCTATCAGAGTTTAAGCAAGAGACGTTTAATGGAGGTTGAGGAGGTGAGAGGCAGAAAAGAGGAGATGCTGGTGGGCTTATCCATATTAAGTTGGAGGAAGTTTTGGCACATCCAGGTCTTGGTATCTGACTGGAGAGTGGATAGAGTGTCAGTGGATCTGGAGTTGAGAGCAGAAGTGGAAGGTGCAGACACCAGTGAGGATGCCAATAGAAAAGTAATTCCATCCCTTGATTCTCCTTGTAAATTTGCTTAAAAATAAGGAGCAATATTTACAGTGTGAGTGGATTGGTGATGCACTGTTAGAAACATAGAAATATATCTACCTTGCAGAAGGAGACCATTCAGCCCATGATGTCCGCACTAGCTCATAGAGCAAGACGATCAGTTTAAACTTACAGCCCTGTTGGATTCTCGTTGCTGACACTGGAAGAAGCTCAGTTGTAAAGCTATCTCAGCCAGAAATCAGTATTAACCTCTCAATAAAAAAGTCGCACGTTATTATTAGTGACTTAATAGGTCTAATTTGAAATGGGTAATGATCACTCCTAATATGAGACATTTTGTCAAATCTGGACCAAAGAATCATGCTTGCACCTCTTCAAACTGCCCCTGCCTTTTCTTAAAAAAACTTCCTTCCTCTAATAACCATGTGTGTGAACCAAGTGCCACTTGTTGCTACCTTGTGTGTTTTTTTATTGCATTGGTGATTTCAGCTGTAGGATAAATCTTGTTTTTTTTCCATCTTTGCAAATGAAACATGGTGACCTGCTTCAACTGAAGAATGTGTGCGTTAATTTAAATGATTACTGTTTTGCCCAGCAACCGCAAGCAAGGACACAATAATACAGGTCATTAAACACGAGGAAAACTAATCTTACATTTGGTAACAAAGTAAATCAACCCTCAAAGAGCAGACTTGCTTTGCAATGTCAATGCACACAATTGCAAATGAGCAGAAGATAGCCGAGGGCAGTGGGGGGAGAATCTATTTTGAAATAGTTATGTGTGAGTTAATGAAGTGATAATATTCAGGTCTAAAATCAGATTTTAGCTGCATTAATGTACTTTAAATATAAAGTGAGATCAGAGCAGTCACTTGTGAATTATGAATGTTGATGTGTGTGTTGGCAATCCGTTTGCTGTGCAGTGCTGCAAGAGGACAGCAACTTGGGGTTAATCATAGAACCATAGAAATGTATGGCACAGAAAAAGACCGTTCAGCCCATTGTGTCTGTGCCGGCTCCCTCAAGCGCAATTTTCTCAGTCCCGTTTACCTGCTGGTTTCCCATACCTCTACAGCTGATTTTTTAATGTAGGACAGATAAAGGTCATAGTTTTCATTTGGGTTGGGAGTAGGCAAGAGCAGGTCTTTCACACCTGTGTACTGGAGCAATATGGAAATGGGGTTGGAGGGTGGAGGTGGCATGAAAGAAAGCCTAACCTGAACATTTACATTGATTTTGACAGCATTCCTGATTTAAAATTCTTGTGGTATTAGATTGGTTAATAGAAACATGAAAGTATTGAATGTGCTCCCAAATTATTGTCCTTGAAGAGAGGCGATAAAAGTGACTGACTGGAAATCAGAGTAAACTGTCGTTGTGTTCCGTAGACGATGTTCTTGTTTCAACAATTTCTATTTGTATGATAATCCTTGCATTTGCTTTAGCACCTTATCACATCGTTGACATCTCACAGTGCTTCACAGGATATACTGCAAAGTGTTTTTTGTGGGTGAAACACGGTGGCCGGTTTGCACACAGCAATGCCCCACAAACACACATGGAGCGAGTGACCAAATTGTTTTGGGGGGGCTTGTTGGTCAGGACACCGGGACACCTTGGCTTATGTCTCATCCAATGGTCTTGTTTGTAAGCATGAAACTACAGTGTTTAATCTTCTGTATTGCCACATTTATTATTATAATTCAGTGCCATTTGATACAGTGCATGATCCCATTTCTGAAGCATCTCAAGCGCTTCACAAGGTTTACTGTAAAGTGAAGTGACTGAATATTTGAAATTGAACACAGCAGCAAATATTCACTCAGCATTGTCCCCAAAACAGCCATGAAATGAACTGACAATTTTATCTGGTGGAATATTGGCCGGGTACACTGTGATAAAGATTTTCTTTTTTAATAGTGTCATGGGTTCTTTAATCACCTGAATAGGTGAAGAACGTGACTTTGAATCATCTCCGACAGTGTAACACTCCCCTAGCATTGGCCTGGAACGCCAGCCGAGACAGTCAGCTAAAGTTCCAATGTGAGGCGTGAACCCACAACCCTGTTATAGGACAAAGGTGCTTCAAAACCTTTTCTTCCTTTTCATTGGCAATAGTCTTGTCAAATCTTTGCATTGGTGTTTTTGTCAAATTTGCTATTTACACTGCAGATGAATTTGACAGAGCTGACCGTGACACAGAAGTCACGATTGGGATTTTTTATCGTAGTTGTACAAGGTGACCAAAATGTCGTGAACGCTACCCTATCATCATAAAAAAAATTCTTTAAGACTTATTAGACATTGTAATGGTGTGATGGTAGTTTGGTCACCCTGTATGAAAGCTAGCGATATGAAGGTACCATCGTGGCTATTACAGGATATGTTCGTCTGTGGTTGGCAGAAGGGATTTTTTAAGCTTGTTGTTTCCAGAGGTATGGTGAAACTTCCCTCTTGGTTGATGTCAACGACTCAGGAGGCAGAATCACTTTGTTTACCTGGCAGAATTGCCATTGAGGCAGCACCACAAGGTAAACCTGACATCAGATTGCCTGCCCTATCTTTGCAGCTCTCAGTAATTCTGGTAAGCAAATCTTCATCAAGTCCTTTAGAATGAAAATAATAGGCTGCTATTTAAAGGACAGGAAGCTGTCCTCTTGCGGAAAGGAGCACAGTTCTTATCTAATCTTTAGCCTAACTGGAAGCTTGTTAATGTTGTACTCCCGTCTTCTAGTTCTGTGTTCATAGTTAATGTTCAGACCAGGTTACACTTTTTATCTGTGCTTTTCAGCATTTGAAAACTTAGATGATGCCCCTCTTGTAAATGTGTATTAATAATAATAATAATCCTTGCATTTGATATAGCGCTTTTCATGTCTTCTCGACGTCTCAAAGCACTTCACACAATAGACTGTAAAGTGAATTGACCGTACATTTGTGGGCGAAACGCGGCAGCCAATTGCGCACAGCAGTGTCTCACAAACAGTCGTGGATTGAAAATGACCAATTTATTATTGTTTTGTTTTTGGAGGGATTATTATTAGGCTCTGTGTGGAGTAAGGAAACTTGCCCAAGGTTTCGCTCTGCCTGGAATTGAACCCAGGTGTCTCGCTTGCAAGGCGAGTGCTCTAACTACTGAGCTACAGGACTCCTTGTAGCATATATTATTCTCGTATAACAACAACAAGATTACATTTGTATAGCACCTTTCACGGCGGGAGGACGTTCCAAGGTGCTGGACAGAGTACAGCATTTCACATAGCATGCAATGGTAACAGATAATGAAATAAAACTCAACAGCACTGCTTCGGAGCCAAATGATAGATACATTGTCATTGTAGTTATGGGATCTGCTGACTGAAGTGGACAAAGCATCTGAAACTGAACAGTAGTTTGCCTTAATTCTACTTCTCCTTTTTTTCTGTGTAGATAAATAGTAGAAAAGCCAAAAGTCTCTATGGATTTAGTTAGTAAAAGGTTGAGGTCTCGAATGACATCTGATCCTTGCCACCCCTCCCCCCAATCAAATGTGTTCCAGCCTGTGTTTACCTTTGTTCAAACAGGACTGGGTGACCAGCACCAGAGAGCAAACTGTTGAGCAATATACATAAAATACAACTTTCCTAATCTTAATTAATTTCACTTACTGGGGTTTGGACCTGGCCAATTTATCAAAGGTCAAATGTAATTGCATTAACATTAGAACGGGTGCACTCATGACTGTGGTAAGTCTGCGGGAGAGCACGTCCTGAGGAATTTGTGAGTAATCACAGGATCGCACATTTCTTCTAGTTTTGTATCCTTTCCAAATGATCACTCTTCATACACAAGAATGTTATTTTGTGTACATAAAATGTTGTGGAATTCTACTTCATGAAAATTAAAATGGTTGTTTCTCTTATCTGATTTTTGTCCCATCAGATTAGAGCCAATCGTTTCTTTTTAAAAGAAGTTACCTTAATCGCCATTGAATGTTATTTCCTTGTAATTTGCCTCAGCTAGAAGTATAGGTCTGAAAGGACTGGGAATTGTCATATAGCAAACAGAATCTTTTCAAGTCTAGGGGAACCCATTAACACTTGAGATTTGTTCCTAATGCAGTGATGCCACATTTTTTTACAAAATACCTGTGTCTGTCGAACTAACAACAGCAGATAAACTGCTTCGAATATGTAGTTTGGAAATCATGAACCATGTACTTTTTCTGGACATCCAAACATTTCCTTATTTTGGCAGGAAAGCACATTTCATTGTGGATAGCACATTTCCGTAATACAATTGTATGTTAAAAGTTATTCCTACAGTGGTATTGTAGTGCTTCAATCTAGCTATAAATAGAAAATACTGCTTTGTTTCAAGAAGTAAGCTTGAGAAACAAAACACATGACGAGCTCCCATGCCTTTGGATATTTTATATTCCTTTTAGTAATTAATCATGAAGGGGAACTAGAAGATGACAATGGATTGTTATTGGATGGCTGGAACTGCAAATGCAGGTTATTTCCTTTTTAAATAAAAATCTACCTGATGTGTATTTCCAGTATTCTTTATTCTAATCTCTAGCTGTGCATTGACTCAGTACCACACTAGGGTGCATTTGCTCACTAAACCAACAACAACTGCAACAACTTACATGATCTGAAAATGGGGAAGGAGGGGGCAGCCTTGAGGGAGAGAGATTGAAAGTTTTGAGGCATAGTGGCTGAAAGCATGGCCGCTGATGGTGGATAGCAGGGGATAAGTACCAAGCAGAAGGCCTGAGTGGGGGTGGCGAGAAGAGTAGTAGATAATAATAATAATAATAATAAACCTTGCATTTGATATAGCGTTTTCACGTCTTCTAGACGTCCCAAAGCGCTTCACGGAATATACAGTAAAGTGAATTGATTGTATATTTGTGGGCGAACGCGACAGCCAATTGCGCACAGCAATGTCCCACAAACAGTCGTGGATTGAAAATGACCAATTTTTATTATTGTTTTGTTTTTTGGAGGGATTATTATTAGGCTCTGTGTGGAGTAAGGAAACTTGCCCAAGGTTTGGCCCTCTGCCTGGAATTGAACTCAGGTCTCTCACTTGCAAAGCGAGTGCTCTAACCACTGAGCTACAGGACTCCACATGGTGCCAGGGAGGTGCCAGGGCACTGAATGATTTGTAGACGAGTGTGAGGATCTTGGAGTCAATTTGTTCTGTGATGGGATCCAGTGCAGTCTGTCAAGGGCTGCTGTGATGGGGGTACAGTTTAGTGCAGGTGAGTATACAATTGGCAGAGTTTTGAATTAGTTGGATTTTGTGGATAGGGGAGCTGGGGAGACCAGTGAGAAGGGCAATGGAATAATCCAGGCAGGAGGTGATGAAAGCGTGGGTCTGGGATTCAGCTGTGTTGGGTGTGAAGTACGATAGGAAGCAAGCAATGTGTTGGAGGTGGAAGAAAGCGGTCCTGATCAGGGACTGTATGTGGGGTAGAAAAGACAGATGGGGATCAAACTTGATGCACAGGTTTTATAAGTTTTAGGGGTAGACAGAGGAAGTTGAGGAGGTTAGAGAAGACGTTGGCGGGAGACGCCAACAACAAAATTACATTTGTAAACCACCTTTCACGTCGGAAGGATGTCCCAAAGTGCTGAACAGTCAGGGAACAGGACCCAAATGTGGGGGGCGGGGGGCAGGGTTGGGATGAGGGAGAGCAGAGAGGTAGGAGGGCTACTGAAGGCACGGTTGAAAAGGAGGGTCTTGAGTCATGCCTTGAAGGAGGCAAGGGAGGGAGCAAGGCGAAGGGAGTTCCAAAAGGTAGGGGTGGAAAGCCTGGCCGCCGATGGTAGAGTGGGTTGGGCAGGGGACATGGACCAGGCTGCATGCGGAGCAAGTGGACAGGTTGATATGGGGTCAGCAGGTCAGAGAGGTAGGAGGGGGCAAAGCCGTGGACGGCCTTGAAAGTGAAGACAAGGTTTTTGAATTCTATCCTCTGAGGGATGGGGAGCCAGTGGAGCCGGGCGAGGGTGGGGCTGATGGGGTTATGGAGCCTGGTGTGGGAGAGTACACGAGCTGCAGTGTTCTGGATGATCTGCAGCTTGTGGAGGGAAGAGTTGGGGAGGCCGACAAGGAGGGAGTTTCCGTAGTCGAGCCTTGAGATGACGAATGTGTGCATGAGAGTTTCGGCATCCTGAAGGGTGAAATAGTGGCGGAATCGGACAATGTTGCGGAGCCAAGGAGCATGATTTCTGTTTTGTCAACAAACCATTAGCAGAGCCGTTTGCACTTTTTTAAAAATAATTTAAATTGAAAATTGTACCAAAAATCTTATAGGCATGGAGAAAGGGCAGAGAAATTGGATTAAAAGATTCATTCTCATCTAATAAAATATCAGAACAGACTCAATTGGCTGATTGGCCTTCTCCAGTTAATATGTCTTTGAAATTAGTGCATTTTAAATATAGAACTAAAAATAGAGCCTTAACCTAGGCAGATTGTGGAAACATTCTCCCTTTGGATGAACATTTACTACTGTATGGGATTCATACTAAGCAGTGCACAATTCTTCATTTACTATGACCCACTGAAGGCTAATTATTTACATTCTGAAGTATAACAAAACAATGCGTTATCCCATTGGTGTTACAAGCATTTACTGTTTGAAAATAACTAAGTCAGATACCTTCTGCACTTGGTTTGCTTTAAAAACATTCATAGAGATTTGGGTTTTATTAACCTCGCAGATGCATTGGCAGTCTCGGGTAACTTGTTTGTAATTGAAACTAATTTCAGGCATTATTTTTATTGCATTTTGGCAATGTGATGAAATGTGTCTTTAGTTGCAGTAGTCCTAATGCCTTCACATAATTTTAATTGTTATCTAAATTTATTTATTTTCAAATATTTTTAATGACAAAGTTCATTCAGGGTTGTTCTAGTATAATTGAAGTTAATTATTCAAAGCCACCTTACCTTGTTGGCCAGCATTCCTGAGATTCAGATTTCAACCTATGAAAAAGCCCAAAGAAGCTTAATACAATATATTTAAAATTTGTGCAGCTATCTAGTATTCCCAAAGATTCATGTCAAATATATTTTTAAGTTTTAATTTATAAATTAAAGTAGGAAATAAATATAGCTCTGGTCAGGAAAATGCTATCCCACTGTGATAGGGATTATAACCAGTTAGTGCAGATTTGCAGTCATTGCAAGTGCACACAGCAGTCACTCCCAAACAGCAATGATGTAAATGACCAAATTTATTTTGGTGAATGTTGGCCAGGACATCGGGAGAAACTTTCTTCTCTTTTTGAATAGTGCCATGGGATCTTTAAAGTTCATCTGAATAGGCAGATGGGAACTCAGTTTAGTATCTCATCCCAAGGATCCACTGCATTGGAAAGCCTACAACAACAAAGTACATAGCACCTTTCATGTTGGGAGGCCATCCCACCCTAGATTGTGAGCTCAAAGTACCGACATGGAGCTTGAACCCAAATCTTCTGACTCTGAGGTGAGAGTACAATGAATTCAGCCAGGTCGATGTCTGATCATGTCCGAGGAGGGAGTGTGCGGGGAGAGAGAGAGCAACATATACAGGATTGATCATACTTTTCATGAGAAAATGAGACAATTTTGTTTTTACCAGTCTTGGAGGCAGAAATGTACCAGATATTGTAATAAAATGTGATTGAAGCTGAGAGTCCTCACATTCCATGGCTCGAGTGGGAGATGTAAGGAGGAATCTGGGTTTTATTTCTCTCTTCCCCTCCCACACACACACACAGGGGAAAAGATGAAAGGCTGGGGCCCTTTGTCTCTTGAATGTTGTTGCAAAGTAATGTTGACAAAGACTTGGGAGTCAGCTGCTTGCTCAGTGTGGGTTAGTCCATATGAATGGGGAGAAAAAACACACAGAACGTGCCAAAAATGAAAAGACCAGTTATGCTGTGTTGCAGCAATCCATTATTAAGTGGGAAAGGCTCATATGTTTCGTTACTGGTCCAACTACCTGCGCTGATTTGCAATTGAAAACAATAATAATAATAACAACAACACTCACACCCATGCTAATGGTTTATATGAAAGCAAAATCACGAGGAAAACTCATAAAATGTAAGCTTAAACAGTTGTAGCAATTGTTCTTATCCTGCTGTTAACTTTAGAGTTTTGGATCTTAAACCAAGTTATAAAACATGGATGTTTACTCGAATTGCTAAGTGTGCTGGGCTCCTCTCAGGTGGTGTTGCATTCGTGCAGTTTAAACACCTCAATATTTGATTCAAAAGCTAAGCCTGTGGCTATTTCTGCATAGCCCTAGTGGAAAATTATGAATTGCATAGTTTAATCAAAGGGATAAATGTGTAGGGAAGCCATAGTAAGCACAGGGCGCAGATTGCTTTGGAAAAGAAAACATTTTGAGTAAAAATTGAGCTCCGAACAGCTGGGTTTACTGAAGTTTCACTTGAGCAAGAAATGGGCTTTGTCTTCCAGTTAGCACAACTGGGTCAACACATGGCCATTTACACTGGAGAAAGACATTGGCACATACCAGATCAGGGAATCCATAGATGGGAATAAGAATATAAATATTGTGTAACAAATAATGATCGGTTTAATGGTAATTCATGTAAAATGAAATCCAGTCATTCCTCCGAGTTACACCCTTAGCAACTGAACTTTAGTTAGCCAGAATTGATAGTTTATGTATAGAAAATATATTCCAGCTCAGCAGTAACTTCATAAATAATGAGACCAAAGCTTACAAGGTTCTATTGACTTTATTTGATCATGGGGACATCATTGTCATAAAATATTTGTAAGGATTTTTGGGGGAATAAAGAAAATTTATGAAAACAACCTAGTAAATTCCAAGCTGGAAAATACAGATCTGGCTCTGAGTGACTTTGGTTTGGCAGTATTGCCGATATGTAATGATGCTTCAATGTACTTTTTAAAACTTGACCGGTATAAAAATATTAAATGTGGGAATACTGGAACACAGAATTTTGTCATGGATGTATGTCAGGACTGATGATTTATTGCAATGATGTACTGAATCTGTGGCAAAACTGCAAGACAAAACTGATGCATTGAAGGAGCGGTTGGAGGTTGAGAAATGAAACGACAGACTAACTTTCTGAACAGTGACTTGTCGAGTGTTGCCTCTTAGCCCATCTAGATACTCCAGCAACTGAGCAAAGTACTTATCGGGGACCTTGTCACAATCGTACATGTTCTGTAGAGGCAGGCCTGTCTCGTCTTTTGAAACTTCCTCCTCGTGCCACCTGGTCAGATACTCCAGCACAAGGTCTCCTTCTCTTTGCTAACCCTTCAACTTCTCCCCGCAACTTATTTTCTTCCCTTTTCCTCTCTCTCTTCTGCTTCCTTTTGATTCGTCTCTTTTCTTCAGGAGTAAGTTCCTCTTTGTCCTGGTGATCTCTGTCTGTTGTCCTTAGATCAGGTGGATCTCAATTTAATTTTACAATTGCAGCCACTTGCTAACAATTGAAATGGTTGGGTTGCCAGACACTATTCCGTGTTCTTGAACATGTGGGGAATGCGTGAAAGTTCAAACCATGAACTCACCCAGTATGTGAAATGTGTGTTGCACTTCTTTTCTCTAGGTGAAGTTTAGTGATGGCAAATGCAGATGAGGTCCTAATTTTCCTATAATCTGGAACCATTTGCAATGACTTCTTAAAGTTCAGTGAAGAAACAAAATGCTATATGAGCTGTAAAATAGAACTCTGCTGCTTCAGCTCTCTTCACACATCACATTTGGTGAGGCAGAGGAACTTGCGTTACAATCCCTCATTTGGTACCTGTGTAAACTGAGCCAGTAGTTTGTCAGCAGTTGTTTCATTGTATTCGGTTTCAATAAGCTGTAAAACATTGAAAGTATCCGAGTTGGCAGAATGTGAATTGGCAGAATTTACCAAAAGCTGTCCATTATTATGCTGTTCCACTGGATTTTATATTGTCAATTCAAAACTATGAGGTTACTTAGCAAGTAGCTTCAAATAAAAAAAAGTTGCTGATCAGTCCCAAAAAATGCTGCTAAAAATTTGTTGGAACACTGAATAGTGTGCTTGGCAACCCAACAATTTCAGTTGTTAGCCACTGTAAAATTAAATTGAGGTCCACGTGACCTGAGGACAGCAGACGGGACCTTGATTTAATGACTTAACATCTTATCCAAAGGACCACATCACTGACAGTGAAGCATTCCCCCCTCCCCCTGCCCCGTCATGAACTGCAGTTTCAGCCAAGATTATCAGCACAAGACCCAATATCTGGCATAAACACAGAGGTGAAAGTGTTACCAACTGAGCTAAGATAGCATATTATCATTAGCATTAAATATTCTTCATGACTAGAGTTCAGATATCTTTGATCTTTTAATACTTCAACCTGTAAGTGGTTCACCCAAGTGAGCACACAAATGGTGCATTTATTTGGAAGTCCTTTTGGTATGTGAAATGGAAAATGGTGCTTTGCATCATGGATGTGTTCTGTTGTCTATAAGGTTTGTTGCATCATTTATGGAGGAGTATTTAATAGGGAATTAGATAGGCATGTGGAAAAAGAGCAAGAAATTGGGTTTTAGGATCAGTGGCTTTATTGGACGAACAAGCACGTCCAGTAATGTATCAAGTCATGATGGCTTTTATTTTCACTTTTTAAAATTGCTTACATTTTTTTTCCTGCTCCTTGTGTCCATCAACGTGTATTGCTACTACTCTGAGTAACAATACTTAAGCAGAGGCTTTGTGAATATAGAATAATATACAGTGGAGTAGAGCTAAGTCCGATCCAAGCTTAGAATTCCAGCGCACCATTACCATTCATACAGAAAATTCCTGATCAAAGCACACAATAACTTGGTAGATTAGTTATTCAGTTGTCAGGATTCCACTTCACTGGAAAGCAAATCAACCCTTTCAATGCAATGTGCGTTGCTAGGTTTTCGGGCCACAAGAATGGTTCAGTCACTGACCCTCAAGACTGTTTTGCTCTGTTCAGTATCCATTGGCAGGCTGCCTGTTGAAACCCTGTGCTTCATTGTGGTAGGAAGCGGAAGCGTGAAGGGCTCTCAGAATTCACATTGCTGGCTGGAGTGAAACCTGGCCAGTTGCCAGCCTCATACTTGGTGCCTTATGTTCGGTTTCGGCTAGATTATTGTCCGATAAGAAATTTAAGGAATGTGTCTTCTCACCTTCAGAGTCAAAATACAGAAGCACTGTTGATTCCAGCACAACAGCACCCAAGATAATAGCCTCGTGATTGTCAAAGGGTGGATGAGATATACCAATTACCTTGCTACAATACACCTGCTGAAACACCCAGCAGAATTGTCTCTCTAACTCACATAAATCCATTATCTCTTAAACTGCCAGAGGTGTAGCAACCACTAGCCTGCACTAGCAATAAACTATTTAAAGGATTTAGATTCTATGCTACTCCTTCAATGTGACATTAAACTAGCGGTTTAGTGAAATCAACAATGCTTATGCAATTGATGACCTTTCACATTGTGCAGTATTTATTTAAATTTAAAAGGGCACGTATTTTCATTATTTATAAATGTAATGAATATTTTTCATCATTATATTGGGTTGGTGTTTGTGGCTATGTGTACGTACGCCCAACATAAAAATGCTAACAAAGATGAAATGCTGCTTGAAAAGCTCTGCAATGTTGTGGAATTATTGGTACTGAAATATGGATCCAATTTAAAGTTTTTCCTCTTTTTTAAAAAGGTGCAATTTGAGTTGGTATTTACATTTTTTTTAAAAATTGTTATTGCAATACTGGAATATAAGNTTTTTTTACATGTGTAAAGTTTCTATCCTAGAATTTATTTCCCCTTTAAGCACTTCGTCATATTCAATTGAGCACAATTGCTGCAGTCAGTTTTCTGCCTGTAGAAACATAGCACTTTGTGACTTGAGGCACCAGCTTGAATCGTTCTGGGAGGTGACTTCCACCATTGCAAACAATAGAAGGTTTGATTTGTGACTTTTTGCCTGAAGAAACATTCATTTCATCATAATGGTGGGCCAGATATTTAAACAAAATGTGCTGCGTAACTGACTAGGACATTACTGGGAGAATATTTTTCACAGTGAACTGAGCTGGGATGTGTCCAGCTATGTGGCTCTACTTTAATAAACATCTGGGTGCATCCCAGCTGTACATGTTGTGCTTAAAAGTATTTGATCGCTTAATTAGTTGGTCCCTTAATATAGAGCACAGATGCACCTTGAAGTCTGTCTGTTAACCTTTTAATATGTATCCTCGCAAACCATTCTCTGGTTCTGGCAACAAAACTGGAATAGAAAAGTGTATATGGGGGCATGCTGCCCTCTGTCAATAGAAGTTAGCATTGCAGGTCCTTTTAACTCGATGAAGATAAGCAATTTCAAGTATTGTCTGTGTTAATATTTTAACATTATTGAAAACATTCATATGTCTTGCATCAAAGAGAATTTTGATATGCTTAAAAATGCAATTATTTGTTAAAAGTATTTTTCACTGCAGTAGAAAATTAGTTATCGGCTCACCAATTATCCACATGACTGTTTATCTACATTCTTCGGATGAGACATTAAACCAACTGTCTGCATGTTCAGATGAACGTTATTGGCACTATTTGAAAAAAGAAGAGAGTTTTCTCAGGGTCCTGGCCAACAATCCATTTCACTCCATTTCACAGTAAGGAGAAGAGAAGCAAATGGAGCAGATTAATAATTGCATCAGTAAGATTAAAAATGTTTTGTGCATGATCTTTCTTTAAAACTCATGACATATGGAATGTAGATTGAATTCATAATCTAGTATAATATCAATATATTTAATGTGTGGAAATGAAATGATTTACAAGACTGTACTTCGACTTACACAGTTTAACTTTTTCTAGTTTTGTTACTTGAGAAGATTGAAAATGACGACATTGCTAACAAAACTTTGAAGATCACAGACTTTGGCTTAGCAAGGGAGTGGCATAAAACAACCAAAATGAGTGCAGCAGGAACCTATGCTTGGATGGCTCCAGAGGTTATCAAGTCGTCCTTGTTTTCCAAAGGCAGTGATGTTTGGAGGTAGGCATGACTTTGAACTATTTGCTAATCCAGAGCCATGGATAATGTTTACTATAATCCTGGTGTGTTATTTAGGAAGCTAATTTTTGGGGATAGTCATTTTGGTTATTGCAGTGCATTTCTTTTTCTGCTTTTCAACTAAAAGTGTAAAACCTACTTTTATTGCATGTGTTACTACTAACGGTACTAGAGCCAGGGATTCTTCCCACTCAGCTCCTATTAACAAAGCCCAAATAGGTAGGGGTGGTCCTAGCTGGACCAGCAATGGAAAGCTTGCCAGACAATGCTCTGAATGACAAGCTATGTGGTTTTAGCTGTTTAGACTCCAGTAGTACTGACACACATTCTGGGTTCCCCAAGTCTTGGGTCTTGCCAACCTGCACCTACAACTCTCCAGAATTAGGAAGCAGCATTCCCTCCAGGGAGAGAGTGCGCATTCCATCCCAACAAATATCACTGGAATTTCCATGTATAAGTAAGATGTACAGAACTCTGTTTGGCTTGGATACTTTTAAGCATGGTGATGGGTTTCCACATGTGTCAGACACCAGCTGATCAAAAAAAAGACTGGGAGTAATTTTGTCTTGTTTGTGCTTATAATATTACACATTGGTTGGCTGAGTCAAGTCAGAAGATAGGTTGATAATCAAACTAAATTATTGAAACAACTAAAGGAAGACTTTGTGCATAATGAAAGGTGGAACCAAGTTTGATCTTACAACTTGCTGCTTTTACTCTCTTTGTATTCAGCTATGGAGTGCTGTTGTGGGAGCTGTTGACAGGAGAAGTTCCTTATCGTGGGATCGATGGTCTTGCAGTCGCATATGGAGTTGCTGTGAATAAATTAACGCTTCCTATTCCATCGACGTGTCCTGAACCGTTCACCAAACTAATGGAAGGTAAGCGGGTCCTTTCCTTAACCCTTTTAAGTGATTTGTTTTGTGCTTACTAAGATGAGGAATGTTGATGCTGAGAAATGGGATACTTTCTCATTGTAATACAGCATCAACATCACTCCCAGATCCTCTCTAATGTGAAATATTTCCTTATTTAGTTTCTGTGAGTAATACCGGGGGAGTGCTGCATTGTCAGAAGAACCATCCTTTGGATAAGATGTTAGATTGATGTCCAATTTGCCTTTTCAGGTGGTTGTTAAAGATCCCATGATAAAACCAGAGACATTTAAAACACAGAAGGCCATTCAGCTCATCATGTCTTTACTGACTCTTTGAAAAATTAATCCTTTCATCCCTATTTACCTGCTTTTTCTCCATCGCCCCCATCAAATTATTCCTTTTCAGATATCTATCTCGTTCCCTTCTGAAAGCTAATGTGGATCTTGCCTTGACCACCACATCTAGCAGAGCATTCCACATCCATAAACACGCTTATAACAATGGTATGGAAATACATCTGCTGGAGGGAGTAGTTGAAGAAAAAATTACATTCCTTTTGATTGGTTTCAGGTGCCAGCAGCACAGGACCAGTCTGGAAACAAAATGACTGATACCTGACCTCAGCCACATTAGCAGAAGTCACTAGTTGACATCAATTTTTGGATGAAATGTTAAAACCAGGTCTCATCTGCTGTTAAAGATTCCATCGCATAATTTAAAAAAGGAGATGCTCGCAGTCCTCTGGCCAACAATTCTCTCAATTTTTCATTCACCTACTGAATATTCATTAAATCTTGCTTGCATAAATGAATTGTATTTGTTTATAAAAGCAGTCGTTACTTGACGGTAATTATGTGTGAAGCACTTTAATGTTGTGACATGATGAGGTGCAATAAAAAAAATCTTTGCACTACTTCATTATGGTTGAGTGAGAGTTGAAAAGTTCAAATTTAGGTTATCTGTTATTAACCTCAGCTAAATGTATTCAGTGTCAGAAATTAATATTTGAATGCAACATACCTATAGTCATATAATTTTCATGTTCTGAATCTTAATGTAAAAGCCTTCTTATTTCAACTGTAGCAATTTAACAGATTTGCTTCTTGATGTTTTTGTTGACCTGGGTAGGAAAAAAAAATCTTCAGATAATGTTCTTACAGTTTTGCAACATCAAAGACTTCCTTCTTCCATTGTAAATGCATTGAAAGGCAAATTGGTTTATTGCACTCGGCAATAGAATTGATTCTATTGCTGGTTAAAATAATCCAGATGGATTACTTTGAAGATTTTGAAGAATAGAAGTGCAGATGAAAGATAGTTTAAAACTTGTAATGATTGCTGTTTAAATTCCAGCAAGTACTTTTAATCATTAGCCACAAAAATGGTCTTATAAAAATCAAACTTGATTTTGCATAGTCAAAACATCAATATTACACTCTTATGGATTGGAAATGATATATGTTGAGTTCTGATGAAGGATCATGCTTGAAAGGATCATTATAAGGGCTAGTATGGCTCACTTGGCAGAGCTCTTACCTCTGGGGCAGAAGGCTGTGAGTTCAAGCCCCACATCACGACTTGAGCTCATAGCCATTGTTGGAGAATCAGAACTTCATATGAAATGTTAAACTGAGGTCCTACCTGGGGAGGAGTCCAATAAGTATGTGATAGAGGAAAAGATACGTTTCTATGAGCACTCCAAATAACTCATCCAAATGCAAGCGGCATAGATTAGTATCTCTTTCCCTGAAGCTATAGTAGGAACTTCTATAAACACACAGCTCAAATTTTCTTCACTATCTCAAACCACTGTTTACATAAAAGCTCGGGTATTTTACAGAATGAGCAGCATGATTATACTTGGGCTTACTGGATAGCCCTTGAAAGAAAACTAAAATCTGTATAATTGCAATAATAAAATTCTCATGTACTTTTGTTAGTGTACAGTTATTTTGTGTTGAAATTTTACCTACCTAATGAGTACCAAGGTTTCGGACTAAAATCACCATGCATGTTTCAGAGTGCTGGGATCAGGATCCTCACCTTCGTCCGACTTTCGCTACCATTTTGGAGCAACTCACTGCTATTGAGGAAACGGTCATGATCGATATGCCCCAAGAGTCCTTTCACTCCATGCAAGATGATTGGAAGATGGAAATACAGCAGATGTTCAATGAGCTCAGGACAAAAGAAAAAGTAAGTTGATTTGCTTAATTGAATAACCTGATTTAGGTTTTAGAGATTTAAATTTGCAAGTTTGCCTTGGCAGCAATGTCTTGATTCATTCTGTATCCAGTTGCTGTGCTCGTACTTCCCCCAGACAGATTAAGTATTATTGATTTTATTAGTTAAAGGTAAGAATAAAAGGTTGGTTATGATGAATCTTGTATAGTTCATTAAACTGAAATCTATAAGGCTTGTAATATTACAAGGTTTGGGATCCTGCACTTCTTCAATTTTGACATCTCAGCAACACTAATACCCTTGGTTCAGATTGTGAAACACTGCTTACTTTGAGTCAGTGGATTGGGAGGATTCTGAGCCAAGGGTATTATGTTTTCAAAGCAACTGTGATGTTGATTTTTTTATTTATACTCCTTTCCTTAGGAGTAAAATAAAGGGATTCACGAGAGAAAGCTCCTTTAAGCTACACCTGTTGTCTGCAGTCTTCTCCTTCCCAAGTTTTATAAATGGCACTCTCCCATTTCCGATGTGTACAACGCCTAACATCCAACCGCAAAATTGATTTTTATGAAATTGATTTAGCATGGTATTCTCCAAATACCAAATTTTAGAATAAGGCGGTTGACACCAGAAGACTTTAAGAAACAAGATCACCAATAGATTTACCCATAATCAATTCATTTTACATTATATTCTGTGAAACGCTTTAGACGTCTCAATGATGTGATAAGGCCCTATATCAAACACAAGGATGATTATTATTATTATTATTATTGGGATGGGAAAATGCCCATCAGCCCATTTGATTTCAGTCTTCCAGAATACCCACCCTACAATCTTCCCATAGCAGCAGCAAGCAATTTCTTAAAGGAATACTCTCATGCCAATGTTCTGAAACCTCAACCCAACCGCGATGGAGTCAAATTAAAAGTGTTTATGCCATCTAATAAATATTCCTGGTGTGCGTCCTGAAATTGCCCTGCATAACCTTGAGCCCTCTTGCCTTGCTGGCTTGGCATATTTGAAACTATGATTCAACTTCTGAATCTCATTTAGTATATACCTCTATGAGTCTGGAATGTATTGCCTGAAACTGTGGTGGAAGCCGATTCGATAACAACATTTAAGAGAGAAGTAGATAATTATTTGGGAAGGACAAGTTTGCAGGACCATGGGGAGGTGGGGGGGGGGGTGGGTTGGGATTGAATTGGATAGCTCTTTTCAAAGAGCCTGCAAAGACACGATGGGCCGAATGGCCCTTTCTGTGCTGTATAATTCTATGAGACCTTCTGTGAGACTTTTTTGAAGGCTGAAGAACACAGTAGAATATGTTTTCTTGAATGATATCAAAAAAAGGACCTCTTCATTCGAACCTCTCTCGTAATAACTAATATGGATGCAATTTAATGAAGTTGTGGTTGAAAATGAACCCAAGGCAGCATTCACATCTGTAAAAATATTAAGTGCTGCCAATGACTTGTACTTAGGCATTGGAATATCACTCTTTAAGACTGTTTTGGACTTTCCAGACTTTTCAGCATTATCCTGTTTAATTCACAGGAGTTGCGATCACGGGAAGAGGAGCTTACAAGAGCAGTGTTGCAGCAGAAGTCGCAGGAGGAGTTACTGAAGCGTAGGGAGCAGCAGCTGGCAGAACGAGAGATTGATGTCTTGGAACGTGAGCTAAACATTCTCATCTTTCAGCTAAACCAAGAGAAGCCAAAAGTGAAGAAACGGAAAGGCAAATTCAAGCGAAGTCGACTAAAGTTAAAAGATGGGAACCGAATCAGCTTACCTTCAGGTAAGACTTAGCAAGTAGGAGAAATGTACATCATGGACTAAACTGACATTTCAATATGTGTAGATATGCAATAAACATTTGATGCCTGCTGATGAATTTGCTGTTTTGTTCTGCCTCTGTCCATGCAGAGCTCCTGAGGGATTTTTCTCAGTACAAAACTTGCATAAGATGCAGATGAAATTTAACTCCCACTATAGTATGGAGGAAACCCTAATTTGAAGAATACTTGTAACAAACGTATAAAGGAGAACTAAACCTCCCGATGATAAATGGTAAAGGTTGCGTGCTCATGTTTTAACAAATGTCATTCAGAACTAAATTGTCCTTGTGCTCCAAAAACAGTTCTGGAGGATAGGAGATGTGAGTTGTTGAGCAGTTGTTTCTCAGTGGCTCTGTGTTTATCTTTGTTAATATTCATAGTACAGTAAAGTGTTGTTTCACTTTTGTAATCTTGACACCTGGCCTGGTTGCACTAACTATGGAAACTGATTCCATTGTAATGGAGAGACGATTATTTAAATTGAAACTGATTCAGAACCCCTTCTTTTAAAGGATTTTGTACTTTCCCTTCTAATCTCTAATCGAGATGCGAACCACTTCACAGGTTTCTCAACGAATTTATACTGGTTACTGAGAATTGTACACGAGCAGCCCAGAAATGTGTTCTCTTCTTTCAGTGGGATAAAAGCTGCAAGGCTCAATTTGACATATATCTATAGTAGTACAGTGGTGATAGCAAACTTGTCCCACTCCATACACAGCAGATTAAGCTCGAGTAAAATACATTCATATATTTTACGGTGCTGAATCCAAACTCTTTAGAGTTGGGAAGTGGGCTACTTGGAGGGAGTGATATTCTATGGCAAAAAACTTTCAAAAGTGGATATAATCGCCCAGTTTTTCCAGAAAACAATACATCAGATATTACTTTTCAAACAAAATGTCAGATATTGTTTTTTTAAAAAGCAGCTGCATTCTGCAAGTAGACTCACTCTTTATCATAACCTCATATATAAAGAGTTCATTGTGTGATTTTTAAATTGTTACAGATTTTCAGCACAAGATCACTGTGCAAGCGTCTCCTACTCTGGAAAAGAGGAAAAGCTTAAATGGCAGCAGTTGTAGTCCGCCAAGTAGCCCAACCATCATCCCACGACTCAGAGCCATCCAGCGTAAGTGGAATTAATTTCCGTTCTTTTATGCTTTACTGTGGAATGAGTCATTGGAACTGCTGAGCACCTGGCAAAATATTATAAAACAGTGATGGAACCTTACTCTTCATTCATTTAACTAGGATTCGTCATTGAGGCAGGGAGAGAAAAAATATCACCTGCTTGGACATTTCAGTTACATTATATTTCCAGATTGATTTTATGTGTGTGTGTAAAGTCTCATTCTTAATCTTTTGCCACCACTATTCATTGATGCTGCACACCAGATTGCTGAGCATTTTTAGAGGTGATTTTACCTCCTTTGTGGATATGTGGGAATAATCCTTAAAATCGTAGAATATTGCAGCACAGAAAGAGGCCACTCAGCCCATCGTGATTGTGCCGGCTCTTTGGAAGAGCTACAACAACAACAAAATTACATTTATAGAAGGCATTTCACTTCGGGAGGACGTCCCCAAGCGCTGAACAGTTAGGTGTCGGGGCCCGAGCATGGGGGAGGGGTGGTGTAGAGGTGAGGGAAGGAAGAGAGATGGGAGGGAGACCAAAGGCACGGTCGAAGAAGAGGGTCTTGAGACCGATATTGAAGGAGACAAGGGAGGAAGTGAGGCGAAGGGACCGTGGGATGGAGTTCCAGAGTGTTGGGACAGAGAGGCTGAAAGCCCGGTCACCGATGGTAGGGCGGGTCGGGCGGGAGACATGAAGCATGCCGGAGCCTGATGAACGGAGAGCGCGAGCAGGTTGGTAGGGAGTCAGCAGGTCAGAGAGATAGGAGGGGGCAAGGCCATGGATGGCCTTAAAGGTGAGGACAAGGATCTTGAACTCGATCCTCTGGTGGATGGAGAGCCAGTGGAGACGGGCGAGGGTGGGAGTGATGGGGTCCCGAAGCCTGGTGCGTGAGAATACACGAGCTACCTACCCAGTTAGTCCGACTCTCCCGTACTATCCCCATATCTTTGCAAATTATTCTTCAAGTACATATCCAATTCCCTTTTGAAAGTTGTTATTGAATCTGTTTCCACCACCCTTTCATGCAGTGCATTACTGAAACAACTCTGTGCAAAAAAAAATTCTCCTCATCTCCTCCCTGGTTCTTTTGCCAATTATGTTGAATCTAATTACCCTGGTTACTGGCCCACCTGACAGTGGAAATAGTTTCTCTTATTTACTCTTATCAAAACCCCTCATAATTTTGAACACCTCTATTAAATCTCCCCTTAATCATTTCTGCTCAAAGGAGAACAATCCCATCTTTTCCACTCTCTCCTCATAACTCAAGTCTCTCATCCCTGGTACCATTTTGGTAAATCTCCTCTGCACCCTCTCAAGGTCTTGATATCCTTCCTAAAGTGTGGTGCCGAGAATTGGACACAGTACTCCAGCTGAGCAGGTTTAGCAGAATTTCCTTGGTTTTGAACTCTATGCCTCTGTTTATAAATCCAAGGATTCCATATGCATTTTTAAACAGCTCCATCAACCTGTCCTGCCATCTTCAAAGACTTGTGTATGTGAACTCCCAAGTCTCTCTGCTCCTGTACTTCCTTTAAACTTGTACCATTTATTGAATGTTGCCTCTCCTCATTCTTCCTCCCAAAATGCATCACCTCACAGTTCTCTGCATTAAACTTCATCTACCATGTGTCGGGCCATTTCACCAGTCTGTCTATGTCTTCCTGCAGTCTGCTACCATCCTCCTCACTGTTTACTATGTTTCCAAGTTTTGTGTCAAAAAGCGTTTGCTCAGTAATAAACTACTATTGATGTAAAGAGTCCAGTCAATCTGTCATTGGTTTTACATTTTTAAAGTAAAACTTGGAAGATTTAGTCACTTGCTTTACAGGGGTGACCTAGCAGCATTTCCTCCATTAGTGATTGAATTGTGAGCAAAACGGCTCGTGTGATGGAAGCTAATTGTAAATGTTAATAGTACACAGAAAGAAGATTGAATGTTCTAGTTGTACTGAATTAGTGGTGAGTGAAAGGCCTTCTTTCACTGCACAAAATTATTGCATTAACTTGGGCAGAGTCTTGTTTAACTCCAGTACGCTGAATATTAAGCTTGTGTTTTATTTTCTCCTTCACTAAGCTTTCATTTATCCGCCTCCTGACGGTTTGACTCTTACTACTGGAATGTAGTGCCAGTTGCCGGCTGATGTATATCCATAGTGGCCATTTTTAAATGCATGAACTTTGACTGGGAGTGTCAGTGGGCACTCGCCTCACAAGCGAGAGACCTGGGTTCAATTCCAGCCAGGGCAAAACCTTGGGCAAATTTCCTTACTCCACACACCTGATAATAATCCCTCAAGAAAAAAAACAATAATAATCTGGTCACTTCAATCCATGACTGTTTGTGGGACACTGCTGTGCGCAATTGGCTGCCCTGTTTCGCCCACAAAAATGCAGTCAATTTATTTTACAGTATATTCTGTGAAGCACTTCGAGACGTCTAGAAGAGAATCTACGGGAATCTAAAGGAATTTGAATTAAGGAATCTTGTTAAATGCTATAATTAGACCATATAACTGAAGCAGATACTAGTTTTTAATCTGCCAAACCTTTTTAAAAAATGTTAATAGGCTCTTAAGAGTACAGTGCAATACAAATTTACATTTATATAGTGTCTCGCTTAATAAAATAACAACAATTTTTGCATTTGATACAGAACCTTATTTGATAAGTGCTCAGAGACACTAAGGGCGCTATATAAATGCAAGTTGTTCTCACATCAAAGCACTTCACAGGATAAACTGTAAAGTGTGAGACTGTAAAATGGTATATTTTGTGGGTGAAACGCAGCAGTTAATATGCACACAGCAATGTCCCACAAACAACCATGCAGTGAATGACCAACTTCCTGCACATTCAGTGAATGCAGAAGCACTCACACCGTTTCAAGGCTGGTTGGAAGTTTAAGGATCTCAACTATTGCCTTATAATGGGGCTCTACTATATTGTGTATGGTACATGGTTAAGTTAGGGAAAAGAGTAGAATAGAATTGAGGCAGTATTTATGCATTCTGCAGAGGCATTTACAAATGATTTGTAACTTGGGAGTGCTCATTCAGTGAAGAGGGGAAGAAAATAATGTACAAGACTGAGTTGTATTTTAAAATAGAGAATTCAATTCATCTTATAAGTAATAATATGCTTAATTTAGAACGAGCTGAAAGTGTTTATTATCAATGAGATGCATTTCTAAGTAAAGAAATTAATCTGCCCATTCAATGATGATGCTAAAAAGGATCACATGCAATTCATTAAAAGCCACAGCTGTTTGTTTTCACTTTCCTTAGTGAGTTCCAAAACTGATGCAGCCAATTCCAATGGCCACCGGAACAGTATATATGTATACCAACAAGATGTGGATATCGCAAGTGAATATACCAGCAAACCCCCTAGTAGAGCTAAGACAAAAGGCAAGATCTTTGTGTTAAATCCTCAGCGGATGTTAAAGACTCCTTATACTCCTTAATGCACTGTTCAGTGGTATAATTCAAACCAATTCCATCACTTACATTACTTAGATTAAGGCATTCTAACACCAGTGCGTGTGGTTTTAGGAGGCACCTTTGTCATAAAATAAGATTTTAATGAGCTTTCAATTGCTGGATGCCCAATAGTGTCAATGGTGCATGTTGGACTGAAAGCTTTGACTTTGACACATTTGTTTTCCTTTTGTGAACTTTCACCAATAGTCAGTCCAGTGTTCTCTGCCTCAGGGAAGTGAGTTGTAAGAATTGGCTGATCAATAAGCTACCATTTGGCTGTTGAGAAATCCATAATTTGTACTAAAATGCTCTCCCACCTCTGGATTGTCTAAAGTTTTAATTGGAAAGGGGAAAATAGGATGAAAAACAAGCATTTCAGCAAGTTTAAGTTATAAAGTTATTTTAAATGTTTTCTTTGGGTTTTCTCTCTTATATACTACATCTGATGTATATTCTTTTAAAAAAGCTCTCTTTTCTCTTTCATTACACTAGCTAGTGATAATCTAAATTACTAGGGTTAGAGAGTGAAAATCAGCCATTGTTTCCCCTTCTGATCACTAAGTAGAGATATACTAGTTTGTTTATGTGAATGTTGGATGCTGACAGGTTTAGCTGTGATATCTCCCAGTGGTTGAGTCACCTGCTGTTACTCACTGTCAAGGATCACAAATCTTGAGAAAGGTACCAGAAGGAAATTGTGGGACTATATCCCAGTAAAATAGAAAATAATAAATCACACAACTTAAAGCGAGTGGAGAATTTAGAAGAGAAAACTGGCTAAAAAAAAACAAGCTTGTATTGCCTTCCATAATAACACATAAGGTGTTGAATGAAAATCTACAAAAGTGGTGTATTGCACTTCTGATGGTACACAATCTATACACACAGTCACCACTCAACAGTTCATTGAAAACTAAATCTACCTATTCTCAGGTGTCTGTTAATTGACAAACTGACCCATCTTCAGTGGGTTTGACTGCTATTGCAACATTGGCTTGCTGCTGGGAATTGGCGGATTATGCTCTTTAGCTTTCAGGTCTGTATAGAAAAATAATAGAAGCATTGACTTCTGAAGTTTTCTGCTGGGATTTCATGGCTTTATAACCACTGGTGCTTTCTATATAAATTGGCTTAAACTGGCTGGCACTTTTTCCACTGTTGCACTTTGATTAAAATCCTGCTGATTGTCACTACACCCTCCAGGTATGCAGCATTTTTTAAAAAAAAGCCTTTGTCAATCACTGGTAATTTGAATTTGCTTGTTATTCTGATTCATGACTGTTCTGACTTTATTTTACACAGTGACCCTTGATGAAAGTAATAGAACCTGGGGAAAAAGCACTGTCTACCGGCATGAAGACTATGACGAAGACGTCCAGAAAGCTTGTAAGAAGAAAGGTCGAACTTGGGGTCCTAGTTCTATGCAAACCAGGGAACGTGCCAGTTGTGAAGAAAGGTAGGATTCCAGCTGAAGGTATTGGTACTGGACGGTGACCTGTGATTTCTTATGAATTCTCTTCACCCCAGGGCTTCTTCGCCTCTCTCTCTTCATCCTCTGGGCTCTTTGTCTCTCTATTCATCCACAGGGCTCCTTGCCTCAAATTGCTAGAGACAATATATTTTATATGGCAGCAGCCTTTCACCCAAGTGACCGATTTGACAAAGGGTGTCATTAGGTGTTTGAGAGTATCATACATTAGGGCTCAAACCTGAGACCTTTCTGGTCTGTCTATCCCATGACGGCACCATTTACCAGTGTCTTTTTTTTACCTACTAGACCAACAAAAGAGTTCCTTGTGCAATCTAACATGCGGGGATATTTGAAGAAAATGGTTAAGTCAGTCATTCTGTGCAATGTGGTAGGTCAAATAGTTGACATGTTAATTTAATAAGACTAGCGTTAATAAATTGAACTGAGGTTTGACAGATATGCTGATCTAATGAGGGAGAAAAGCAAATAAGAAAAGTATTTTTAGTTGCAAAGTGTAATTCAGTTATAAAGACACTTAATGTGGTTTGAAAATACTTTGCTAAGTATGTTTTATTGAGAGATGGATATTACCTAGTAACTATGGATGTATTTTATTGAATATTTTTGCTCTTGTCCCATTCCATTGCTAATGTGCCATATTCTGTAATAAAAATCACTGATAGTAGCCTTCTCATTAAAAATTGGAAAAAGCATTGTGCTGAAATCTGACAACAGCTTGTTTTTAAATAACTCACAACTATTGTGCATTGCAATAGTATAGCTATAAAATTAGTAAATAAAAAAAATTCTTAGGCAAATGTCCAAGTGTTCTAAATTGTTCATTAGATTTTTGTGATTTATTGTGCATGTCATTATGTTGATACAATGAAAGGTTTTAAAAATGGGATCAGCTCTTCTGAATCCAGCTCTACGTAGTCAAAATTATTTTTTGTGCTCAATTGAAGTTTTAAAATCTCTTTTAAACATTATTGATTTCTCTGTCAGTGATCCTGATCAAGAGGGAAATGTTGATGTTGAAGAGGAGAGGACCAACAGAGGCCTTCCCACCTTCCTGGTTGCTTTACAAATCCACATTGAATAATTCCCATACACATGTAGATTTACTGAAAATGTCAGCATTGGATGTTAATTTGTATGTAATATATGTAATTCAGTCCCCAGTGCATTGACTTTAAGACCGTGTCCTTGCTTTCAAATGCCTCTAGAGCCTTGCTCCACTCTTATCTCTTTAGTCCTACTCCCCTACCCACCACCTTTGCTCGGGTTAACTCTGGCCTGCTTCATGTTCCCTGTACTCTCTGCTCAGCCGTATGCCCCTGTCCTCTAGAATTCTTCCAAGATTTGTCTGCCTTGTTCCCCCCTCTCTCTTTCTCTCTCTCACTGCTTTCATAACCCATTCCATGGCTGATTATGGGAAACTGCTGTGTGCAAATTGTCTTCCGTGTTTTGCTCACAAAATACATAGTCAATGCACATTACAGGATAGCCTGTGAAGCGCATTGAGATGGCTTGACGATGTGATAAGGTGTTATATCAAATGCAAGGAATATTATTATTAATTTTATAATAATATTGCACAAAAATAATTACAAAACTTTTTTTAATTTTAGGACAAGGCCTTTATCAGATGGAAACAATCCTTGGTCTACAAGTTTACTGAAGACTCCAAATATCCTGTTAACCTCAGTCTTTGCAAATGCTGCAGACCAAGGTATGAATTCTTACCTGGTTGCTCAACAATAAATGCCTTTTATTGATCTTTTCATCTTCCTTGTGGTGTTTCACTCCCTAGTATTTCAGCTAGTATTCTGGAGCAGGAGATGTCTGGATTGTGGTCCTTGACTGCTGGTTCTGCAGGATACAATTTTTTAATAAACTCAAATCTCACACACAGAGCTCACAGTAGCCAGTAGCCCCCAAACTATGGGTCGCAAACTGAGATCTGTAAGTCTTATTGTCATGGGCCCGGAGTTCTAGATGTCCCATTGAGATTGGCATTTGGTGGTGTTTCTGACACGTACTGTAATAAATATTGAATGTGCTGCTAAATTGGCCCCCTTCCAGAGGAGGGGGGGGCCTTCATTTTTAAATCAAATGCAAATGTAAGGATTATTAAATGGCACTTTACCCATTCAAGGTCCCACCATTCTATTATCTAATGTGAGGATTGTCACTATTGGAGTGGTCATCTGATTGCAGTATATTCCTTGTTAGTCTTTGTAACACTATCTGTAACATTCATTGCAACACCACAAACAAATCACATTTGTATAGCGCCTTTCACATCAGGAGGACGTCCCAAGGCGCTGGACTGTCAGGGATTTGGAACCGAGCAGGGAGTTGGGATTGGGTGGATGGAGGGTAGGGAAGTTAGAGGTAGGAGGGTGGTCGAATGCGTGGTTGAAGAGGAGGATCTTGAGACGTGCGGTGAAGGAAGAGAAGGGAGGGAGCATGATGAAGGGATTGTGGAATGGAGTTCCAAAGAATGGGAATATTTGCTTTTAGTTCAGTTATCGGTGCAGGCTGCTGTTAACTTTACTGCCTGTGCAGTTGGTGCTGCAGTAAAACCTGAAATAGTGAACTAACTGACTTATTTATCCACAGGGAGTGCTACTGAGCAAATACGAGCAAGTGAAGACTATGAAAACCGACCAAAGCAGTCCACATTAACTAATCAGGTGTACATTGATCTACCTCTTCGTAAAGATCATCAGGGAGAGGGAGACGGTGGCAGCGAAAGTCAGGAGGAAGCAACACCAGTCAGTTCAGCCAACAGTACTCCACAGATCACTCCCACTAACAGCTTGAAGCGTGTAACACAGAGGAAGAAAACTGATATGGTGTTTTATGGGTGTGCCATGTTGCTTGCATCTGTAGCCTTGGGATTTGACATTCGAGAAGTGAACAAGCTCCAGGCATCAGAGGAAATTGAGGTCAAGGAGGAAAAGAAGAAAAAAGAGGGTATCTTTCAAAGGACAAGTCGATTTCGCAGGAGCACAAGTCCTCCGAGCAGAATGTCAACTAAGAAAGACGATGCAAACATTCCTTCACTAAACTCTCATGCTGTTAATCTCTTGTCAATGTCTTCCATATCTGAATGTAATTCGACACGCTCCTTGCTCCATTCGGACTCTGAGGAATTATCCATTTCTAATATCCCTCCTGGAACTATTATCCAAACTCCAAAAGTCCTGACTGGCAATCCTTTAAAAAGTTCTGTAAATGGGATCCACAATCCAGATGAGTCTCCTTCATCAGACATTGATGCTTCTGTTCCTGTTCCTCATGAAGATCACCAGGCTGTGTCTGAAGAAGGAGATGCTAAACAGAGTGCATGTCACCACAGACGGATGCCATCAGATGGAAGCAAAGCATTAACAGACAGTAAGTGATTGAGGTTTATATTTGTCCTGTTAACTATTATTTTTATCCTTTGTGATGTGAATAAATATCTATGTTTTTCCATTCAACATTTTTATTCAACCATTGACTGTTTTCATTGAAATATTTCTTCCAGCTAATGGATTCACCGACTCCAGCCCACTTAGAGAGTCATCACAATTTCCACGTCTTCCAGATCCCAAATCCATGTACCCAGTTTCTGTGAGACAAAGAACTTCAAAAAGAGATAGTACACCTGAGAGACCCAAGTCTGGGGATATGGTAGCTAGACCTCGACCTTCCTTATCGCGAAACAGAAGAGATCCTTGGAGATTTGTTTCTCGTGCTATCAGCCGAAATGAGTCTCCAGATAGATCAGGAGATGCTACACCTGCAGGTTTTGATGTACTCCTCACTGCCGAGCGTCAAACTAGTTTGCCTTTTGGTGCCTGTTCCCTACTTGACATGGATATGGAAGGCCAAAGCCAGGATGGCACAATACCCCTCTGTAGAAGTGAATCGAAGTCTTCTAGACCAAGTGTCTTTCAACTGGAGAAAGAGTTTCTATCTTAGCACTCACTGCCTTAGGGATAGGACCTGCAAAATTACCTTTTATTTCGGAGAGTGATTTATATGAATGCGAAGGACATTGATATATAAACAGAATGTAAATTTTTAGGTGTGTTGTGATGCTTTTCTACTGTAGACCTATGGGTCTTATTATTAGACTAGCTGAGGAATGTCTCTTGTACAAGGTCTCTGTCCAGATGATATTCATGTTCAGCTGGTTTTGATCTTGATCTTGCACAGAAGGGCTGTTTTTATTACTCCTAGCTCTGACTTTTCAGATTTGGAAAAAGGAGTGCATACAATTGCTGCCAACCTCACGATCAATTACTGCACGAAACTGAAGGATCAGTTTTGCACGAAGCCCATGGTATATTGCACTTTGATTATTACGCAGCAACAAAATTTCATCTGAGGTAAAGCTGGTTGTGATTTTTATATTGAATTTGTAACTGATCGGATTTTAGTTTTCCACCTAAAGAAACTTGGTTAAACTTCATGGGTTGAATCCTATTGTGGCTTAAGAATATTCACTTTCTCTCGCTCTTTAAATTCATGTAATGGAAGTTGCATTATTCCCCAGTTGAATCTGCATTTTCCCCGCATTGCTTCAAACCAGTTCTATACAGAGATGATATCCCAATTACTGCTGTTAAAATTGATTTCTTCCCAAATATCAAAAGCTATTTCCTGCTCAAAGGTTTTATGGACTTATTTTTATGGACTTATTCTTTGTAATTATGATATTTTACAAAAGTGTATGGTGCAAAATGTTTTTTCAATTAGCACTAAATCTTAATTAGGGAATCTATCAATCTGATTGAATGTTTTGTTGCAATTGCACAGATATCTTGTAAAGTTTTTAGTATGGAGGAAAATGAATTGTTTTTGAAACTCAGTAAAAAATTACAGTAAGGATAACCTACTACTTAGATCTGAAATTTTAATGTAATATCAATGTTTGTTTCTGAAATGATTCAAAATAAGGATTTATTGAAATTGTATAATTCGTACTCCTGGGGTCAATGATTCATTATTCTTCAGGTGCGTTTTTTTTAAAAATCTGGGAAGAGATTGAAAGGGAAAGAATCTTAAGCTACATATAGATTATAAATCTTGCACCTTCCAAGTTTCTGAAAATATATCTGCATTTTTATTCTGGAAAAACATGATCATTTAATATTAGTCACTTGATGAAATTCAGTCTGTTCTGCTGTATGCCCCTCACACTTTTTGAAGAGTAAGAAGAGCTATGAAGTCATACACTGGAAACTGTACAGGATTACGTCTAAACCTTTGGCTTCCATTTACCGCTTTGTTTCCAAGACTGCTCACACCCCACTCCTCTACCTGCCACTTTCGCTCAGCTGGCTCGGGTATTCTGCATATCCCTTATTCCCTACGCTCCACATTTGGCGGCCGTGCGTTCAGCCACTATGCCCCGAACCTCTGGAACTCCATGCCTCAATCCCTCTGTCTCGTCTCCTCTTTGCCTGTATTCAAATTACACCTGAAGATTTCCTCTTCAGCCGTGTGTTCGGGCACCTCCCTTTCTGCCTCAGCAACAAACAACGGTGCGTTAGATGCTCCGTGACGCTACCATGTGAAAGATGCTAAATAATTGCAAGTTGTTGTAGACATTCTGTACTTCCAGGCTGCAAGGGGGCCAATAAGGGCATTTTTAAAAAATATATTAGAGCTATGACTTATTTAAAATTATTCTGCTGCTAGTTTTTTTCTCATACTTGACCAATCCTCTTAAAATGTTGTGTAGTCTTTGTATAAAATGCAGCCTGAATGCTGCAGTCTAATCGCTACAGGTCTATGAAACGTGATTTCTTTCGCGTACCTATGACCATCTTTGATTTACTTAAAGTTGCAGTGACCTACAATTTAGTGTGGCTTTAAAGTTGGCATAAAAACGTTTTGCTCTATGAATGTTTGCAGAGATTCTTATTTTTCTTTTGTAAATTAACTACAGACTGTGTACAAATTGCACTGCTGGGAGCTATTGCAGGATAAACCACTAACTTATAACAGCAATATTAAATCAAGAAAGAATTACAAAGGCAAACATGAGAGATGTTTTTATGCGCTTAACTTTTAAAGTCTTAAAAAGCAGTTTGAGGGGCATTGCAGCTTTAATATGCTTTTGGTTTTAATGCTTAATACACTAATGAATGATTTTCTCCTCCTTCTCCAGAAGTCGCTGACTTGTGTTTGGGGTAAGGTTTCATAGGCAACTGCTACCTTTGATTCCTTGCTCAAATATAAGTGAGGCCTCTTAAACTGAGCCTGATCCTGTCCTTGAAGTGCACTTTCCAGCAGTAGTCATCTGATAACGATTAGGAGCAGGAACCCTCACTGACTTATTTTACACTTCTTTTCCCCTTCCCCAAACTAGGGTGTTGAAGCCAATTATAGTCCCCCATCTGAGATCCGATAGCTCAATACAGATTGGAGCTCAAGTCTGCATCGTGTGGGATCTTGTGGCTGAATTTTACACTAGGCATCGGGTGCATCCAGGAATCCTGTTTCTTTGTTACACTAAAGGTTTGATTGTATTTGATTTAGGTAATTTTAAACTGATGCATTTTTTTCTAGTTATTCATGGGGACACTCCTGGCATTTTTGTTTTCACTTTTTGGGAAAGCGCAGTACTGGTGAAGTATATATTGGTATTGTAGGCAGTGGTTTTAACTTGAGTTTGAAGGGTCCTAAAGAGTGTAGTTCCATTTAACTTAAATAAACAGCGGAACAATGGAAGATATGCAGCCCCATTCCAAGTTTGTTTATAAAAATCTTTTTAATTGTATGTTTTTGAATTTGTACCAGTAGCCAGTAATACCAATCAGGGAAAAGCAAGAGGATATAGTGATGCTTCAAATTTTGCTAAGAATTAATGTTTTCAATCAGAGAATGAGTGTCAATTTTAAAGTGTCCAATTACTAAGCTCTAATGTATAAATGAGTTTTATATTGTGAAATTGGATACTTAGAATCCAGCTGTTTCATTTTGCCAGTGTTACTGTATATTTTTAATTAGTGTAGTTTTTAATAACTGGCTGTTCATGGGATATCACTTTTGGGTGTTTTTTAAGCATTGATTAATGTACATCAAAAGGAAATTGTTGATTTCTGACTCTTGCTACTTGGATCATACAAAAAATTGTGATGATTTTCAGTAAAATATGTAAGCTATTTGTACCACTATATGAATCACGTCAAAGGTCTTTCCACAAGAAGATGCTGCTTTATATGTTTGTCTAGTTGTATTTTTACTGCGGTTTAAAACTTCGAATAATATTTATGTAAAATCTTAGGTGTTAAATAAGACTTGTTTTTATATTTTCGCCAGTGTATTTTGCCAAGCAGGCTTGGTCCATTGCTGAGTCCAACAAAAACTAATGGGAGTCCTTTTGAAAAGCTCAGCATCAGAGTATATGTATAGCCCATTTTGTTTCCCTATTCTAAAGTCTTTTAATGTAAATCCCAGTTCTTTTGATGATCCTTTTTAATGATTATTCACAATTTGATGCAACAGATGTCCTTATCTGAATTCTGTTTTAATGCTGTAGCATAAACTCAAAATCCTATTGGTCATTTATCAATGGCAGTTTGCTTGGAAATTAGGTAAAATTAAACCTCTTAATTTATAAAGTGTACTACTTACCCAGAATGTTCATAAAAGTGGTCTTTGAGCAATAATGAACAATCACCATCTTAGGTTGCTAAATTGGGACAGTTCCCAGTTGAACTAATTTAAAGTTCAGTTCCTTTCTTTATATGATTTGAAATGTGGGATACACACAATCCAATATTGCTGTTTAATTGCACCTTAAAAGCTTTTCCGTTTAATTATTTGTTTTCCTCCTTCAAAACCAAATCTTTCATCCCACCAAAGCATGAATTCCACAGAATACAGCCTGGTTAGTATAATCCAGGCGTCAATCAAAATATATTGAAAATGAGATGCCTTCAGTCGATCAGTTATCAAATGGGATCAGTACTGCTCAAGCATTTCCATTGGTCAGAAAGGCAGGAAGGTCTGATGTAGTCAAGGGTTCTTACCTTTTGATAGAGGGCCCTGGATCTCTGAAACAACCAAAGGAATTCACTTGAACCTAGCTCTGAAATGTAGATTTTGCTGCTTAGAAGCTTCACTAGAGTCATTAAAAAGTATTGTTAATTTGAGTTAGAAAGATCCAAATGTGTGCTCCTTTATGCTGCATAATTTTGTATGGAACAATTGCCAGATTCAAGCCAAAAGGGAGAAATTTGCAGTGAACCCTTAAAGGGGAATGAAATGTTTTTGTATGCAGTTCCCAAGATGTCTTGGCCTTTCCATTCAATTACAGGCACTTGTCTCTAATAGACCGGCCAGCCTTTAAACTTTTAATTACATCCTAATTTAAAATGAAATTAAGACTTCTCTTCCCTCCATTGCATGTGTATAAGACAAATTTGAGTGTCACTTTCTGATGTTAATTCCGATAATAATTATGATGCTCCAGGTTAAAAATCTTGTCTCTGCTCAAAATGTTTCAACTTTTTATGTCAGCCGGTCTTTGAAAAATGTCAAGTATGTAAAATTGTGAACATGTCTGCATTTAGATGAGAAACGGTTCTGTTTTTCTTCAGTGGAAAGGAGAAGTCTATTGCATTTCATAAGTGACTAAGTTATTACTGATAAGCAGTGTGCTTATGTAATTGGGTATTTGGTTCTCATTAAAATACATTGATGATGCTTAAGCAAAGAACAAAGCTAGCCAATAATGCTGTGTACAGTACTATAATAATACACACCTCATAGCTAATACCTCAACAAGCACACCATAGCATTACATAGCATTAAGTCTTGCACCAACAATGGTGTTTTGAATTATGGTTGGTTTAGTATTTATCCCCATTTTTTTTTTTCCGCCTGCCCTGGGTCTTTTCTCTCACTCGCTTTCCCCCTCCCTTCCCAAGCTCCCACCCCAAAAAGGATACTCCAGTTAAGGAGGAGTAGGCAGGCAACCAGTTTCCTTGTCACTCTGTGTAGCTGGATGTTGAATAGTGTGTGATAGCACCTTAGAGTGACTTGTCTCTCCTTTGGGAAAGTCTTTCAATCTCTTGTGTGAAATATCACCCCTCCTCCTCCCGGATCTTTCCTATAAGCTGAATGGTAATATTGGGAACAACCTGCATGTTGTCACTGTATGTGCAATTCATCACTTAATTGGCTGAAATATTTTTTGAAAGCCAAGGATCTTTAAAATAATACAGTATTAACCACTTGCATTTGTGTTTTAATACCTTATTAAACTACTGGGTTCTACTCTTTCCTGATGCTGGGCTGATGTATACTATGTTTCTGTGCCTTAAAATCATTTTAAATTAAAGATATTGGGTCTGAATGAAAAAGATCACTAATGCTGTTAATTGATTGAGCGCCTGTTGTATGTAATGAAGCTTTTATTCCCATGTGTTTTTGTGTATAAATGTAGACCAAATGTTAGACTATTACTGTACTGAATGACCCCTTATTATTCTGCCATATTGGTATATGAGCTCTGATTATTTTACATATTTAGCCTATATGAGTTGAATGGAAATTCACAGAAATGCAGCCATCTATTTGGTTTAAAAAGATTTTTTTAATAAAAAAATTACAAAAAAATTGTACCTCCAGTTTGTCACCAGACCACTTCTCGCTACCTGTCCAAACCTCAGCAATGTGATAATTATGTCCATATATTTTTGCCTTAGAGAAAAAACAAAAGGCTGTATTAACTGAATATGGTGATGGAAGACTCCTTTAGAACAGATATGTAAGTGAGATCTGAGTTGGTGGCACAGATGAGATGGATGTAATTGGACTGTAAGCCCTATGTTTGTCAGTTTTACTTGTAAACCAGGCTTGGGAATGTTCTACACATTCCAGCTTGTATCACGGGTGCTTTTTGGAATCAAGTGTTAATACTGTTACAGTACAAATCTATGTTGGATGTATGGACTACTGAATATTTTACTGTAGCTGTAAATTGTTTATTTTATATTTTAAATTGTAGTTGGCACCCATGGTACTGTTAAATAAAATCACTGAACCACTTTTTCCACAAAAAGAGGTATTTGTATGAGAGAACTGTGCTGTACAGAAAGAATTCTGGCACTTTTTGGCCAACACAATAAATACCAGTTTTAATAAAACTCCATTTTTCAATAAACAACTTATTTGTGTTATGTTTGTATCCTACAGCTGTAAAGTAAATTCAGTAAGACTGATAGGACAAATTTGTATTGGGATAAAATCGTAAATGTTGTGATTTAAGTTCATTTAAGGGCTTATGGTAGTATACAGGCAAGTTTGAGTAAACCATCACAACTAGTGTGTAATTGGTTATACTGTACTATAATGCTGAATCGCACCAGTTCTGGCCAGGCTCTGCATCACGAAATGGATCGACTCACTCGATCATCGTCTTCACTCACCTGTTCAAATCCGTTCACTCCCTGGTACCTCCCTACCTCTCCGACCGCCTCACTCCACCACCTGCCGCCTTTTGCTCGTCCCTTGTGCCCTTCGCCCCACCATTGGGGATTGTGCTTTCAGCCACTATGCCACAAAACTCTGGAACACTCTCCCTCAATCCCTCCTTGCCCCCTCCCCTCTTTCAAGTCCCATCTGAAACCTTTCCTGTTCGACCGTGTTTACGGCCACTTCTCACCATTTCTGAGTCAGGCTCCGTCACTGTTAAGCGCTCTGAGACTCTACCCTGCGTGGAAGGAGCTATATAAGTGCAAGTTGTTGTTGAAACATTTTGTGGATTAAACATTTTTTAAATGGATGTTCCAATACTCCATACATTATGGATAAATTCACCTATTTGGAGACTTGAACCAAAAGCCAAGCAATGTGACCTTTTTTGTGTCCTCAGAAAATGCTCCCATTACCTCCTTTATAGGTAAATAGGTGACCTTTATAGGTGAACTCCTCAAACCATACTGGTCCAGATCGTCCTTTTGTTTAGACACCAACCTGCTTCATATTCCCCATCCTACCTGCCCAACCATCAGCAGGTGGGTTTTCAGCCAATCTGCACCCACTCTCCAGAACTCCATCCTGGAGTCTCCAACTTGCTCCCTCCCACACCTGGTTCAAGCTTTATCCTTGACTGTGCTTTCAGTCATCTTCTCCCTCCCCCTCCCCTTAACTCCCACCCCCAACTTGAGTGTTAATCACCTTGGTGTTATATACATGTAAATTTGTATTATAAGAGAATGCTAACAGAACTTTGTACCAGGCTTTAGTCCAGGCGCGCCAGAAACCTTTCAAGATGAGGGAAGATCACAACCATTTCTAAAAGTTTTTCTACAAACTGCCAGGCACTGCAGCTGTGATATTAATTTTAGCATTGGCACCAGTTCCCCTCAACATGAAGTCTTTGGCTCTCCTGAAAAAGTGTGTTGTCACCTAGTATCAGGTAGGGGTGTCCTGCGTTGTCAGCGATGCCATCCTTCCATTGTGATAGTTAAACCAAGGTTATGTATGCCTGTTCAGGTGGATGTTTGTTCCCAAGGCTATATTCAAAAACATGAGAGTCACTCCTGGAGTCCTGCCCAATCAATAATTCTTCGGCTTAAGTTAGTAATTAGAATTTTTTTTCGCTCAGTTGTAGAGGTGGAATGCCCTGGTGCTCCAGGATACTACCTTGCATGAAGGGTGCTATATAAATGCAAGTTGTTGTTGGTGAGTGAGTCGGTGTCTATTGTGGGTTTCAAGAAGGAAGAAGATAGGTATATACTGTGAAGTGAATTGACTATATTTTGTGGGCAACACGTGGGGGCCAACTGCGCACAGCAGTGTCGCACAAATAGTCATGGATTGAAGTGATCAATTTATTATTTTTTTTCTTGAGGGATTATTACCAGCCGTGTGGAGTAAGGAAACTTGCCCAAGGTTTCGCCCTGCCGGGAATCAAACCCAGGCCTCTCGCTTGCGAGGCGAGTGCTGTAACTACTGAGCTACAGGACTATATAAAGTTAGGAGGATGGGGATAGGACAGGACAATCTGTTTGAAAGTAAAGCTTCCTCAGGCCCAGTGAGCTAAATGGCCACCTGCACTCTAAATTTCTATGACTATTTAGTTTGTGGGACATTGCTGTGCACAAATTAGTTGCTACATTTGCCTGCAATTAGTCATTTCACCTTCCTGTGGAACCTGAAACAAATTGTGTGATGAGTCGCTATGTTAAACAAAAGGATTATTTTAATTCTGCTTTCACAATCCAAATCAAACACTTTGCTAAATCTTAATTTCATATCTTCTTTCTAATGAACAAGTTCACCTCTGTGAGCCTCTCCTCATGACTTAAATTCTTAGATCCCAGATTTATTGATGGATCTCCTCGGAAACCTGCAACACTGATCTTTTGAAAGCAGGCTGCTCAAAACTGCTTATTCTAAATCTAGCTTATACTATGATTTATTTCAAAGGTTGAATGGTTGAAAATGCAAACTAGCATTTGATTTAATTAGTTGAAAGTAGTTACATACTGTTGGAAACCCTCAGTTAATGATTAAGCACAGTATGTAGGTTTGGGGATGGATCAAAAGAGCAGCTCAAGCTACTCCTTGATGTAGGACTGCAGGGCATGTATTTCACTTATTACATTCTCACAGGAAATTTATACTTGTTCTAAAGTCTGCTCTTTGCTTTCGCAAGCCAATTCAGTGTAACCACCAATTGTTGGGGTAGATCATATGACCAAACAACCTATTTGCCACCTGAGAACACAACATCTTCATTGGTCACAGTTGCATCTATTCTGAATGCTGTGTCATCTAGGACTTGGAGAATTGAGTTATCCTGTAACCATTCAAAAGGGTTTAAATTGCAGTGGCATTTTGTGTAACAAGTGTTTTGTGACAGGACAAACAGTATGCTCCCTTCAATGTGGGGAATTCTTTCCAGGGATGGAACACTCATTTGTTATTGGATATTTTGTTGTCTGCTTAACACTACAAAATTGGTAAACTCAGGCCAGCTGCACATTCCCCATCCCCACCATCAGCAGCTGAATCTCAAGCTACTATATTCCCAGCCTCTGGAACACCCTCCACCTTGCTTCCTTCCACCTTTATATAAAAAAAAACTTTAAAAACCTACTTCTGACTGTGCCTATAATCCCTTCCTCTTCCTGTGTCCATAGCCATCTTTGTAAATTCACATGAAGGGGATTTATACAGGTACACATTATCTAAAGTCCTTCCAATCATTGCATTTGTCAAAACAAATGACACAACAGTCAACCTCCCCCCCAAAAATTCTAGATACATTCATCCAAGAACAGCATTTATTATATCAGGAATGCAATATAATCCAGCATATCCCCTTTTAAAGGGATTGTTGAATAAAACATCCATATACTCAAATATTTTACACTGTAGGCTCATTCAAGGTAAGGGGAATCTACTTTCCTCCTCCCACAAATACTCACTTTCAGGACCAATGTTTGCCAGGGTACAAAGCCTTGGGCATCAGATGCCATCTGGTACTTTGTCCAATAGCTTATTAATCCAAACCCACTTGAGCCAATTCAACACATTTTGCAGCAGAGAGTCACTGGATAGCAATTCTAGAGACTATGTGTAAAAACTACCAAAATCAGTTGTTTCTACACAAATAATTTAAACTGGAAACATTGGAACACTGAAAGTTTACTAGAAGAACTGAGGTTAATTCATATTTATGGAATGAAATCATGCCCACCAGTCCCTTCCACATAAAGCCAATTAGATTGCCGGAGGCTGTCCCAGTCTAGGAGGTGCTCTCCACATAGAAGTCACATCTTTACTACATAACTTATCACAAATTCTTTTTTTTAATTATTTTTACAAAAAAGTTGTGCAAGTTTCATAGTCACAATTTTGATGAAAATAAGTTTGTGTATTTCTTCGGTCCATTGAGGATAATCGAGATTTCCTTCAAAAGATGAGGCCAACCACCATTTGGGGAGGTTGTAGTAGGGTTAAAATGCATAGGACACATTAGACTAAATCAGCTATTGTACCGGGGAATTGAGTGGCTACCCCACAAGGCTCCCACCTTCTTGTTTTCCCTGGAACAGAAACAAACCTTGACCAATAAGAGCCAAACATCTCTTGGGATGCATAAGTCATATAAAGAAAGCCATCAGAGTCCTTGTAATCCTGGTCTAATTCACACATGGTGGCGCACATGTTCACCAAGCTTCGGTTCTTCACCAACAGGTAAAATGTTTGACTGGATGACAGAGCCAGACGATCCCTGAGAAAACAGTACGAGTTTAAAAACCCCCCACCAAGAAACACATTTTGCCCTTGTCAATAAAATAATTCAAAGCACCATAGATCATTAGCCAAGGGCTACTTTGGTAGACAAACAAAAACAAAGTTCCACCCACAGAAAGCCAATGACATACATAGCCAATTAATCAAAGATTTTTTTGTAAACCAAGACATCAGGAAAAAAAATGTTTAGCATCGACCTTAGCATGTAGGAAAGATCTTGGTTAAAACCTCGGAAAAAAGAGGGCAGCTCCAACAATGCATCCCGCTGTGGTAGACAACTTAGACTGAGCTCAAGTCCCCAAATAGGATATGAACCCACAAATTTCTGCCCCAGAGGCAAGAATCCTACCACGTGCCCCCAAGCTGTTCACACACCAAGCTGCGGGCAGCAGAGCAGGAGGCACCAGGGCACCTGTTGACAACAGAAGCTCCATCAGGAGCCCCATCCATTTCCGAAGTTGTCGCAGCTCGGGATGTCCTCGGGACATGAATTGTTATATAAATGCAATTTGTTGTTGTTGTTGTTGTTGTTGAACCCAGGACTCCCATGTTTTATTTGTACCCCCACCCCCACCCCCCACCCCATGCTCAGCTACACACCTGATGATGGTAACAAACTGGCACATTGTCATCTCCTGGGGAACAAGGAATTTAGCTTTGTCCAGGAAGGGCAGGTACAGCTCTCCGGGATACCGCTCCACAATGACCTGCAGAGGGGAACATTCCCATTTAGCAGCAGGAAAAGACCATCCCAAAGCCACCCTCCAACACCCCCCACCCCTCCCCCCCCCCAACACACACACACACACACATATATATATATACAGAGCTCTTACTGGGATCTTCTGTGGATATTTGTCCCGAATAAAAGCAGCCTCCGCTTTCCTGGAAGCTGTTTAAAAACACAGAACGGATTCTTTTGTTTAAAAATTTTTTTTTTAAAAAAAACAACAACACAGTACAAACCCCCCCCTCAGCCCAGACTCACCTGCGCTCTTGGCGTGTTTGAAACGCTGAGCCCTGTGACTCCGGTACATGTCTGCCGAGCTCCAGGTTTTCCCAGGCGCCGCCGCTCCGCCGCTTTTATGCTGTCCCCGAGAGTCCGCGTCAAGGGCGTGGGGGTCGGCCGTGGATTCCGGATCGGATCGGCTCAAGCGACGGAGCGAACTGCAGGGCAACCCCCG
Organism: Callorhinchus milii; assembly: GCF_018977255.1. NCBI lineage: Eukaryota > Metazoa > Chordata > Chondrichthyes > Chimaeriformes > Callorhinchidae > Callorhinchus > Callorhinchus milii. Next base: position 69,139,703 of record NW_024704744.1, on the reverse strand, counting down.
CTGGAGACCCAGGTCCACGCTCCATCTCCCTCTCCCTCCCACTCCACTGCAGGCACTTTATCATCAACTCCCCCCCCCCGCACACTCACTGAGATCCAGCACGACGTCAGTCACTCCTCGCACCACTCCTCTGTGGAGGAGTCCAGCCCCCCCCCCCCCACCCCCCCCAAAAAAAAAAAACACTCTGCCACAAACATATCCACCAGCAATTCACTTTACAAGATATAAACAAAAAGCAAAAAAAAAAACCACACACCGCAGAGGCTGGCAATCTGAAACCCGAAGCAGAAGTGGCCGGGAACACTCGGCAGGTCGGGCAGCATCTTTGGAGAAAGGAAAGCGAGCCAAATGTTCCTTTCTCCACAGACGCCGTCTGACCCGCTGCTAATACTGTGAAGTGTTTTTGTTTCACTTTACAGTGTATTCTGCGAAGCGCTTTGAGAGCGTCTCGAAGATGTGATAAGGCGCTATAGCAAATGCAAGGATATTGTCATCATTGTTATCAAGTCATGCATCCAGGCCCATTATAATGGTTGATTTAATTATCATCCCCACTGCTCGGCAACAGGCTCCGCTCCGCCACTGTTAAGCGCTCCGAGACGCTGCCCCGAGTGAAAGGAACTATATTATGGTACACAATGGTATACAGCGCCTTGGGATGTCTTCCCGATCTGAACGGTGTTACAAATGTCATTTTGTATTGGATTTTGTATTGCATTGTAATGAAATTTGTTGATATTGTTATTGATACCAGGGTAAGCATTCAGCGTTAGCATTTGTGCTGCTAGTTAGTAATGGAATCGTAGAATCCTACAGCACAGAAGGAGGCCATTCAGCTCATCTTGCCTGGGCCGGGGCAGGCATAATGGGCTGAATGTCGAGATCAAACATTTGTTAGAAGCCTGGGTGTCTTGCGTGACATATTATTTATTATTATGAATTGCTAACTTAAATAAATAGGAAATAGCACTTAACATGTGCAGCCTAGCCTTTGAGCTAAGCTATCTACTTTGTATGTTGCGTTGTTGAAATGAAGAAAATGTAAATTAAAAAAACTGGCAGTTCCATTGACTTAGGACAGGAGTTCTGGATTCACATCCTGGTGTTTCACTAAACCAAAGTACTGACTACCATGTCTTTAAAAAATATGAGTAAAGGATTTAATGAGGTTGCAGCATGGTTATTCAACATGTTTGGTTCGTCATAATCGTAATAATAATATAATAATTTGCTTTGATTTTGATATGGCTCCTCTCACGTTGGGCGAACATCTCAAAGCACTTCATAGGATTTAAAGTAAATGATTGTCACCGTCTATTTTGTAGGCAAACTCAGTAACCAATTATTCAGAGGTGTTTTATCCGCACATTTGTTGTGGGAGGTTGAGTTTTGGGTTGCACCACAATTAAATTGGTCCAATGGTAAGACAAAGGAGGGATCCTTTTACTTGGCTGTGGCTGAGGGAACACCAAGGCAAATAACTTGAAGTATTTGCCTTTTGTCCGTGATTGAATAAATGTTTGAGACCCAGGGATTTTCTTTCCACAAAATGATTCAGAAAATGCAAAGCAACCTTATTTTAAAATTCTTTGCAATAATAAAGACACCATTTGTATTCAGAATGTAACGTCCAAGTCCACCAGGTGGCGTCTAACCACCATCCAGCTTCAGGGTGGATGGAGCATGTTGATGATCACAGCAGGGTAAAACCCTTTCAATATCCATCGCTGAGGCACAAGCAGTGATTCCTTACGAGTCAGAATTGCCCCCATTTCGCTAAGAAAAAGAAAAAAATGAAAAGGATGTATTATGCGCGGTGATGTTAGAACGTCAGCATATTGCCTCATTGTTCTGATGGGAATTGTACACAGTTGCCTACAATAATAGGCACTATACTTTGCAATTTACTCGTTCAAGGTACATCTCAAAACGTACTTCTTTGACTGTGTCTCCAGTCATCTTTCCCCTGAAAAATGAAGGTCTTTTGGTGGGACTTGAAGGTGCGGAGGGAGGTGGCAAGGTGGAGGGGCTGAGGGAGAGAGTTCTAGAGTTTCGGGGCATAGTGGCTGAAGGCACAGCCACCGATGGTGAAGCGGAGGAGACGAGGGACAAACAGGAGGCCGGAGCCAGCCGCGCGGAGGCTGGAGCCGGGTGGTGGAGTGGGTGGGGTAAGCAGGTCGGATAGGTAGGAAGATGTGAGGGCATGAAGGGATTTGAAAATGAGTTAAAGGATCTTGAGATCTATCGTTCGGTAATTGGAAGCCAGTGGAGCCTGGCAAGGACTGGTGTGATGGGGGAGCAGAGTTTTGTTTGGGTGAGTATCCGGACAGTGGAGTTTTGAACGAATTAGATTTTCGGTATGGTTGAACTGGGCCGACCAGCGAGGAGGACATTGGAATAGTCCAGCTGGGAAGTGACAAAGGCATGGACAAAGGTTTCGACTGCATTGGTTGTGAGGTAAGGACGGAGGCGAGCAATGTGGCAGAAGTGGAGAAATTGTGTGTTAGAAAGGAAAGCTGGGGATCGAACCTGATGCCTAAGTTGTGCACAAGTTCGGTTAGTCTGCGGGAAAGCCCGGGGAGGTTGAGAAGTCCAGACCCACAGGAGAGACTTTCCCTGAGAATGACGAGTTATCAGGAGTTTACTGTAATTTAGCTTCACTTCAGTGAAAGAACTTCCATTGCGACTCAATGTCAACAAACTGAGGCGATCCTGCTCGGCTCATGACAGCATTTCCTCAGCTTAATCACTGACCACATCAACCTCCCAGTATCTTATTCAAGCTCACAGAGCCTGGCAGAACCTAAGCAGATTGTTCAACCATCAATTCTCCTTTAAACCTTACATCTGAGCTTCGTGCCTCCGAACGTTCCATCTTACATTACATTTGTGGAGTCCTGTAGCTCAGTGGTTAGAGTACTCGCCTCTCAAGTGAGAGACCTGGGTTTGGTTCCCGGCAGGGAGAAACCTTGGGCAAGTTTCCTTACTCCACACGCCTAATAATAATCCCTCAAAAAAAAACAATAATAAATTGGTCACTTCAATCCACGACTGTTTGTGGATCACTGTTGTGCACAATTGGCTGCCGCATTTCACCCACAAATATACAGTCAATGCACTTTACAATATATTCTGTGAAGCGCTTTGAGATGTCTGAAAAAAAAGACGTGAAAAGCGCTATATCAAAATGCAAGGATTATTATTATTATTCAGACACTCTGGCGCTGTGCACTGACATCCCTCCACCTTTTCCCCTCCGTCTCTGCTGTCAAAACCTGTCAAAAAAGGCTGTTTGTGGGACACCACTGTGCGCAATTGGCTGCCGCGTTTCGTCCACAAAATACACAATCAATCCACTTTATAATATATTCTGTGAAGCGTCTCAAAGTTATGATAAGGCAATATATCAAATGCAAGGGTTATTATTATTATTATTATTATCATAGACCTATCTCTTTGAATGCACCTTCAACCACTTAAGTGAGTGAAGTGACTGTGTTTGTTGGCTAACTATAGAACTGAATGCACAAAACATTTTTTACCCAGCTTCCATGGAAGCTCATGGTTAACTGTGAAGGTTTGAGACAGTTTGCTCAATTGAGCTGTACATCCCCGGGAGGTCACCAGTTCGATCTGATCTGAGTTACTTGATGTCAGTCAGGCAGTAAGGGCACCATAATTGGCCTCAGCGATGCAGTGAGACAGTCTGTGAATTCTTTTCCATTCTACATTTTGACAGGATTCTCTTTGTCAGACTGAAATCCAATGCATAACAAGAATTTTCAGTAACTGCAGCTTTTTTTGTGAACAACCTATTGTTCACATTTCTCAGTCCACCCAACACTTCAGTGAATACATTTCCTGTGTCATCATTCAGCGGTCTAACAATGCACCTACATGTTGTGTTCTTCTGGTGCTCCAAGTTTACAAGCACAGCTGCCAGACAGTACACTTCCTGTTAATTTATACCAAAATTCTTTGTGCAAAGATCTACGCTGCTCTTTCTGCTCTGACCCCCTTTGTGACATTACAGGATAAAGAAAATACACCCAGAACAGCACTATCAGACACTCCAAGGCAACGGGACAACAGGGCACGGGGTTAGGGTTTTGAAGAACAATTTGAGGATAGAGATTAAGATTTTTTTACACAGAAGCTAAGTAATAGCTGCACTGGGTCACTGGGAAGAGTGTTTGAGGCCAGGACACTGGAATCATTTAAAAAAAACAGCTTGATGCCGCAATAAGGGAGTGTTCTGAAAGGATGAGATCATCTGAACCTCTTGTGTTCTTGATGAATATTCTTAAAGTCTGGTATACTTAAGGTCTCTAAGAACCACTTAGTCTTGTAAGACAACTAAAGTTCAGAAACACTTCTTTATTTTCGATAAACAGTGGCAAATGATATCATAAAATTATCCTCAAGTGTTGGAAACAGGGTTTTAAAAGCATTACCTCTATTTTGAGTTGGCTGATTCTTAAACATTCATCTTGGGCAAATCAATCTGGCATTACAATGTAACCCTATGGAATTATGCAATGCTTGATCACAGACCAACACTGCCTAGTTTCTTTGACAAATGGCAATGAATAGTGCAGAACCTTTCCATAGTCATTAATCAGGCTTTACACCCAATTCTTTCCAGTCACGTTGCTCTGGTGCACACTTTATATTGTGTATGACTGAAAACAAAACCGACAGGATCAATAACTAAGCAAGAAGCAAGTAGCCAACCTTAACTCATCGACTAATGTTGCTAAGATGCAGAGCAGCACCCAAATGGTGAGAAACAGGACACGCCCAAACACATTTGTACCATCTGGGATGGGAACCAACCTGTCCAGGCACAGTTGAGATTGTCACATAGTCAAGTCAATTGCGGCACTGCACAAAGACTGAGTGGGGTGGGGGTTGAGGAGCAAGTATTGTTTCAAGTTTAATTGACTGCAAAATGTACCAATGTTGCAGTAAACGAGTTCTTGAGTATTACCCTGGAAATGTAACAGCTGGCTATTGCCTCCACGCACATCAACTTTTACTTTAATAATTTAAACAATGCTTCACAGGAAAGTAGTTTGAACATATACATTTTCATAATAATGCAGAATACTAATGCCTGTGCACTCAGTGCATCGACACAGCATACTGCGATACCCTGCGCACCAGATCGAATATACCAGCAGGGGGCGCCAGTTCTCATTAATGATTATGAAGGAAAGATGTGTCTACAGCTTTATTAAGTTTAGTTTGGGATCGATCACCAATAGTGTCTTACACTACTGCAGACATCGCTGATTTAGGAACCAGACTATTGAGACCGCCGCAAAGCATTAGCTCTTTTCTGAATTTCCATTGTCAGGCTGAGCCTCAACGAAATCCTACAGCTGGTAGCAGAGGTAAATATGGAACAGATATTAAATCTGATCAAGGAGAGTGGCCCTGCTACAGATCTGATCTGGAGCCTTGTTTACACAAAACTTACTGTGCAGTGAGTCAGGCACACAAACACCAATGGAGTGTATCCTGCATCGTAAACCCTCGAAATACAGGCTCCCATTGAATGGATCCCAAAGGCTATTCTCTGTAAAAAGACAGAAACATATTAACAGAGGCAGCGTATGAGAGGCCGCGAGAAATATTATGTCACATCCCCAAGTTAAAAGGATTCTTTAGAAGTTTCCCAAAAATGTTAGATTCTTCAGTGACATCTAATAATGCAGAACCAGAGTCGCTGAGAATCAACCAATTTATACATTATTTTTTACCTGTGGTGGAACGAATAGCTCTCATTCCATCAACAGAAAGACATCGGATAAGCAGTGTCAGCTTGGCTCAGTTGGTAGCATTTTCTACTCGGAGTCAGGGTTAAAACTTTTGAGCTAATAGTCTAGATTGATAATTCAATGCTCTGCTGGAGGGGGTGTTGCATTGTCGGATGTGCCGTCCTTCCTATGAGACATTAAGCCGAGGTGTCGTCTGCCTGTTTCGTGGATGTTTAACATGGTACAATTTGAAAAGAGAAGGAAATGTCTCCCGATGACATGACCAACAATCCTCCAGGTAAAACTGGGCATTCAGTTCATGGCTGTCTGTGGGACGTTGTTGAGTGCAAATGAGCTGCTGTATTCACCTACAAGTGCAGTCACTGTCAATTCAGTAAAGCACTTTGAGATGCATTGATGTGATATAGCTTATAATCAATACAAATATTATTAAATTGATGGGACCTGGTGATTCGCCACTAAGATTTCTAGCCTGTGCCTAAACTAAAAGGACCGACAATAAAATACAGCCTCGTAAAATAACAACCACGAAGGAAGCTACCCATCAAATCTATTGCTGAAGTTGGCTCCTCCACTGGGAGCTATATGGTCTGATCCCAATTCCCAACTCTTTCCATGTCACCTTTTACATTGCTTCACTTCTAAACATGTATCTGAAACATCTGGGAGCTGAGGTTGGCTCAGACAGCTGGGACCAGGAATACTGACTGCCCTGTCCTTCGGTGGGTTTCAGGGCATCACTCATTCTCACGCCTGTGACCAGCGTTGACCAGTAGGCAAAGACCCCCCCTGAGATACTCCCGGGGACTGGGAATGTGGGGAGAGTGGTTAGAGCACTCGCTTTGCAAGTGAGAGACCTGAGTTCAATTCCAGGCAGAGGGCGAAACCTTGGGCAAGTTTCCTTACTCCACACACCTAATAATAATCCCTCCAAAACCCCAAACAATAATAAATTGGTCATTTTCAATCTACGACTGTTTGTGGGACATTGCTGTGCGCAATTGGCTGCCGCGTTCGCCCACAAATATACAGTCAATTCACTTTACAGTGTGTTCTGTGCAGCGCTTTGGGACGTCCTCCCGACGTGAAAAGCGCTATATCAAATGCAAGGATTATTATTATTATTATTATTATTATTATCGCACAGCACCAGACTGAAGGGCAAACCGACAGCTTTTGAGACTCGGATCGAGGAGTACAAGGCGAGACGTTAACGCAGTCCGTTGGCGCGGTCTGATCCGCCGGGACTGTGCGGAGGAGCCGGGAAGGCGGGGGCTGCAGGGGGTGGGGGTCCGGGGCTGCTCTCGGGATGTGGGAGGGTGGGGGGGGGCTCGCGGGGCACGTTTTCAAAGGAGGCGCCACGGGGGCTATCGCAACAACGCCTCTCCTGGGGGTGGGTGGGGGGTGGGGGATGGGATGGGGGTGGGGGGGGGGGTTTCTCTGGGGGTCAGGGCACATCCCCCGGGTGGGGAGGGAGGGGGGAGGGGGGGGGTGCATGACGATCAGAGGGGGTGGCAATGTATCCTCACCAATTAAAGGCTGGTCCTGATGTGGGAGGGGAGAGGAGAGAGGAGAGGAGGGGATGAGCAGCAGCAGCACCGCTGTGGGCGTGTGGCCGGGGATCAGTGCGGGGCGGTGCGGTGCGGCTGTGGTGGTACTCGCACTGCTCCGGGCGGCACATTGAGCGGCTGTGGTCCCGAGCTCTCCCCCTCTCCCCCTCAGCCACAGCCACAGCCACAGCGGGACCCCCGGGAGCCCAGATCACGAACCCCCCCCCACCACTCCCACCCCCACTCCCACCCTCACCCCCGGGGAGGACGCGGCCGCGATGTCGGTCGGTGAGAGAGCCGCCGCCTCCCCTCCCGGCGGCCTGGACCGCTCCCGGGCGGGCGAGCGGCTCCGGGCTGCCCTCGCCGGGCTGCAGGAGCTCCATCTGCTGCGGGAAAGGCAGAGAGGACTGGTGCGGGAGGCTCTGGGGGGGCACAGCCCCCGGCCCACAGCCCCCGGCACCGGCACCGGCACCGGCAGGAGGGGGGGGGAGCAGCGGAGGGACCCCGAGAGCCGCACTCAGGAGCAGCGCCTGGAGGCGACTCTCACCGCACTCAAGGAACAGCTGGTAAGGCACCCACTCACCCCCACTCACCCCAGCCTGACAGCCCGCGGCACAGCACAGCTCAGCACAGCACAGCTCGGGTCAGCTCAGCACAGCACAGCTCGGGTCAGCTCAGCTCAGCACAGCTCAGCTCAGCACAGCTCGGGTCAGCTCAGCACAGCACAGCTCAGCACAGCACAGCTCGGGTCAGCTCAGCACAGCACAGCTCGGGTCAGCTCAGCACAGCACAGCTCGGGTCAGCTCAGCACAGCACAGCTCAGCTCAGCACAGCTCGGGTCAGCTCAGCACAGCTCGGGTCAGCACAGCTCGGGTCAGCTCAGCACAGTACAGCTCAGCTCGGGTCAGCTCACCACAGCTCAGCACAGTACAGCTCAGCACGGGTCAGCTCACCACAGCTCAGCTCGGGTCAGCACAGCTCAGCACAGCACAGCTCAGCTCGGGTCAGCACAGGTCAGCACAGCTCAGCACAGCACAGCTCAGCTCGGGTCAGCACAGGTCAGCTCAGCACAGCACAGTGCAGCACAGCTCAGCTCGGGTCAGCTCAGCTCAGCACAGCTCGGGTCAGCTCAGCACAGCTCAGGTCAGCTCAGCACAGCTCAGCTCGGGTCAGCACAGTACAGTGCAGCACAGCTCGGGTCAGCTCAGTACAGTACAGCACAGCTCAGGTCAGCGCAACTCAGTACAGTACAGCTCAGGTCAGTACAGCTCAGGTCAGCGCAGCTCAGGTCAGCACAGGTCAGCACAGTACAGTGCAGCACAGCTCAGGTCAGCTCAGTACAGTGCAGCATAGCTCAGGTCAGCACCGCACAGCTCAGGTCAACACAGCTCAGGTCAGCACAGTACAGCTCAGTACAGCACAGCCCAGGTCAGCTCAGTACAGTACAGCTCAGTAAAATACAGCTCAGGTCAGCTCAGTACAGCTCAGGTCAGCACAGTACAGGTCAAGTCACTCTGAAAACCTCCGAAATATGAGCATTTGTCCGTCAAATGTGTGCATTTCTGATCTGATCAGTCACTGCACAGCGTTTTAGTTTTGGCTCTGACGTGCTGATACTTAGTTAAGTTATGGAATAAGTTGCTGAAGAAGTTTGGGAGGTAGATCAGAGGAATTTGAGGTTTTAAATTAAGTTTCGCCCGCAAAAAAATAGTAAGTCCGCTTTACACTTTACAGTATATTCCCTGATAAGCGCTTTGAAACATCTTAACGACATAGATGTGTGTGAAATGCAAGTATTATTGTTATTATTGGTATTCTAAATCTCTCTGAATTCGGACAGTGACACTTGTGGGCTTGTGTTTATTGTGAGGGACAGTCCCAGGCTGGTTGGTGGTCAGTGTAAAACCTAGAGGCTGCAGTATTACCCCAGAAGGGTTTAACTGTAGCTAATCATTAACTCAGGTCAATCAAAACGACCCCAGATCTCCCCAGACACCGTCCTGCCTGTCCCTTAAAGTCTTTAGGGGATTTTTTTTTGTTTCACAGCATACAGAGATCAAAGCTTTATAGAAGCAGAAATAAAAACCGGATAAAAGCTATTAAACCTTTTGTTTGAAAAGAAACTGGATTAAATGTTCAAAGAATCTCTCTCCTTCCTCCCCTCCTCCCCGCCTCCTCGCACACACACAGATAACTGTGTAACCTATCAATCCCACATTCAATAGCCCTATGTGTCTGGGATCGGATTTCCAGACAAATTGGGTTTCGTGACAGAAAGACAACCAGCCATCAGATTTTAATCCACACCGAGCTCCGGATACACACCAGTCCCATGTGAGCAGGGCTGGCTGGCTGCTGTGTGCAAACATAGCCATGATCGCCTGTGAGAAAGGCGATAATCACTGACTCCAGTCAGCTCTATGGGTCGTCTTTCTGCTGCGATCTGAGTCCAAATAAAACTTCACTACAGCTTCAATATCCTCTCCTCCCACCCCCACCCACTCCAGGATTGCTCCTTTTTAAAATGCAGTATTTACCTAAACTAGGTTTCTGTTGGAATCCACAGAACCACTGTAACACTACACTTTGCAGAGTGCATTATATTGTTGAGAGATACCTGTTTAAGCGATTAATGGTGTACTTTGTTTTGTGGCTTTACTCCTGTGTGTGTAAGGAGGGATGGGTGAGGGGGTAGGACACAGGAAATACCCTAAAAACATCCTTAGGTAATGGGATAATTTTCACTGAATGCTTGGTGTTAGAGACAAAAGATGTCAAAGGCACCAGCCAATAAACTCAGGAAATAATAAAATAAAGGTTTGAAAAGGGTAGTGTATAGAAGCAGTCAAGGAGCTTGGTAAACATTATCCTTACCTCTCAATTCAAGGGAAAGGAGTCATTGACTTTCTACAAAACATAACCAGGGCTGAGTTGTCCGGTTTAATAGCCACACACGTACACTCAGAAAGTGGTGTATTGGGGAGGGCCAGGAGGTATGATTTCCTGATGTACAGCGTTGGGTTCTGTGAGAGTCAAGCCATCGTCGCTGATCCCTAAGACTTGCTTCTTTCAAGGCGAACAAGAGCATCTCACTGCTCCGAGCATTCAGTCCACTCACTCAGTGTAAATGGATAACTCAAGCTGCAGTTAACCACAACATTTCAGCTGTGATCCTAGTCCAAATCAAACTCTTCTCTGCAGAGAGCACTGCTCACCTGCCTCTTTACCCCTTTGATTGGAGAAAAGTTGCTGTAGAAAATGGAGAGAGAGAGAGAAAGTGAGAAAGCCTTCTGCATAATTATGGGTTAAAACTTCTTTGAAAAGAAAAGCGAGATCAGAAAGTTGGGCTCAGGTGGTGCAGGCACTACTCAGTGAGCAACTAAACCCTGCAGATCAGACCCACAAGCCTCTTTCTGGATTTCATTTATCAAACAAACGGGTCTCTAAACTGTACTGAATCTGTCTGATTTTTGATATAACAACAATAATAATCCTTGCATTTGATATAGTACCTTATCACGTCATTGAGCCGTCTCTTAGTGCTTTCCAGGATATACTGTAAAGTGGTTTTGACCGTGTGTTCAGTGGGCTAAACACTTAAGTTATACAGACACTTTGCTCCCCCCAACCACCCTGCAAATGTATGCATTCCTACTCCCTGGGGTAGGAAGGGGGGTGAGGGAAAATTAGCCAGGATTGATGCTTATGATCAATGTGAAGTCATCAGTATCAGTATCAGGAAAGTATCAGGAAAGAACAGAAACAGAGCATTTACTTCATGGCTGTTTGTGGGACATTGCTATGAGCCAATTGGCTGCTGCATTAGCTTACAAAATACACAGTTACTCCACTTTACAATAATAATTATTTTTCCTCCAGAACCAGTTTGCATTACTGGCTGAATGCTGGTTTTCTCACATTGGTCCACCAGATATACTGGCAAAAGCATTATAAAGGCAGCAGTAGTGCCAAATTGTTGCTGCTTAAGGTAACAACTTAAGGTTGTTAATATTTAAAAATAAAATATAGTGCCCTTCACTTAGGGCAGCATCGTGGAGCACTTAAAGTGGATGATAAGCTGGTGAAAGAGAAATGCAAAATTGACTTATTTTTTCTGCTCAAAACTTTGGGGATAACTAAGTGTATCTTATTTGGGTTCTGATCGTTTTTCAGTACCTTCTTCTCATATCAATCTAATACTGGGTCTCTTCAGGCAAACTTGAAACCTATAATTACAGGAAACTAAACACTTGCATCACTTAATAACGGTTAATGAGTTTTTTTTCTTGAAATGACTGAAATTAGATCTTTTGAGAGATCTTAAATTATCAATGACCAATTTATATCTTCAGGATGGATTTGTGATCCACCTCTATCAATCAGGAAAGATTAGACCTCCAGATTCAGTGATCATGCATCAGTCACGTCTTAAACGTGGATTCAGGTCACTGCAACACCGCAAAGACAAACAACAAAAAAATTATCACTTTAAACACTGCTATTCTTGGAGGTAACTCCAAGCCCAATCTCCTGCTAATGGGGTAGTCTGATCTTCCAAATGAAAAGAGATACAGTAGTGTATAACAAAATCACAGTTAGTGTGTGCATGCTAATGTATGCTTTGTGCTGAACAAAGTAATGCAGCCACCACTACACAAATAGTGTTCCATTCTCTAACATGGTTCAAAGTAGCTTTCTCTTTGTTTCAATGGTCCCTATAATTATTGCGAGAGCCGTAAACATTGATGTCCTGGGTTTAAAACCTTGTGATTAGTTGCTGTGAAAAGCTCAGTGATTTTATTAGATTTGTAGCAAAGTCACCCAGACCTGGCAAGTCCCAGGTTTCATCCCTACTCTGTACCGAGTTGGCTGATCTCAGCCAGGGCACTATTAATGGTACCAATTGAGGTCCCATTAATGGTGCAACAGTTGCCAGTGATGGCATTACAATTGAGCTTAGTGCACTGTGTTAGAAGGGTAAAAGGAGCCACGGTTCCCTCTTCTGATCGCTATCCAGAGACTCCTGGTAGACGTGCATGACATGGTAAGGATTAGTTCTGATGCCCTCATATCTGCAGAAGGAATGATAAGCAAGCCGATAGGTTTTTCTGCCAGGGCTTATTGTCAAGGCTCATTCCTGATAATGAGCTCCTCGGTGAAAAATTTGATGAGAAAAATAAAGTTGTGGTTACCCTTTGGCAACTAGGAACAAATTAATGTGGCTTGGATGCAATCCCTTTGACAATTATTCATCTGGCAGGGATAAAAAGGCTTAATGGGCATTGTTTGTCTCTCTAATTTTAATAACTCATTTGATTTTCAGTCTCATTTAAGAAAGCAAGATGTTGGACTGAAAAGTCACCTACAGCATTTGGACCGACAAATCAGTGAACTTAAACTGGATGTCAGCAAAGCTTCCTCAGACCAGCTGGAAAGTGACAGTAGACCCAGTTCAGGTAATGGATTTTGGTATTATATCCACTTTTACTAAAGGGTTGCCTCCACAGTCAAGCTTCCCTCCCGATCTGTACGGATCCATATGTCATTGGACTACAATTTACTTTTGCATCGGGAGGATGTCTTAAAGTGTTTAACACTGTTGGCACCTGAGCTGGGGAGAGGGTGGGGGAGGTGGGGTGGGGTTGGTGAGGAGGCATAAGATGAAATAGAAGGCTGGTCAATGTGATAAGTCTATGAGACAGACCAGGAACAAGTTGAGGGAGGGAGCGAGCTGGAGAGACTCTGGGATGGATTTCCAGAGAGCAGGGACAGAATGGCCGAAAGCTCTAGCTGATGATGATCGGACAGATAGGGCTGGGTACACGAAGCCGGCAATGTTTGTTAAGCGAAGGGGGTTGCATGTAATGCGATTCCCTCCATTTCTTTTATAAACTCACTGTGTAAAACAGCTTCAGATCTCCCAAGACCTACCGGTCTCAGGGTCAGATCTCCCGATGCCTCTGTGTGCAGCAGATTAGAACCGATAGGGAAAAGCCGCTGAGTTAGTGATCGCTCCCTGAGGCGTTTCACACATGCATGATTGATTTCATGTCATCGCTTATGCTTCGCCTTGACTTCAAGCTTTTTGCACATGTGTGAACCTAACTGGCATTAGAATCTGTTGTGATCTTTGCTAGCCAAACAATAGAAGTGGATTGAATCATGCTACTTGTGCAGATGCCCAGAGGCTGTGTAAAAGCGGTGAGGGCTCACAATGCAGCAACACCCACTGTTTGGTGCCAAGTTATCAAGTCTCGAAAGCCTTTATCTTGTTAGCCTGTATGGAGATTTCAGCCAGGGCACTATTAATGGTACCAATTGAGGTCCCATTAATGGTGCGACAGTTGCTAGTGATGGCATTACAATTGAGCTTAGATATGCACACAGAGATTGTAAAATGGAAGTAATGAGTGCATTGGGCAAACCACTGTGCAAGAGTGTGTGAACATGCACACAGGCAGAGGTTTCTCTGATGCCCTGGGTGCTGTGAATCCACCTCACAGTATGAGTAGGTTGAGTTCTGAAGCCTTGGGTGTTTCTTCCAGTTGAAGTATTTCTACAACATAAACATGGATTAATCTACCCTCCCCGGACAGATTCTCAAATTATTTTCCCCTTCACTAACCCAAAGTAGCCTTGATTTTTTGTTGGAAAAATTAACATAATCCAAATGACATAGGCTTTATTGTGTGCAGATGATGTATATGAGCATTTGCAGTTATTTGAAAGGTCATGTTAATGTGCAACACAACACAGTGTAAAGTTGATCTATAAATACACACAAGTCCAAATCCTCTTTTGAAAGCTGAAATTTGGTGTTGAATTGCTGGTCCATCGATTTGGCACTGGTAGAAGCAAAACTATAAAATAAATTTTACTTTAAAGTGGAAGGGTAGTCACTCCCACAGATCTTTTAAATTGATTCTATTATGTTACTCCTACTCCCCGACAATACATTTGACATAAGGAATGGAAATGTTTCCATGGCAGATATGCACACAACATTTTGAGCTAAGGAAGATCTCCCAATTTGGAGCCCAAAAACATTCTCAGTGTGTTTTGTGTTCCCAAACACATTCGCATTGCGAAACCTGTTCAGTATCTAATGAATTATTATTGTGCACAGACCCAGAAGACCCTTGGTACAAGTCTATCTGTGCTGCCTTAGCTGATCTCAGTTGGGGATCTTAACTTTTTCTCAGCTCTGTTCTGTGATTATTCATGAATACAGGCTATTTGGGCAAGGTACAGGAGGGGAAACCATATCCTAGTAGAAGGTAAAATGAAGGAAATGAGTTCAGGAGACAAATAAGGTGGGAGAGAAAATTGGAGATGTAAAATTTCCCTTATTGTGGCAAGCGACTTCCAGGATGGTAGAAGGCGAACCAGGTGGACCTTAGTTTTTTTCATTTAGCAATTCCTATGCTGTTCTTAAAATCAGCAGAATAAAAACAAAATAAAAACAGCTAATAATATAAAATAGGAATACTGCCTGGTGAGTGCTGCAGGTTTAATTTACTTAAATGTAACATTACTTTAGTGTGTAACTACTAATGCCTTAAAATGCTTAGAGTGCATCTGTTTGTACTTTCTTAATGTGATCCTTTTGATTTGCAGGGTTTTATGATCTCAGTGATGGGGGGTCTTGTTCCCTGTCAAACTCCTGTACGTCTGTGTACAGTGAATGCATGTCCTCCTCGCAGAGCAGCTTGCTCTGTTGTACCCAGCAACCTGAGGCCGAGCTCAGCAAGTCAGACTACAGACCTCGATCTGCTGATGAAACTATGGTACAGGCAACAGATTTCAGGCGCCGTGGGGTATTTATCCGACCTGGACGAGGGATCCGCACCACTATCGAACCTGTTTCGCTCATGGCCAAGAAGTCAGGAGTCCTCAGACAGAGACCCGTTTCTACAGGTAGTGTTACAATATAATGCAAATCGCATTTACATAGCGCCTTTCACATCGAGAGGATTCTTCACACAGCTGCTGGGCATCCAAGTGGGACTGGGGAGTGGGAACTGGACATTGGCTTTATAACCTTCTGCTCAGGATTTATATGCCATGTCACAAATGTTATAGATTTTGTGGGAAATTATTCCTGATGGCGAATGCCTTAAATTTGCACTCGATTCAGAAGTCGAATGAGTACCAAGATTGTTGATGCATTTAAGGGGAGAATAAACCACAGACACTAGATTCCTGAGGGAGCTGCTTACAAATATTATGGTTTTCAAATATATATTTAATCGGAGTTCTAGGGTCTTGTAGATTGGGATCCAGGGCTTTATCTCCACCTAAGGAGAGTTTTCCCATGGTTATATTGGCTCTAATCGCATATAATATAATCGAGGTCCTGACTTATGCTTAAAATAGAAGCTATTGTGATTTACGGAAAAATGTTTAATTTCTATTGGACCTTATCATGTGGCAACGTCTCAGAGTATCTTCTGTGAAGTGCAGTGACTTTGATAATGTCCGAATGCACAAAATGTTAGTCTAGTCTTGCAGAGAAAATTAAGGACATCTCTTCAGATAATAGTCTGAATCATGATTCCCATCACTGTGATGTTTCTGTCTTCTTCTGTAATACAGGCGACTTAGAGAGAATCCGACCAACAAGCCGGGGTTTTCCAAGTGCCTCTGATTTGAAACAACTTTCTTCCATGTGCACTGCTGATCATCTGCGGCTCAGACTTGCAAACCAAAGGTATCGATGTGATCTAGTTTCTAAGAATAGCAGCGATGTTTACAACTACCCTAGTCCCCTTCATGCCGTGGCTCTTCAGAGTCCCTTGTTTTCACTGACTGGAGAGGCTCCTGGTTTCAGCAACAGAAAAATCCTAGCGAGTGAATCACTGACGAGCACCACACCATTCAATCCAGTGATGTCATGGCCACCAGTACTTGAAACCACATTTGGTCACAAACCTAAACTATCCCAACAGAGTACTGCAGGTGAAATCCGCACGACTGCTGTCCATGGAGATTTTGAACTGAATCAACAAACTGCGGCACAGAAAAGTGACATCTCACAAAGCTTCAATGGGATGAAAAATAACTCGAACCATAAAGCAATGGTGCAAACTGTGGCTGAACAACAAGACAGCAATGATGGTCACTACAAAGACTTGGGACTTTCAGCATATGTTGCTGTCAGGCTGCAGGAGGCTGGTCATGGCTCTATAAAGCAGTTGAGGGAGGACTCGGAAGCTTCCATTGGGGTCCAAATTGTTTCCAAATTGGACATGAAGGACTTGTCAAAGGCTAAATGTATCAGTGGTTCAGTCGCATGCTCAGATGTACCAGTGCAAACTAATCCAAAAGAGACAGCTCACTACAATCCTATTCCCAAGGCAGAAATGTCCCAGCCGACCAGCCAAATATCCAGCGAGGCTAAGAAAGCTGGAGAGGCTTTGCCTAAAAGCGACTTTGTGCATGCTCAGTTTGTGCCAGCAAAATCGCAGCAACGAGTGAAAGTCAGGCAAGCCAATAGAAAGACAAAGGTTGTGAAAATAAAGAGGAGGAGCAGTGAGAGAGGGCGAGCTGTGAAACAGGGGCCTATTGAAAAGCTTAGAGACACTGGTGAAGGACCTGGAATACCCATTGATGTGGATCTTCATCATAAGAAGCAAAGAGGAAGAGCTGCTGCAGCGTTCACCAGCCCAGGCTCCGAAACCACGGGCAGGTCATGTTCAGAGTCAATTCTTTACCCTGTCTGCTACGGACCACAGCAGTTGACTCACAGACCTGAGACTCAGAAGTCAGCAGTCCCTGGGCTTCATGTGTCCAATGCCAAGGGCTTGATGGAAGGAATGAAGAAGAAACAGCGCAAATGGCAATCTTCTGTTGAGATCTTCACCAGGGTCCCAATTGGACACTTGTGTTATGGCACTGGGGGAGCTGTTTCGCAACATAAGCAACAGATGGGAAAAGCTGAGAGGGGTCAGAATGTCAGCTACAGGTCACGGACATTTGAGAACCACTTCAGTGTCTACTCCTACGCAAGGAGCGAGTCCGACCAATCCGAGTACTCTGCTGAATGTGCGTCGCTCTTTCACTCGACCATCGTAGAGACCAGTGAGGATGACGAGAGTGACCACACCACCAACTGCTTTGGCGATGGTGAGTTGAGTGGGGGGAGCGTGTCAGACACTGCCAGCAACAGCAGCCTCAGCCTCGACGATGATGATCCGGCTCTCGTTTGGCCTCAGGGTTTGGTAGCAGCCAATGAACCAACTTCGTCCTCTTGCCAGCCTCGACATTCCGAGGCTCAGGTTTGTCGTATCAAGGCATCGAAAGCACTGAAGAAAAAGATCAGGAGATTCCAGCCTGACTCTTTAAAGATTATGACCATGGTTTAGTGAGAATTAACCATTCTGTACCTTGTCATGCTGGGTCCTGTTGTTCTAAGAAACAAAAGAAATTACCTTTGAAGAAAAGTGACATTCATTGGTGAACTGTCAATGACCCTATTGCATGTGCAGGGGGTACTTTACAAATACCTAAATGCATTACATTTTCTCTTAACTTTTTCTGATGTATTTTTACTCGAAAGCTGTGTTGTGTATAGTAACCCATTTTCGTATTGCTGACTGACTGCTGAAAACATTGTGTGGAAATAAGAATAAAAATGGTACAATCTGAGATCGGGGTTGAGTTCCTTCAGTCCAGTGTTCATGGGGCAATGAATGAAGCTGTGTTGCAACAGATCAAACCAGTATTGTCATGCATACTAGGTGTCGGATGACAAATACTTGACAATTTACTTCAATTGACTTGGGCCTCGTGGAAGCTCCTGAGGGACAAACCAGAGATAACCTGTAATTAAAATGCAAAAATAATTTGCATCATTTAAAATCGTTCCCTCTCTTCTCCCTTGTTTTCCACCCAAAAGGCTTTTCTACTCAATGTTGAGGCACTACTTCGTGGACAATAATCACCTCTGAGTACCTCACCCAAGTGACTGTTATTCATGTGTCAATCTGTCTGATGAGTATTGATTGGCTATTTGACTATCAAGGACAGTGAGGTCAAAAATGCAACATTTGCATTTGAGACTTCCCATCTGTGAATATCAGATGGCAAGATTCACAAATGGCACATCATGAACACCAAAGGGTTAAAACCCAAAGGTAGGTTGATGAGCAAAATGACTAGTGTTCAGGCTTTGCTGGTTTGGGATCTGTGATTCACCATTTGAGCAGCAGTAAGTGTGGTAACATTAGCCTTATTATCCACCTCAGCTGCCCTCCCCCACCAGTCCCACCAATTTTTTTTTAAACAATTTTTGCTAGAAAGTGCATAAGTGGACTTTTGACAAAGAACAGTATCAGTTTTAGATCTGGTACAGGTCATATAGGCTGCTGACACTCACTGCTTGGACTCACAAATGAAGAATGATCTCTTGGGTACGCTATTGAGGAGTACCAAGAAATGCTGAAACCATGTATTTTCATGAGACTTTAAACCAAGAATTGTCTGCCTGTTCTGGTGGTTCATGTAGATGTTAAAGATCGCATGGCAGCCCTTTCACCCACAATGGTTCAGCGAGTAAAAGCATCAGTCATTGCAAAACAAAGCCATAGAGACCAGAAGGGTCACAGGTTCATATCCTGGTCTGGCTGTGTTAAAAGCTGGTACGTGGGACAGCATTTGGGATGCTACACTTGCCCTCAATGGCCCTGTGTTAGGAAAGGGAAAATCACCCAGGCTTTCCACTCCTGATCAATCCCTGCTGGAAGGTATGAGAGTAAGGATACCAGGTGAGGACAAGTCCAGTTTGACTCTGATATCTCCTTCAATTGGATAGCATGCCGACATGTAAATAATGGCCATGTGAATGATCTGAGCTCATAGACTCGTTCCTCGGTAGAAGGAAAAAGAAGTCAAAGCAAATTCAAGAGAGGGAAAAAAATGGAGGAATATTGATGGGGGGGAAAAAAGGAATCCTACAATGTTATTGTGAATATCGGAGACTGTTCCTCGCCAATTATTCATCCCTGCCTCAGCCAAATTCACTGAACAATAGTTTACATTTTTTTCATTCATTTCCTTGATATGTGTGGGAGATGATGGCACAAGTTAACCTGTATGTGTGAAGCACTTTGTATAATAAGGTGCTAAATCAAATGCAAGTGTTATTATTATCCTAACATTGTCTTCAGAACAGATGGGAAAGAATCAATAGGAAAATCCTTGCACCAGTGACTTCCCATAGAAACCACCCACTTTTAGCAAGTAGCATTGAAACTGTTTAGGTTCTTGTGATACCTTCACTACCAGCAGTGATAATAAAGCTAATATGTGACTTGAGCTTCCAGGTAGAGACTTGCATCACACAACTCATTCCAGAGCATGCTTCAAGTTCATAATGTAATTGAACACGGCACCATTGACACTGCATTTGCAAAGCATTCACTTACAGCTGTGGCTCATAGTGCACATAGAAGTCTTTCACGCTTGTCAAAGAACTGGCCATAAAGAAATGTCATTGTATGATACAGAGCCTATTCACTCTTATGGAGCTATAATGAAATACTATACGCAAGCAAAGCTATTCTGTTATCACTTTGTTCATGGAAATTAAAATAAAGTAATACTACATTCTAGTTTGCAGCTGAAATTAGGCACAATGGTGCTCAAACGTCCAGTATTCGGTAATTTTGTTGTAGATTTATTACAGGCTGCGATGTTACCACTGACAGAAATCCAACACTTGCCTTAATTATTATCATTAAACATTCAGAAAGGTTCAATAAAGTCTGTTCCCCTCCATCTTTCTTCCAGTTAGTGATTCACTTCCTGTAGAAAATTTATAGTATGACATTTAGTGGCCAATCTTCAGGATCTTGTCACACAGCCAGTTGTCGTTGTCACCCTGGATAGTGAACGTCACCAGAATTTTGCATTATGCAGTTTGTTCAAAGTACTGTCCGCTAAAAAGACGGGAATATTAGCCTTTGGAAAATTTTGACTTAAGTGTTTTTAAAATACCCCATTTCCTTATCAGCATATCGACTGTGCAGTTGGTTCTCACTGTCTGCGATGCTGCTCTGGTGACTTTATTGAGAGGGAATGCGCATATGCATCTCAGGAGAGACTTCCACAGGAAATGGTGTGGGTACAACCTCAAACTGGCCTGAGCCATGGGAAACTAACTTATCTTTATCCCAAGTATCCTGGTTTTCCAGAATGCCAATCTCAGCCCATTTTACAACCAAACATTGTCAGATTCTCTAAATTTAGTGCAAGAGGAATATCAAACCAGTTATTCAACAACAACAACTTGGAGTTATATAGCGCCCTCCACTCTGGATGGCGTCTCAGAGCACTTCACAGTAACGGATCCCGGGGCTGAGCCAGGGGAGGGTAAGGAAGGTGACCAAAGGCGCGGTCGAAAAGAAAGGTCTTCAGCAGAGACCTGAAAATAGGAAGAGAGGGGGTGAGGCGAAGGGAGTGAGGAAGGGAGTTCCAGAGCCTTGGGGCGTAGTGGCTGAAGATCGTTTCTCAGCTCATATGTCATGCATCGTTTTGGAATCTAGCTGGTAAAGCCAGTAACAAAAACAACTTGAGTTATACAGTGCCCTTCACCCAGGATAGAGTCTCTCACCCCTCCATAGTGGTAGAGGTCGGATGTTGCGCAAGGGAAAAAGGGGAGCAGGTGACCATAGATGCGACCAAAGTGGCTGGTCTTAAGGTGGGATTTAAAGGTAGATAAAAGAAGGTGCGAAGCAGAGGAGCTTCAGAGGTAAGGAGCATAGTGACTGAAGGCAGATCCACTGACAATGATGCAGAGGGGTCGGGGAGATAGATGAGTGGCAGGGATGAAGGGATTTGTATGTGAGGGACAGAATCTTGAAATCGATCCTTTTAGCTCTGTTCCTGGCTCCTAGGATGTCCATGAGAACAACCTAGAATGTCCATCTCTCTGATTGTCACTCGATCACCTCTCAAAGGAAATCCCAACACCTTGAGACTGCAAATTCACCATATTCAAAATGAAGGTTGATGAAATAGTGATGATAGGAGATAAACTCAGGATTGTCCCTGAAAGACTGAAGGTGATATTTGGAATTGTTTCTACAGAGGGATACTAACTATATGTGACACACTTTGCTGAAGTTCCACCTTGGTACCCAGATACAAAATACTAAATGTAATATCTCAGATTTTACATTAACATTATCTAATCTCCTTAAAGACATGAGGCCAATTGAATCTACCACCATATCACAGTGATATTGACCTATTTGTGGAGTCCTTTAGCATATTGGTTAGATCACTCACCTTCCAAACGAGATAACCTGGGTTTGATTCCTAGGCAGGGCAAAACCTTACTCCACACGCCTCTGTTTACCTAGCAGTAAGTGGGAACCCGGTTGTTAGTCAATTGGCAGATCGTTTTTCCGGGGGTATTAATTCCTTCAAAAGCAAAATAAAAATGAAAAATACATATATATTTGGTCACTCAATCTATGACTGTTTGTGGGACACTGCTGTGCACTATTGGCTTCCGCGTTTTTCCACAAAATATACACTTTTCAGTATATTCTGTTTCAATTCACTTTTTTGCAATATATTCTGTTTTAATTCACTTTACAATATATTCTGTTTTAACTCACTTTACAGTATATTCTGTGAAGCACTTTGAGACGTTGAGACGTCTTGAAAACATGATAAATCACTATATCAAATACATGGATTATTATTATTATTGACTATCGATTACAAATTTCTGACGTCTGAAGGCCCTGGACAGTCAAGCATTTGCACCCCGACCTTGGGGTTGGATTCAAGAAGGATAAAATATTTTGGAGAAGTAAGAAGTGGAACCATGAAAGATTTGTGTCATAGAGTGGGTTGAAGGAAAGATATAATAAGCAAAAATGGAATGATTAAAGATGTCCCATCTCTTCTTGAAGGACCGCTATCTGACTCTCCCTCGATGTCCTGGCCGATAATCTCACAGATAAAATTGATCATTTAGTTCAGGTCTGTTCATGGGATATTGTTGTGTACAAAATGACTGCTGTGTTCATCTGCCTCATTCTTGCCCACCAGCCCCACCTCCTTGCCCTCCACCCCTCTTGAATCTAACCCCCAACTCGTGTACTTGACCGTCCAGCGCCTTGGAATGTCCTCCCACCATGAAAGGAACTATATAAATGCAATTTGTTATTGTACAAAACCCACAGTCACTGCATTTTACAATAAAAAGCTATGAAACTCTTTGAGACATCATGATGACGTGTTGAGAGATTATGATGACGTGATAAGGTATTGTATCAAGTGTAGGATTAAAAGCTATACTAGAGAGTCTGGGAATGGCGGCAGAGGTGGGAAAGCAATTGGGTGGCAATGACATGTTCTAACATTTTACAAAGAAAGGGCAATTTGGAGATAGGGCACTCGTTTAAGACACTAAATAAACGGAAGATAGCTTTTTTTTAATGACGGAATTCCTGTAAACACACTCGTACATTCTCCCCAGTAGATGCATGCTGCGAAATGAAAAGGGTTTGGTTCTAGCCTGGCAGCCTTCCCACAATATTCCAGTCACTGAAAGGTACAAATTTTGGCATAGCCTAAAAAAAGTCTGTCTTTCTTAATTGTTCCCTTTGATCACTCTTTTAATTTAGTGCAGACTTTGCACACTGCTGTATGGGACTGACTGAATGACTGCATCAAACTTCTGTTACTTTCAAGTATTCCTGTATAAATTAGTTGCTTGGCTCATAAAGCACGATTGGCCTTTAGAGGGGTTATTAAAAGGTAATGTACCTACAGTAATGTTTTCTTTACCTTTTCTCCGATTGTCATGAGCTGACTCGTATTGAGACCTTGCTCTGTGTCACACAGTTTCTTTCCTTTTGTAAGACCCATATACATTAATGAAGCCAGTGAAGCTGATCAGAAATCCTGCTTTGTGCAAATGGAAAAGGTGACCTTTGCACAGATATGAATTGACTTTCATCTATAGCAAACTATTCATTTGGAAGAAGCACTGACAAGTTTTAAATAGCAACTCATCTTACACTTGCAAATGCCACAAAAGGCCTAGAAATCAAACCTAGTCTTTGCCTGTAAGACCAATTTTGTTTTAAAATATACGAATTTCAGAATTCTGGAAAATATTTGAATTCAGTCTTAATATTTCCACAGTTCTTAAAAAAAGGCTTCCAGATTAAGACTGATTTTAAGAACTTTTCAAAATGCCGCTCAATCTTAAATTTTCAGACCAATCAGCTAAAATAGATGAAATTTCAGGCCAAAAATGTCTTGTTTTCTAAAACATATCAAGTTAAAAACACAATTGAATCTATTATAGTTTTATTAAATAGAAAGTATTTTTGTTTCACTCCACTTAACGCTGCATCAAACAGAGTGAAACAGAACCACATTCTGACGAGGATAAATCATACTGTGCATTCAGATGATCATTAAATACATTCCAGATGTCACAAAGATGCTTTGGAGAGGTTTAATTGGACCTCTCCTTTGTGGCCTGCAGGCGTTCTTTGTTTAATGAAAGCTGTCCTTCCATGAAATAAGCTCGTGACTCAGTGGTGCTGAAGAAAGTGATAATGACGGTGAACGGCACTGAGGAGACTTGCCCCAACCATAAGCCCAGCAGGCAGACTCCCAAGCTTCTGTCCTTGTGACTCCTGTGAGGGAATTGGCCGTTGCAGCCAGGCGATGTTCTGAAACCTTCACACTTCTCTTTTCCCTTTTGTAACGAAGCACTGTACTGTGTCCAAATTATAGTAGGGTGTTAGCCTGGTTTGGTCAGTAGCACTCACACCTATGAGTTGTAAAGTTTGTGGGTTTAAGCCCCACATCGGGACTTTGAACTGGGCTCACGCTCCAATACAGTTCTGGAACTGTGCTGCATTGTTGTAGGTGCCATCTTTTGGATAAGACTTTAAACTGAGGTCCCATCTGCCTGTTCATGTGGACGTTAAAGATCTCATGACACCATTCGAAAAGAGAAGAGAGTTTCCCCCAAATAAAATTAAACACTTGCTGTGTGCAAATTGGATGCTGCATTCACCTACAAAATACAGGGTCACTGCACTTCACAGTAAAATCCTGTGACGAGCTTGCGACATCTCAATGACGTGATGAAGCACTTTATCAAATGCATTGTTATCATATATAATAATGATAATCTCTGCATCATTTTATTATATTGTTAATACTATTGCCATTATTACTGGAAAAAAATGATGAAAAGAGTGAGAACCAAATGAAAGTGGAGAAGAAAAAAGTTGCTCTATGTTCTTTTGACTGTGTATGGTTCAAAAGAAGCCAAGCACGGAGGGTTGCTTGTAACTTGACCTCTTTCTTTATTCTTTTCATCAAGCAGCAGGTAAAAAGCATGATCGATGCCAGCAGGCAGCATCTACAAATTAATCGCCTGGGGCAGCAAGCCCAGCGAAAACAAGCTCTTCACACATCCTCCCAGTCTGCACCTCTCTGATCACGAGAGCCACTTTATCAAGCAGAAGTGCGCTGATGGATCATTGCCCTGCGCTCGCTGCTTATAATAAATGTTTCATTAGCGAAGACCAGAAATGGAACACTGGAAACATTGATGTATCTTGGTTCACGGTGGGATATTTAAAAAGGTTTCCTTGCTTTCTCCAGCTACAGTAGCAGCGTCCTCAACGAAGGCGAGATGTACATTTAGAACAAGCACAGCAGCTTTATGAACCAAAATAATATTGACAATAACATGTGGTTTAAAGTGAATGGCAAACCACTAATGCAGCCTCTAAATAGGAATAAGAAGGCACTGTTATTTTGGAGCAAACTGAAATGTCAGCAATGGCCCACAGCATTTCCATATTCCCAAATGCAACACAGCCTTTTGTCAGCATGCTAAATCATAATATGTTGGCAAATACTAATGTTTACATTTGGTATGGCACCTTTCACGTTGGAAGAATGTCCCAAAGCACTTTATAGGATTTACTGTAAAGTATAGTGACTGTGTTTTATCTATTTGCCATCACCATTAAAGATAATGCATTCTTCTTACAATGTCCATATGAACAGGACGCTGGGCAAACAAATATGCAAACAAAACATTGAGCTATATTGCCATATCAGTTGAGTTAGACCTATAGAATTGAGGTAAAGTTGCACAATGCTCTACTCAGGCTGTACCTGAGTAAATGTAGACAGTTCTGGTCACCATCACCTTCAGCCAGCATTGAAACAAGACATCTCAGAGGGAACTTTATAGAGGTATAAAAGATTCTAAATGGGAATTGAGAAAATAAACTCAGAACAATACTTTCAGATACATAAAAAGGCAGCAGAACAAGAGGAAACAGTTTAGAGTTGCAAAAGGCAATTTCAGAACAGTCACCAGGAAGTATTTATTTACACAGAGGGTAATTATCATCTTGATCAGGTTGCCAGAGAAAGCAGAATGCTGGAGTCATTTATTCTATAACTTTAATGTGACCAATTATATTATCTATTTTTTTCTTTCCACTGACATATATTACTTTCTATTCCTGCTCTGGCCTCTGCTTGCTGAGCGCAGTTCCACAGGCCCTGGTTGTACTTCTACTTTAGGACTTCAGGACTATGGACCTCTTCAATTATTTCAATATTTCCTTCTTCCTACACGCCACAAGCTTTTAAAGCTCAAGCTTAATGCCACTTAATCACTTCTTAGCTTATCTCATTCCTTTCTCCTATTCTTTTCAATGTTGATGTTGCACTAAACAATGGACCTTGGCCCTTAACCTGGTTTTCAAAATATAAAACATTTATAAATTTGAAACTACTTGTGTATTTTGAATAGTATGAGCTGTACTGAGTGGGACCCACTGACTGTGAGGTCAACTCTTGGGGAGGGGGCAGGGTTGTCACAATAGCACCTTTCACATCGGATGAACGTCTTAAATTGCTTCACAAAGACGATGAGGGATCACCAAGCAGGGAAGAGAGGAGTGAAAACACAGCCGTGTTGACCAAAGGAACAGTGGAAAGAGATATGATGTTTAATAAGAAGAAGGCAGGGAGAGAAGGCCAAGGGAATGAGCAATACTGCTGACAAATTTTTAAAAATTCAAAGAGATTATTCTGGTAGAAATCCACATCCTGATTTTCTATCAGTTAATGATGATAGAGTTTGTGAAGCCTTTTATTTTCATGTACTGGCCCCAGCTTCTGAAGAGAAAGGCTGGCCATACATATGAATAGGATGCTGTTTTTATTCAGTACCTTCCCGCATGACAATAGCCTAACTAAAGGAGGAAGTGTGATTTTAGGTCATGTTGCTGTGGGGTGCACAGGGTACAGACATTCTCACCTCATGCAGTAAATTCTAAAAAACCCGTGCAGTGGAAAAGTGCAAAAGTATTTTCTAAGTAGGAAGCTACCTTGTTCAAATGCATCTGTTACACTGCTGATTCTTATACTGTGTGCCAGGGCCTGTTATATAATGGGAAACAGTTCAGTCAGGAAAAGTTCCAAAACACTTTTTAACCTTTATTTCAAACGCTCTCTACGGGTCGTCTCAGGTTAGATGAGAACAGGCCTGCAGTGAGCTCCTGCCACCAAAGTTGGGATATGCACAGTTAACAATAGTGTTGTGGGAAACAAAACAAAGTTACAAAAAAATTATACAAACCCAGGTCTTAAAGAAGAAGATAAGTAATGGCACAGGATGAGGGCAACTCGACCAGTGGAACTAAAACAGTTATTTTGATAGAGTTAAAAACAATTACTCGTCAGATTGATGATTGTTAGCATTTGTACTTTGTTTGCACTGAGTTAGTTGGAGAGGCACTAAGTCTGTGCCAAATTGTTTTCTCGCTAGTTAGGTCCTGGGATATTTCTGTGTTCAGAATTGGTTCTAGCTGGTTGGAATTAAATCCACTAACGCAACCACAGGTCTCATCTCAAGAACTGCTGGAAGTCAATGGAGTGCAAACTGATTTTCTGCCAGATTTCCTCTCCCACATCTTGACATTAGGCTGGCTCAGTGGTAGCGCTCATGCCTCTGCGTCAGATGCTGTGAGTTCAAGCCCCATGTCAGTACTTGGACTCAAATTGTCTAAGCTGACATTCCAGTACAGTGCTAGGGATGCGTTGCAATGTTGGAGGTGCCAGCCTTCAGATGAGATGAGATGTTAAGCCAAGGTCCTTTCTACCTGTTCAGGTGGACATTGAAGATCCCATATTCAAAAAGAGAATGGAGTTTCTCCTGGTGTCCTGGCCAACAAATCCTCCAAATGAAATTGGTCACTAACTTCATGGCTATTTGTGGGACACTGCTGTGTGGAAACTGGCTGCTGCAATCGCCCACAAAATACAGTCAATCCACAGTATATCCTGTGAAGTACTTTGAGACGTCTAGACAACGTGATAAGGCACAATATCAAACCAAGGATTATTATCAGACACTCCTGATATTCAGACATTGGCACACGTGCAGCATCATCGTTCAAGCAGAGGCAGAACAAACGGTTAAAATGTATGCGTGGAGATACCCTGCTTTATAAAGTGGTGTATCTCACCCAAATCTGAGGGGTCAGGTTTCAATACCAGTCTTGTGTTAATGCATCAGGACCCACAGCTGCATGAAACATAATGTGGTAGAATGGAGCTTGGCTTAAAGTTCAAATAGGGAACTTAGAGAACAAAGGGCAGTAATTCACTGGATGCTGTTCCAGTAAATCATTTTCCATAGTTTATTATAAATCAGACAGGTTAAATCATTCAGTCAATAGCACTTTGATCTGTGTCAGAGGGACATTATCACTTCACACGTAGAAATCAAAGAATACGTTCAAATGCAAGCAAGCAACTGCACTCACAATTGCCAAACTAAGAAAGCAAGAAGGCTGATCTTTAATATAAGATGGAAGATAATAATACAATAATAATCCTCACATTTAGTTCAGTGCCTTTCACGCCAAGAGACCTCAAATCTTCACAAGATTTTACAGTGACTATGTATTTTACGGGCAAATCCATCAGCCTACTTGCTCAAAGTAATAATAATAATAATAATCTTTGCATTTAATATAGTGCCTTATCACGTCTTCGAGACATCTCAAAGCGCTTCCAGAACATCCTGAAAAGTGAATTGACTGTATATTTTGTAGGCAAGTTTCAGTTTACACCTAAGTGGGAGGTTGGATTGGAAGGGGAGGGGCAAAGAAGGAAGGGATAGGGGGAGAATATGACCAAAGGTGCAGTCAAAGAGAAAGGTCTTCCAATGGACCTTGAAGGAGGCAAGGCAAGGGGTGAAGCAAAATGACTCCGGGATGGAGTACCAGACAGTGGGGCAGAAAGGCTGAAAGCCCGATCGCCAATGGTGGGATGGGCAGGACTAGGGACGTGAAGCAGGCCAGTGCCTGCCGAGCAGAGGGAGTACTTTACAGTAAATTCTGTGAAGCGCTTTGAGACAATTTGTTGATGTGATAAAGTGCTTCATCAAATGCAAAAATGATTATTCCTTGGTGATGTGAAAAGTTTTGTATCGGTTCCTTGGGACCACAGTGCTAACAGCAAATTTTCCTGTAGCTTATGATTTTTTTCTTCTTTAGCAACTCCCTTGGTCTGCTGTGATCATAATAAACACATTGAGTCTGAGTCAGTTGTGAACAAGAAGGCATTAGTTCACCCATGGGATAACCTGATTATCCCAGTTCTCACCAATGACGTCTGTGTTTATATAGTATTTACTCATTATCAAAGCTGTCTGCTAAAGGGTTTCCTGACCAAATTGTCCTCTGTTTATTATAATTCATATAATTAGGATTGAGGCTTTCATATTATTACAATATGCAATTACTGCCATCAAATGAAAGACTGAACATGCAAAATATCTTACGAAGGTCTAATTCTCACACTTGACGAATCACCAATAAAGCTAAATAAAAAGGATTTTTGTGACCTACATTAAAGAGAAGCTCAATTAGATGAATATTTTAATAGGGCCACTTAGCAAAGAGGAATAAGGGCCCACGCCTTTGTTTCATTTGCTGCTTGATGTGAATTGGAAGAGCCTCTGCTACTGCGTATTATTCTTATTCTTATCAATAATTCTTATTCATTCTTATTAATTAATATTAATTAATATTTGTCCACAAAATACAGTCACTGCATTTGGTGTTAATCCTTGCATTCAATGTATTTTTGTATGTTTTTATTTTCACTTGATTGCAAAGGCTTTGCTGAAATTGTCATGGAATAACTGGACGGGATTTCACAGATTAAGATTGTTTTTAGAAGGCTAAATTAATATATGGAAACATTGACCATGGTAGTGGTCTTTATTGTAAATCTCTTTCTCATTATTGTTAACGCTCTCCTACTATGTCAACTGGTGAAAGAGGTTTGATGGGAATTATTCACCCGTTCCAGTTCTATTTATAACATGAACGTGAATGATTTATTGAATCAAAGTCTTCACTTAAAAAGTTCCTCTAAAATTGCTAAATACTCTGTTACATCACCTCAACTAAAACTCATAATCCTATATATATAGGGGTGCTAAAGGAATATGTGACTCACACCTACAAAACATAAGATTTAAACTCAAACACTGATTTCTCCACAGCACCTTGACTGTGTTTGATGGAAGAGATTGCTGATGGCCATTCTGTTATAATAATAATAATCCTTGCGTTTGATATAGCACCTAATCACGTCTTTGAGACGTCTCAAAGCCCTTCACAGACTATACTGTAACATGAATTGACTGCATCTCTTTTGGGGGCGAAGAGTGGCAGACAATCGCGCACGCAGTGTCCCACAAACAGTCGTGGATTGAGTGACCAAATTATTTTTATTATTTTCAAAAAAAATTTTGAACAGGTTATTACCCCCGGAAAAGCGATCCACCAATTGACAAATGACAACGACTCGCATTTATATAGCGCCCTCCACGCAGGGTAGAGTCTCAGAGCGCTTGAGTTCTGGGTTCCTACTTACTGAATGGTAAACAGAGCTGTGTGGAGTAAGGGAACATCCACAATGTTTCGACCTATCCGGGAATCGAATCCAGGTCCTCTCACTTGCGAGGTGAGTACTCTAACCACAAAACTACAGGACTCTACTCCTACAGGGCTATACTGAGTTCCTCACTTCATACATCTGTTTCAGAGCAACTGGCACAAGGCAAGCATGGATTTATATAGATCAGCCCATTACCCAAAAATGGAATGATAGCAGATTTAATAATTGCTGCGAAATCGGATTATTTTAAAGAATGGTGAAAGTTAAAAGATTTATAGAAATAATCCTTGCATTTGATATAGTACCTATAATGTCGAAACTTCTCAAAGCACTTCACATTTACATGGGTGTGACTGGAGATAAATGTCTGGAACTAGGATTGACTGAGGAGAGGAGTAACGTGCTATGTGTATCTGTATATAAGTGTCTGGGACTGGACCAATTGGAGACAGAAAGATAAGAGTGAAGTGCTGAATGTAGATTTAGATAAGTGTCTGGGACTGGAACTGTCTGGAGACAGGAGACAAGTGCTGAGTAGGGATGTAAAACTGTGAATAGTTGCCAGGGATTGGCAGGAGTTAAATTTTGGTGCAACCATTATACAGAGGTGATCTTGAATGTGACTGACCACGGACAGGATTGAGAAAGCAGAGACGACCACTGACAGGAAGAATCACTGGACTCCAAACCTTTGACCAACAGGAGTTTTAGATATCGCAGCATGTGATTAGTTGAAGCAGATGTGCCTGGTTGTATAGCTGTTGTGTAGGTTTATTGCTCTATTTATTGTGTCGGAATGAAGGCTTTTATTGGATTAATAATAGGAAGGCCAGCAAACTGTTAGCATTTAATCTGTCCAAAAACAGTCCATCAACTTATTTTTTAAAAAGGAAAGTAACACGTGATGCAGTATTCTTGAGGCCAATTACAAGAGGGACGCCCGGTTTGAAATTAGTTTTTACACAAACCACCGCTCAGGATTGACGTGATTCCGACATTCCTTTGCCAAACAAGTCGCCTCAAAAATAATTTGAGTTGGAGTGATGATCCCTCGAGCCGATATCACAGACCTCCCGATTTCTTAATTAAGGAAAAGGAAGAAGTGCAAAGTTGACCCTGGATCCTGTTCATGCTATTTATTCATACTATTTACATGAGGAATCTGTTTTCTCTTCCCTGTCTGGCCAGCTGCTTACTGTGGAAACCTCCTCCCCAATTCAATTAACCTGTTTGGGTTGCTGCAAGAGTGACTGGGTGGACAGATCCCAACAGCAAAGAGTTATAAAACAATGGTAATAGAAGTTTCAGTTGCACAACGGTGCCTTTTAATTTAATAGAGAGTGAAGGCTTTTGTTTTTCCAATGTACACTAGACTAGTCGATTTATATTTGACATGCTCACCTTTTCAACTATTTTTGTTTATTTATGTTGACTGTTTAATTTTCAATGTCTTATTATAACAGAGCAAGATGCCTGTAACAACCTGCTAATGAGAAAGGCTTGGTGCAGCCCATGAAAAAATCACTTAGTATAAGAGCCACGCAATGCAAATAAAACCACAGCTCACTTTTAGAACATGTTATTTAGAACACAGTAGCAGCCTTCAGGGTTAAACATCCCCAGAATTTCTGAGGTATTGTTTCACGGATTTGGCAACTGCTGAATAAAGGAATTGTTGGTGCCAGGTATTTCTCAGGTGTGAAAAGTTTTTTGGATTTTTTCCCCCAATTGACCGAAAGAAAGAACTTGGGTTTTCAGTTCTGTGAAGCGCTTTGAGACCATCCGGACGTGCAAGGCGTTGTATACAGATACCATGTGAGCACATCATGATGGCTCACTATATTTCTTCACCTGTCGGCCCATGATGGCAAGAGTGCAATTCATGGGACCTTATACGGTTCAGGTCAATGCAATCCCAATCAACTTACATTTATATACTACATTTCACGTCTCAAAATACTTGAGACACCTAAACGCTGGATGAACACCTAGGTAAATTGGGGGTGGGAGGGGAAAGGTGACTGAAAGTGCAGTTAAAGAAGTACATTTTGAGATGTGAACAAGGGGAGGGAATGAGGGAGGATGCAGTATCACATCATACAATACGTTAAACCATTAGAGAGGCACAAATCTACCTTTTTACTTCCTACATTTAAAAAGATCTTTAAGCAAGCAACGTTGCCAAGGTTTGGTACCAATCAAAGGATTCAACTCTCTATCTGGGTGTTGATGGAAGTCGCTACAGTTTATCCAAAGTTATGGCATTTCTCATAAGAGATTTCTAATTCACGTGCTGCTGAACAGCTGATGTTGTCGTAGACTCCCAATGGATGAGACGTCGAGAAGACGTGAAAAGCGCTATATCAAATGTAAGGATTATTATTATTATTATTATAATATTATTATTATCCTTTTTCCATGAGATGTATGTTTTATAAAATCACAATTGTGTAAACAAGTTCCATTTTAGGGAAAGAGGAAGACATGCCTCATCTGCAACCAGCTCATTATAATTAAGCAACAACAACAACAACAACAAGATTTAATTTATAGAGCGCCTTTCACGTCGGGAGGACGTCCCAAGGCGCTGGACAGTTGGGTCAGGACCCAAGCAGGGGGTAAATGGTCAGGGTGAGGGGAGGGAAGGGCGGGAGCGAGGAGGGGGTAGAGAGTCAAGAGGGGAGCTGAAGGCACGGTCAAAGAGAAGG
Source organism: Callorhinchus milii (assembly GCF_018977255.1). Lineage (NCBI taxonomy): Eukaryota > Metazoa > Chordata > Chondrichthyes > Chimaeriformes > Callorhinchidae > Callorhinchus > Callorhinchus milii. The sequence continues at coordinate 69,106,673 of NW_024704744.1, read as the reverse complement.
ATCTTGAGACCGGCCTTGAAGGAGGAAAGGGAGGAAGCAAGGCGAAGCAGCCTTGAGTTTGAGCTGGAGGTAGCACTCTTATAGTGTTGTGAGCTGTCCTGTAATGATAAAGAAGCAGCTTCTCTGAGACACTCATTCCTAGATTATTATCTCCTGGATGCTTCCTCTGCCACCACTAGTCACTGCCACTGGTCTTACAACCTAAAATTCTACCTAGCCATAACCATTTTGACTTCAATTTTAAGATTGTGCAAACTTATGGGAATGTTTTAAATTCAATCTTAATTTCAAACCCTTTTTTCCAGAGTTCTTATAAAGAACTAGCTCCTAAATTATGACTGAAATGAAGAATTTTCCACAATTATGCCCAATCTTAAATTTGAAGATAAAATACTTTTACGGATTAAGACTAGGTGGAATTTCAGGCCACACTGGAGCCAAATTGAACAGTAAAATGAACAATTGTAGGACAGCAATTCTGACAATGAACATTCTCTAAATACTACATTGGAGTGTCAACCTGGACTGTAAATTGAGTGCTGTATTGTCAGAGGTGCCATTGTCCTGTCTGTTCAGGTCGATGTTAAAGGTCCTGTGACACAATTATAAAGAGAACAGAGTTTCCTAACCAATAATCCTCCCAGTAAATTGACCATTCACTTCACAACTGTACGTGATATCCTGCTGTGCGCAAATTGGCTGCCATGTTTGCCAACAAATAGACAGTCACTACACTAGACAGCAGTTATCTGTGAAGTGCTTTGAATATTTGGTGTAACAAGCAGTATATCAAATGCAAGGATAATTCTTATTTTCCTTTCTAAAACTGCGGAGAGGTAACAAATAGGCACTGCAATAACATTGATAGAGAATGGCCCACTTATTTTCCATGGCTAACAATATTTGTGAATGGTGCAAAATCCTTTGAATAATCTAAAATACTGTTAATCTCTCTACATTAGCGGCTTGCAGGGGAGGAAAAAGCAACAGCAAGATTCCGGTAGTTAACAAGCTTTGTGTTTTGCGGGATGTGCTGTGGGTAATTGTCACCTTCCCTCAGGCCTTCTTGAAAGACAAGCCAGTACAAGTCTGACTACTTGAACCGAAAATGTGTGAAATAGGTTTCCCTCTGAGCTGATTGTGAAAGATGAGCTGTTCATAGAGTGGAGCTGCCCTGAGAGGGCCGGGGTGCTCAGATGGCAGAACAGCTAAAGCACTGGCTCTGTGACCAGTTTGTTAAGGGTCAATCTTCAGAAACTAACACTTCAATCAGTATGTACCGGGGAAGGAGTGGAGCACATAGCATCTCACAGTGTTAAGTATCCGATCCCCAAGGCAAACCCTTTCATGGGTCATAAAAGGTCAAGGCAAGATACGTTCTGTGTTTGTAGAAGTGGAAATTTTTAGATTTCAAAGCAGCTTTAAATATGCAGTTTGATGCTTGAAGAAAATATATTCCTAGTGCTGGGTTTATTTCTCCTCTAGGCACTACCTAGGAACAGGATTAGATCAGTTGACCCATTGAGTTATTTTATTTGTGCTTAACAGCTTTCTAAACTTTCTAATCCATTTCCTTGGCTTTTTGCTCCAAATACCTTATTACCATTACATCCAAACTGTCTGCCTATTTTCCTATAAAACAAGACTATTAATTCTGTATTGATAGCCTCTGTGACAGCGCAATCCACATTCTTGCAACCCTCCATGTGAAGCAATGTCTTTGGGTTTCCTTTTTTTAACCAGTTTAACCGAATAACTTGACTTTGACTGTATATGTGTAGGCAATCATGGCAACCAATTCATGCATGGCAATGTCCCACAAACAACCATGATGTGAATGTCAGATTTTATCTGGGGATTGTTGGCCAGGACACTGGGAGAAACTCCCTTCTCTTTTCAAATAGGGCCATGAAATCTTTAACATCCACCTGGACAGGTAAATGGGACTTTGGTTTAAGTCTTATTCAAAGGACAGCACCTTTGACAATGCAACACCCACAGTTCTGCATTGGAGTGTCAGCTGAGACTGTGGTGAATTCCGTTTACTATTTTAATAAGTATATAATGCACAATCAACTGTAAAGTGTATTGACTGTGTATTACAGACAAATATTCTATTGTAGGCAAACACAATAGCCAATTCGCACACAGGAATGTCCCACAAATAGCCATGAAGTGACTGATCATATCCATCAACATAGGAAGTGCTTGTGCAGGTTAAAAGAAGCATTGCTTTTGCGTGTATTTGTGTTTATAGCCTCACAATGTATCACACAATGATTGGAAAAGAGAATAGTTTCTACAGTTGTCCTGACTAACGATCCTCTACTTAATCAATCATTCACTTGCTCACGGCTTTTAGTGGGACAATTAGCTGCTATGTTTCCCCACAAGAACAGTCATGGCAGGAGGACAGGATTGTGAAGGTAGTCATTGCTGAGCAGTAGCTTGTGTTCTGAAGCTTGATTTACTTCTGGTCAAGCTCATTGCAATAGTGTCATGGGATCTTTAACATCCGCCTGAAAAAACAAACCAACCTGGGGGGGGTTCTGCAGTGCATCTGAAAGTGAGCAAACCAAGCTCTCCTTCAACAATCCAGCGGCAATATTGTCATCAGCATGAAACCAGTTCCTAGCTCCTTGAACTTCCAGGACATTGTTGGAGGCAAATACAAAATACATGTGATATAAACTGACAGCTCCTTTGAATGGTTGGTCAAATGCACTGTAAACATTTACTCAAATGAACATTAAATAAAAGACATTGATTGAAGGAATTTCTTATGCTCTGATTATTTTTGGCTGCACTAGTTTATGCTCCATTTATCATTCCTAAGGCAGGACCTTTCTCTGCTCCAGTAATAACACATATTTCACTTTCACTGCTACAGTCTGGATTTTGGTGCATCGTTCATATCATAAGAACATAAGAATTTGCTTGATGAAAGAAAACCAAGGTCCATCTAGTTCACCTTCCACCATCCTGGCAGTCACTTGACATGTTGTGTCCCAACCTATAAACTGTATCCCAAGATATTATTTTCTAGCAAAAATCTTATCTAATTTGTTCTTGAAACAAATGACATTTTCTGCTTCCATTGTTTCCTTAGGGAGCCTGTTCCATAAATTTACTACTCTCTCACTGAAGTAGTGTTTCTGCAGATTTGTTCTAAATTTATCCCCCTTTGGAAATGGAATGTGTGAAGCGAATGAACAGGGCACTATCCAAATAAGTCCCTTGCCTTTATCATTGATAATTCAATGCCTTCTCATGTAAGGTCTCAAGCGCCATGACCTTGTCAATATGACATTGAGTTTGGGTCATTATAAGGAGGTTGTATAATAAACAGGAATATTTTAGATTCTGAGACATAATGGTTTAACTAGAGTCTGTGGAGCTGCCAGCATTGTGATCCTGCCATTAGCAATCTATAGAATCAAAAGACATTGTACTTCAAATGTTAACCAAACTCCTGGCTGTTTGTGGAATACTGCTGTGCGCAAATTGGCTGCTGTGTTCATGTACAATATTCACTCACTACCCTTTACGGTAAAATACACAATCACTACGCTTTACGGTAAATCCCGTGAAGCTCTTTGAGATGTCCTCCCAATGAGAAACATGTTATATCAAGTGTAAGTATTATTTCTATTATTGAAAAAGGTTTGGAGCGGTTTCAATATTATAAGTGCTACATTAAATGCAAATGCAAGAAAGAGTACTGATGTCACCAGCTCCACTGTTTGGTGTGTAGAAGAGTTGAGTGGACAATGCCTGATTGGGGACCCCAGAGGATGCACTGGGGGTATTACTGGATATCAGCCAGCTAAAAAACAAACTGCTTGTCATTGCAATATTGTCTGGCAAATTTTCTGCTGCTTCTCCCGTTAGGACTACCATAGCTGTTAGGGCTTTGGCTTGCAGGGTTAACAGAGGTCAAGCAAGAAGAATCTCTGCCCCGGTAACTGGTCTGATCCTCCATCTCTGCCAATATTTCAGTGTGGTTGGTCCATCATCAACAGTACCTTGGAGATACTGTCCTGTCGGCCTCAGGTATCAGAAAGACTTACAGAAGGGGATTAGATTCCAACATTCCATTGTCAGGCACCCCACCTTGGAGCCATCTCAGCTCCAAGCAGAGCCCTGGTCTGTGAAGCCAGGTTAGTTGCACATGGGAAGCATCACGAGAGTGCAATGTTTCTGTATGTTCTCATTCCCCAGTGACCCAGACAGCACATCTATAAAGATCTGTTTCTTTAAAGCTGTTTGTTCCTGCCTCAGGATGGAGAATAACCGATAACCCAGACAACATCTCTGTAAAGAGCTGTCACTTTAAAGGTATTCATTCCTACCTCGGGATGAGGAGTAACCAAGAGCCACAACACATTCTTTTCTTTTGTGTTCCACTGTGAAACACTGTCTACTCCACAGGATCACAAGAGTATTAATCAATCATTGGTATTACATAATCACAGAGCCATGCACAGAGTTCCCCGACCTCTCCCATTACAAATTATTCAAATGGTTGATTCACAAGGATTGGTATGAATATGTAAAGTATTCAAAATGGTGGTTTTCTTTCCGGTTAGTGCAGGTTTGCACAGTCACAAGTTAACATGTTAGAGATAAGGGCTGGCAAGCTTCCACAAAATGTACATGAAATGTCTTCTGTATGCAAGCTTATAACAAGGACTGAATCTTAGAGAGGTGGCAGAAGTAGTTGTTCAAGCAACATCCCATTAATCATGCCTCCATTCTGTGCTGCCCTCTCGATACCTAGCCAAAAACAGCAGCTCATGTTCTTGACAATCTGAATCTCAGATCGTACATCTGCCGTACATCTCAGATCGTACATCTGCCGAAGTCCCATTCAAGGGTTTATACTCTATGCAAGTTTGACATAACTCGTACTTTGCATAAGTCACATTAAATGTATGGTCCCAACTGATATCACTTATGTCAAGTTTATTTGTATTTAAAAAATGGACCTTTTCACCAGTGGGCTAACTGCGTAAATAGTTTGGATCCAAACCAGAATTTGTCTTCCAGCAAAGGTTTGAGCTAGTTAATTACTGACCGCACCATGTATTTTCCAATCAGGCTGTCACAGGGGGAGGCTTTCTCTGCAATTACTGCCTGTTAGCAGCTCGAGAATCGATCGCTGACAGGTCAGTCGGTCACAAGCAGAAAGGAGTTAAATAATTGGATTGTTGATTGAATTGATTTTCACACTACCTGAAGCTGTGAAACACGGCTTCTTGAACTCTTTTGTGTTCAGGAGCCAGCAGAGTGATAATTTATCTAACTCTGTCAGCACCTCAGGAGGCATGCACATTGTTTGGAGTGCACGACGTGCTTAGAAACCGCTCATGTTTAGGGAATATTTACTCTGTGCGAGTCTGAAGTTAAAAGTCACAATGGTTTATAACAACAAGCCTGTGTTACATCCAGACTCCTAGTTATTGTCTCACTCCTGGTACTGCAGAATCAGAGGCTCCATTTTGCTCACACGTGGGGAGAAATTTCATCTGGGTCTAGATTTACATCATTAAATCTCAGGGCGGGCAAAATCTGAAAAATTGTTGAATTCAGTCTGAACTTTGAAGTTGTGTACTGTTGTTCTTAAAATAACTTATAGAAAAGCACCTTTGAAATGAAGACGGTAGTACAGTGCTCTTGTCAGGCTGCACCTGGATTACTCTGTACAATCTGGTAGCAGAGACTTATGAGACCTACACAGGCTCCAGAGACAGTGATAGGAAAGCAATGAGCCTGAGCCCTAGTTACTGGGACGAGCTGTGAAGAATCATTGGATAACCGAAGCTTCAGCTTTGAAAAAAGACATCTTAGAAGGGAACATTTATAGATATATAATAGTAATTATTATAGTGTTCAATATAGTGCCTATGATGTCAAAACATCTTAAAGCACTTCACAGGGAATTACTGTCAAGATTTTCTTCTTCGACCGTGTCTTCCCTCTCTTTCCAGCTCGGTGTCAAGCCACACTGAGGTTAAGCGCTCTGAGATGCGAGTGGAGCTGAATGAACGCGGGGAGCAGCCAGGAGTATGATGGAGGTGATGTGGGCGGGTGATATCTGAGGGTGCTGTGTAGGGGTTGATGAAGGTTTGATGAAAGACAAGTAAGTTGCTGGGGAAGGGACTGCACCTAGTCCCACTCTGTTTCAGTGCCTCAGGGCTGAACTGTTGTGTTCTCACTGCTGTCAAGCTCTCTAACAGCTGTCACTTACCTTCTGGATCTGTTTGAGCAGCCACGCTCTCTCTGCCCCGAACTCACGCCACAATCCCATGTTCTGATCTCACTGCAAAGCCCCCGTTCACTGTGCCTTCTGTGATAATGTACCCCTAGCACTGCTAGTTTTTGAGCCTATGCGACCTCTGTGAATAACAACAACAACAACAAGATTCCATTTATAGAGCGCCTTTCACGTCGGGAGGACGTCCCAAGGCGCTGTACAGTTGGGTCAGGACCCGAGCAGGGGGGAAATGGTCAGGGTGAGGGGAGGGAAGGGAGCGAGCGAGGAGGGGATAGAGAGTCAAGAGGGGAGCTGAAGGCACGGTCAAAGAGAAAGGTCTTGAGACCGGCCTTGAAGGAGGAAAGGGAGAAGGCAAGGCAAAGGCATTATATAAATCCAAGTTGTTCTTACACCAGGTGGAAACCTCAGACCACTATACAATACAATTTACACTTATGCAGCTCCCTTCACATAGCTAGGACATCCCAAAACTCTTGACAATTCTAGCTGGGCACCGGAATTGAGAAGAGTGAGGAGGGGAAAAATGACCAAAATCACGGGCAAAGAGGCAAGTTTTGAGATGGACCTTGAAAGAGGAGAGGGAGGATGGACCTGGGAAAGAAGTTAGAGAGAACAAGTGGCTGAAAACTAGTCTGCCGATGATGGAGTGGATAGAGCGGAGGATGTGGAGTCAGCCAGTGTTGGCCGAGTGAGTGGAATGGCTAGGTTGGTCTGGGTGAAGGAAGTTGCAGAAGTAGAAGCAAAGTAAATCCGCTATATATTATTTCATCATTGTTTATATCACATTCTAAATAATCTGTGGGAGGGATGGAGATCAGAGTGGGCTGAACAGTTTGATTTAATGTTTATGTTGTGTTTTTCTCCCTTGATGGAAAGATAGAGACTGAATCAGTGAAGCGTTAAGACAGATGATCCAGGTGTTACTGCAGTCAAATGAAAGGAAGTATGAACCCAGCAGCTGGATCCATTTTCTCTTCCTCGCACGAACAGATGTGCTTTGAAGTCAGCTGCATGTGAATAAAGTCCACTTGAGGGGCAATATGTCTCCTGAGCATGTTGAATCACTTAAATGGTCTGGAGCACAGATGTTTTCTCTCAGAATGGAGCACTAAACATGCATTGCGACACCTAACCTTTCAGCTATAAATCCACATTCCTACATTCTCCAGGAATACTGGGCGAGAAAAGGTGTTGGAACCATTTTGGATTGGAACCATTTTCTGCTGTTTCTCTCTCTCCCTCTATAACTTTCTACCCCATTCCCTTGGAGTCTTGGGATATCCTCTCGATGTGAAATGTGGTTTGTTGTTGTTTGTTGAAAGTGCTGACTTCTGCTGGGATGCAATTCCATAGATGCTTGGTGCCCTCTGATACCTCAGGCAAGTGAATATTTTTATTGATGAGCATAGTCAATGATTGCTGCTACAAGGCTATCTGACTGATGGGCTTCACAGCCAAATCTGATCCTATCCTCTCCCAAAAACTACATACGTGCATGATTCAACAGCGGTCAGTGGAAGGTATTCATGATTCGTGATATATTTTCCTTTCCTAAGCCAAGAGATGTTGAGGCCAACTATAGCTCATTTCTTTGAAGTTCTTTTCTTTTTCCACTTTTCTGCTCTTCTTTTGGAAAGTCAGTGACTGGTGTTGGTCATGGTTCAGCAAACAGACTGCACTTGCCTTCACGTCCATTATTCATATGTGAGATGGGATTGTCTAGATAGGACTTTCAGTTACTTTGTCTGTGGATGAGTGTCAAAGCTCATGCTATCTTCACCTGTTATTGAGGGCAATAACCTCGAGTGAACTTTCTCTCACCCTTGCCCAAGGACATTGAGGCTCACTGAACATGGACTAAAGTTCAAACCTGAGCATACTTCTCACTACCATTCCTTCCTCTTTTGCAACTTCCACATGATTTGGTACTGAATGGCCAATAAACCAGCTGCAAAGGCCAACTTAGCCCATGGAAAGCCATTAGAGTTAAGATTTACATGGGCCACATTGCAGACGGGACCTTTTTTTAATGTCTCATTTGAAGGAACACATGTCCAACAATACAGTGCACCCCTAGCAAGATATGGAGAGTCAGCTGAGTCTATGTGAGTTTAAAGTCTTGACATAGGGCTTTGTCTCGACGTGGGGCTTCGAACCCACAGCCTTCTGACTCAGAGGCAAGAGTGCTCCCAACTGAGCCAGGCTAATTAATGACTGGGACAGGTTACCAGTAAGTGTAGTTAAGCCCAGGATGCTGAACACAACAGATTAATGCTGTGGTGGGAGGATGGATTGATGCGTTTTCTGGAAATAATGAGATCAAATGAGCTGAAGGTCTTTCTGTATCCAAAGTTCTTCTGTAAATAGTTGAGTGAGAATGAGGGAATATCAGGCCACTGGTATTTTTAATGCACTCTTACATCCTTTGGGTCCTCATTTTCAAAGATCAAGCAACCTGGAAGATATCTTGTTAGGAGCCAAGCAATTGGCAAGCAAAATGCTGACAGCAGGGAAAAATGAATAATAACACCTTTTGAATAAAAAATCCTTTTGAAATGCATGTATCCTAGAAATATTATTAATATTATTATTCAACAACAGGAAATTAAAGGGAACACGCATTAGAAGTGGAATGGAAAATCACCTGTCATTTACTGTACGTTGTAAATGACAGTCTACCTGTCTTCAGAAGGGATAGATCTTGTCTGATCATGTGATAGACTCTTTAGGAGGTGACATCTCAGTTTATCAGGGGGAAGCTATGAGATGTAGTGTACCTAGACTTAAAGAACTTTGATAAAGCATCACACGATTATAACATGGATGTGGATTAGTAACTGGCTAACAAGAAGGAAGCAGAAGGTTGTTGTTAGTAGAGTTAGATTGAAATGAGGTAGGCAAAGATAGTAAAACAAAATGCCTACATTATGCTATCCTATTGTAGCATTTGAGAATTGGAAGACAACACTTGGGGAATTGAATTTGTTTAGAAACTGTTATTTCAGTATTATCCGGGATGCGAGTTTTCATTATGTTGTAAAAACTGCATTATGGACCATAAGCCACTGTTTGATGTAATCTGTAGATGCGAAATGACCCTAATAGAACTTTATATTGTCTAAATGAAATGGAAGATTAAGCTGCAGTGAAAATGATCTTTAATCAAAAGTACACAGTGCCGTGAGGTAAACAGCTGAGGTACTCCAGCAGTGAAAAAGATTATGACGACAACAGAACACTGTCAAAACTTCAGCACTTCACAAAAGCTAAATACTGAAGGTACAGTGTCTTATTGTGTAAAGAGAGACCTGTGGTAATACAGCACAAATCATGTCTTAGGAAGTGCTGGATCACTTGGAGTGCTGCTCTCTGCAAGGAAGCTTCTCTTCAAAGAAAAGGCCTCAGCAAAATAGTCAATGCTTAACTTATTTTGCTTTCTAATGGCATAGCTGTGTTTAGGCTTTGCTGCTATGGCGATGCAACTTCAGAAAAGAACTCTAGAGCAAGGATGTTGTAAATCTTCGCCTTGTAACGTGAAGATATGCCATCCAGGGAAAAAAAAGCATTAACGCCTTTTAAGCCCACATGTTAAAATGCTCTCTGAAAGAGCTGAAGATGATATGTTCAAAGATGTATTTTATGCAGTATCTTGCCCTCTTACTCCTGTTTATATAGTAATGACAATACAAAGTTCTATTAGGGTCATTTCTAAAAAACAATAATAAATTGGTCATTTTCAATCTACGACTGTTTGTGGGACATTGCTGTGCGCAATTGGCTGCCGCGTTCGCCCACAAATATACACTTTACAGTGTGTTCTGTGAAGCGCTTTGGGACGTCCTCCCGACGTGAAAAGCGCTATATCAAATGCAAGGATTATTATTATTATTAATGACAGAAGATTACTTGGATACAAATAATTTAACTGCTAAAAATGAATCCTGTCTTGGTGCATCCAAAAATAATTCATGTGCTGCACAGAACTGCATTCTGTGTACACTTGTATCTTGCCAGGGTTATTGAATGAGACTGCTTCATCTGGCATCATCAATCTCTTCACACAGTGAGGCCAAACTCAGTTTGGATTAGCCCATCTCCCTAATGCTTTATGCACCCACACTGATTGAGGGCCCACATCAGGCATGTTCAGACCATGGGGAGGCACTACAGTGCATACACAAGCTGAATTGGAGCTGGGATGTGACAGGGAGCATTCCCTTGTCGGGACCTGATATGAGTTCATAAATCAGCGTCACTCACGTTGAACCCAGCCACACAGCTGCAATTTCCTGGGCAAAATCTGAATTTCCAGGTGTACCGTAGACAGGGCCCAGGGCTCCAAGTCAGGAATTCACTGAAATGCAACCTCCTTGCAACACCAAGTAGTAAAGAGCTTTCGACCTTTGACACGAAGCATTACATTATGCACTTAACTTCCGAAAGCACTTTTTTTCTAACTTCCATATTTTGACAGGTGCATATTTTTAAATAAAAGTTTCTAAAGATAAATTTCCATTAGTCAGTAAAGATTTAACTCATTCCAAGCACACACCCACTTCACCCCAACATCACATACTTTCCCATCAAACGGAATATCTTGCTCTCTTTGTCTTACAGTTATTCTAATATCTCTCCACTGGTGAATGCTTTGAGGAGATCCTGAGATCTGGGACCTGTTTGAGATGTCTCCATCCTGAGGGGCGACACATCCCTTCCCTTGATACCAGAGACCACATTGTTTGGTTGATGTGATAATTATCATCAGAGATAATATCACACACTGTATTTCCAATCCCCCGCCACTATCACCTTGCAGATTGTGTACTAAACATTGCAAAAAAGAGACCAATTCAAGATTTTAGAGAACTGAAATAATCTGAGTTTGTATATTAGAGGGGTTCATATATTGGAACATACATAGTGACAATAAATTTGAGTTTATTCTGAGTTGATTTGTGCACTTGCTCGGTCTCCTGAAGGAGTGTTGTTCACTGACAGAGGTCCAGGAGGCTGAGCTGGTTCACTGAAGAGAAGAAAATGAAAAGCTAATTAGGAGCTCTGTACAGAAGGCGAACACAGGGCAATCAATGTGACAGAGAGAGCTTTTTATTTGCTCAGCTTGAGACGCCGTGTTTACTGCCTCTTAACAAGGCCGCAGCATTTTGAAATGCCTTACACTTTCAAAGACAAGAATCCTGTTTTAATGCTTTGAAAGTGGTACTTTTTTTCCCCCCAATAAAGGAAATTAAGTGGTAAAAGGAGGAGGATCCTGTTTTTTGTTGCTGCGTTTATCTTCGGGATGGAATTAGTGCCCTGGGCTTCCAGCTCAGTTGATTGACAGTTGTGATTTGTGATTATTTTCTCCCTGCCGCAGCTCTTTTAGTCCAGCCTCCATCGCTAGAACCCGTGTGCTAGCTGAGAGGTCAACTGCTGGAGGTGGAAACAAATGATCTGTCCGAAGGCAGCGATTATGTTTGCTGTGTGACCATTGCTGCTTCTCAATGTGCCGGCTCCTTTGCCTGCTTCTGAAGAAGAAAACTAATTTACATTATTGCAGTGCCGTAAATGTCAAATCCTGTCAAAGCACATTAAAATAATTATGTCAACCTTGTTTGTTTTCGTAAGCAAATATGACATTTGCTTATGCAAGGTCCCACAAATAGCCAATGAGGCAAATAATCAATCTGTCTCGGGACTTCTTGACCAGAACACCGGAAGAAATTCCCTTCTTTTTCCGAATGGTGTTGTGGGGTTTTAACATTCACCTGACTAGGCAGATGAGTCCTAGAATTAATATTTCATAATAATAATCCTTGCATTTGATAATACGCCTTATCATGTCTTCGATACGTCTCAAAGCGCTTCACAGGATATACTGTATAGTGAATTGACTGTATATTGCTTTGAAGTGTCAGCTAGACCGCACGCTGAAAGCTGCAATAATAATAATCCTTACATTTGATATAGCACATTCACGTCAGGAGGATGTCTCAAAGTACTTCACTTGATATACTTCAAGTACAGTGGCTTTGTATTTTGTAAGCAAACCAACAGCACACAGCAATATCCCACAAACTGCCATAAAGCAAATTACCAATTTGTTGAGCAGGACACCGGGAGAAACTCACTTCTGTTTTTGAATAGTGCCACGTTTTCTTTAAACGTTTACCTGAATAGACAAATGCCATCCAAAAGATACCACATCCAACAATGCAACACATCCCCAGCATTACATTGGAGTGTTATCCTATACTATGTGAGCTCCAAATATCAGTGTAGGACTTGAACCCACAATCTCCTGATTCATTGGCAAGAGTCAGTGACTCTTCCTTGGAGAATGCACATCACAATATCATAAGATTGCTTTTGATGAAGAAAGCCCTTTGGACTCATTTGAACTCACCTGATCTTGTCCCTCCAGAATACCCACACTATCACCCTGTCTGTTGCTTAAATCTGAAACTGGCTATGTCAGAGTGCAATGAAGAAATGTCACTTTAACCTGTCAGAGCTTTCTCTGCTGGGGGATTTCTGCTTGAGTAGAATTTAGCATAACATTTAATTATTAATAAGGCTTCCACTAAATTATAATTCCTATTTGCTGGTGGTTGCGCTTAATTCAAATCCGGCTGGGGTGTCAATTACTAAGATTTCTGAAGTCTACAATCCACAACAGAGAGGAGAAAAATCTGAGAACGATTTCAGATATATCAACGCTTCAAACGCTTCAAATGTAATTTTATATTGTATTTAGCATAGTTTTACATGTTATAATAATGTATCTCAAACATCCAAGGCTCCTGTCTCTTCTCAGAACTTTTGAAATGTCAAAACATCACAGAATATTAAAGCACAAGAACATGCCATCCGTCACATTGAGTCTGTGCTGGGAATTTTCTCCACATGAGTCACCTAATCTAATCCCACATTCATGCTCCCTCTCCATATTCCTTAATATTCCTCTTTTTCAAGCATTGTATATTCTAACAGGACCTCTCTGACTGTTTGCCTACAAATACACATTTCACTACAATTTACAGTAAATCACAAGTTCACAAGATCAGTTTTGATGAAGAAGACGCTTTAACCCATCCAATCTCATCCCTCCAGAACACCCACCGTACCACTTCCCCCCGTCACAGCATCAAGCTGCTTTATAAAAGGTCCAGTGTCCGAGCCTCAACTGTACTTCCCAGCAACCTGTTCCAGTCGTTAATTACCTTCTGAGTAATGAAAAACTTCCTGGTATTTGTCCTGAAATTGCCTATTGCAACCCTAAACCTAATTACTATGAAGCGCTTTGAGTTGTTTTGAGGACCTGATAAGGCTAAGAATTTGTGGACATTGTCTCAACAATGGTTGTTCAGGGGAGGAAGTATACAGTGTTGGTGTCCTGGAAGGGACTGAGATTGCTTCGGTTAAGTGTAAATTTGTGGCGGGACCAGTAGCACCACTTTAATGTCACTGATTATTTTATATTGTAATTATATCCAGTGGTTGAGACAATGCACTTGCATCTGCTTGAGCGCTGATTGTGCCAGTGAAAACCTTTAATTAAAGGCACGAGCATAAAACCAGAATTATAATGGATTAAAAAGACAAGGATGACAGTGAAAGAGATAGACACAGCCCCCATTCTGTCTCCATTGAACCATGGAAATTTACAGCACAGAAGAAGGCCATTCGATCCATCGTGTCTGTACTGGCTCTTTTAAGAGCTATCCCTTTCAGACCCATTTACCTGCCCTTTCCCCATACTCCTGTAGTTTGCACCAGCTACATGGAACTGGAGTACTGAGTGTTCTTATTACACGGTGTGGAGGAGGCATTACACTGCTTGTTATAAATATTGTAACAAAACATGAGCTGAGGAAAATAGAGGGTATAATTAGCATACGTTTAAATTGTGAATGTGACAGAATAGCTGAGCTCAGATGTTTTCCGTCTGGATAGCGAATAGCACCTGTGCTCCCATCCAGTCACTTCCGAGCAATGCAGTCTTCTTAATCAAGCTGCCAAAATAGAAATCAGAGCTTCAACATTTGCTTATATACACAGATAGATCCAATGGCACTACTAGAAAAGAGAAGGGAGTTTTTCCAGTTGTTCTGGCCAACAAACCCTCAAATAAATGTTGTCATTCATTTCATAGCCTAATCCAATCCCAGCCTCATATGACAACCCCACGTGCATCTTCCAACAGCAGTCTTTGATCAAGAGCAGGAACCATAGCTGATCTTCTCCTCCCTAACCCAGGACCAATTCTGTGACCCCAATCTTTATGATTGGCCAACAAAATAAATGGTCTTGATTGAATATTTCTTGATTTATGCCATACATCAAGAAATATTCAATCAAGAAAAAACTGAAAACACACTGCCGAAGGAACAGCGACTTACCTAAACTTGTGTGAATGCTCAGGGGTCGCTTCTTGGCAGCCCCACGGGCACTTCAGGCTCGTGGGCGACAAATTGGTCACTATTGATCTAGGCCATCATGGTAGCTCCTCCACCATCAAACAGCAGAACAGCTGGCTATCCACAGACAGCGTAGTGGGTAAATACACGTATTGTATTGTACAGGCTGATGCATGTAATGGCCATTAGAATAGGATATGGGGCGGGTGGGGGTGCAGGGGGGTGGGGGGGTGGAAGAGGCAACTGGCAATAGAATTGATTGGTTGGTGGATGGGTGGGGGGATTATCTGGTAATGGAATACATTGGGGATTGACTGGCAATGGAATGTATTGGGGAGAAACCCCGAAGCGTAGATTTGAATGGGCCGAACAGCTTATTTCTGTGTTGGAAACGTGTGATTGTATCACAAGCCATGAAGCTGGACACTGATTTCTGCACTAGGAGGGGTGCAGGGAGGCCGCAGGAGGAAAGGATCAGGAGTGAAAATAAGAATTAATCATAATAATCCTTGCATTTGATGTAGCGCTTTTCATGCCTTCAAGACGTCTCAAAGCGCTTCACAGAATATACTGTAAAGTGAATTGACCGTATATTTTGTGGGTGAAACACACCAGCCAACTGCGCACAGCAGTGTCCCACAAACAGTTGTGGATTGAGTGACCAAAATATTATTGTTTTTTTTGAGGAATTATTATCAGGCGTGTGGAGTAAGGAAACTTGCCCAAGGTTTTGCCCCGCTGGGAATGGAACCCAGGTCTCTTGCTTGCAAGGCGAGTGCTCTAACCACTGAGCACTGAATTAATTGAGAATGGGAGAGACCAATCTTTTTATTTCAGGTAAATAAACGAAGACAAAAAGAGCGAAAAAAAGACCCAGTGGCCCTTGAAGAGAATCCCCCATTCCATCTCCCACACACCTACATCACTCCTCGCAATGGCTTACTCAATCCCCTCCTAAGAGAGGCAAAAACTGTAAGAATTGACATTTATAATCGTGCATTTCACATCGGACGGAGGTAACAAAGTGGCCGACTGGGAGCTTAAGTTGCGAGGGGGTTTGGTTGCAGAGCTGAAGCCCATCCTCCCCCTCCAAGAGAAACCAAGTAATCAGTTTTATACTCAATTCTATATTTTTCACCAAGCTTTGCGTGCAGAAAAACATTAAGTTATTGGGTTCGGATAGCCAGAGGTCAGGTAACTGATATCTTCCTATATTGATTTACACAAAACATAACCGTTTGACTCCAATTTTTATTTTTTTTCTTCACATGAAAACTGTTTAAGGTCCTTCAGGGAGACTCACACCCACAGAAAACATTGCATCTACCAGTTGAGTGAATTCCAGCGTATTCTTTCACTGGCACAAAAGGCTGTCATACCTTAGTGTTGCCTACGGAGCTGTGGCTTGAAAGACGTGGCAAACCCACTTTATCCTGTAAGGCAGAATCTGTTATTTGTGTAAGAATAAACTACAGCAAAAAAACTCAATCCATGCATTGTAACGTAAGTTATTATAATAATAATCCTTGTATTTTGATATAGTGCCTAACCACATTGTTAAGACCTATCAAAGTGTTTCACAGGAGCTTACTGTAAAGTGTAGTGACTATGTATTTGTAGGCAATTACTGCAGCCAATTTGCATACAGCGATATCCCATAAACAGCCTTGAAATTAATGACAAATTTTATTTGGGGGATTGTTGGCTAGGGTACTCTTAGGCATGGTGATGGGTTTCGTGGTGATGGGACACTCGTCTGAACAAACAAAAATTAAATACAATTAGTTGCTCGGAGTAAATCTCCATTTTTGGTCCAGTGTTTGATATTTTAAAATTCTGTATAAGATAACATTCTATAAAACCCTCCTGATTTTCCTTCTGATGTCAAACTTGGAGCCAGTGCAGATCAATTTCAAGGACCGATTCACCATTGAGATAACTTCACCCAGCTCCACCATTCATAAAATCCAATTAATTGAAATGCTTTCCACACAGGATTTCTCTATTTTATAGTTTCTTTACCAGCCCGTCATGATACATTGAATTAACCTTTTTTCTATTCCCCTTGGTGACCTAAAGGAGGAATTAGTTATTTCTAGCATGAAGAAAGTCATTTTCCAAAAAGAGACTGATGCATTCCAAACATCTTATTCTTTTCTCATTTGGAAACCAAAGGCACAGTAATCTAATATTTGGATATCCTTCCAGAGGTGGAAGCTCAAATGTGGACATATCAACTTGCAACACAATAGCTGCCCAACCCTACATGCAGAGGGTCAATATTTAACTCAGCCTTGACGCATACCATCTTTACAATAAGAGTGTTGTTGTATATACAGTGATCTTTGTCTTTATTGTTACCAGTGCAATAAAGAGAAACTGCTACAGCCTGTGAAACCCCAGCAAGCAAGCTTACTGCAAGTGACCGTCAGCTGATGCAAAAAAGAACGTAGAGTGTGATAGAGGTGTGGCACTGCAGTTTGGAGCGTGGTGCACTTCTGAATTAATTGATAGGAGACTTTAGAAGAGCATTGGGGGGACGGTGCAAAGATATTTGGACAACAGAAGCGACTATGTGGTGCGCACACCATTACATGCTACTGTTTAAATCGTACTAATCTTTGCACATAATATAGTGCCTCTACCATCTAAACATTTCAAAGCCCTTCACAGGGCAAACACGACAAGCCAATTTGCACACAATAATGTCCCACAAACTGCTTTGAAGTGACGGACAGATTTTTTTAGCTGGGGATTGTTGGGTAGGACACCAGGAGAAACCCCCTTCTCTTTTCAAATAGTGCCTTCTTTAACATCTTTTGGAATCTTTAACATCCACCTGAACAACAACAACAACAAAATTACATTTTTATAATTTTGTTGTTGCTCGCTTTGGGAGGACATCCCAAGGCGCTGGACAGAGAGAGTTACGGACCTGAGCTGAGGGTCGGGGTGGGGGAGGGGGGGAGGGAGGAGGGCAGTGGGGGAAGCAGGGAGATCGAAAGTACAGTCAAACAGGAGGGTCTTGAGGTGGGTCTTGAAGGTGGCGAACGAGGGGACGAGATGGAGGGACTGCGGGATGGAGTTCCAGAGGGTGGGTGCAGAGTGGTGGAAGGCTGTGATGGTTCTACTTACTCTCACCAACATGTGCCTCTATATAATCTGGAGGAAAAAGTTTTAAACTGCACAAATAGGCTGCACGCTTACCCACACACACGCCCCTCCTCATATTGGGTTTGGGTTTGTAAATCCAGAGATGAAAGTTGTCCTTTGGTATCTCACCCAAGTTAGTGTTCTGCCAGTGTGAGACCAGACATGACACAAGAGAGATTTGGAAAAAGAAGAAGGCCTCTCAGCCCATTTGATCTCATCCCTCCAGAATACCCACTCTACCATCCTCCCATCACAGCACTAAGTTGGCTCTGAAATGAGACTAGTCTGTCCTTCAGATGAGAAGTTAAACTGAGGTTCCATCTGTCTGTTCAGGTGGAATTTAAAGATCCAATAGCACTATTCGAAAAGAGAAGGCAGTTTCTCCCGGTGTCCTGGTCAACAATTCCCCCAAATAAAACTGGCCACTTATTTCATGGCTGTTTGTGGGACATTGCTGTACACAATTGTGCCGCCACCTTTGCTTACAAATACACAGAACTTCATTTCACAGTAAATTCTGTGAAGTGTTTTGAGAGTTCTCAACAGTGTGATAATGAGCTATACCAAATGCAAGGATTACTATTATTAGTGTCCTGGCCTCAACGACCCTTTCCTGCAGACTGTATGACTGTGGAAGATAAAATAGCTGAGCTCCATCCCGCCCAAAGCAGCCAAATTTTCAAGTACCAAATATTGATACACTTCTTTTGGAGTCAGTTTGTCTGTTGACTCTGCAGTGAGAAGATTTAGAATGGGAAAGGTTTGGATTAATGGGATAGGGTATTGCTTCACACATTCTCAGACCATATGGTAGTCCTTCCGACAATGGTGCCATGGTATCATGCTCTTCATTGTGAGACATTGTGGAGTCCTGTAGCTCAGTGGTTAGAGCACTCGCTTTGCAAGCGAGAGACCTGAGTTCAATTCCAGGCAGGGCGAAACCTTGGGCAAGTTTCCTTACTCCACACACCTAATAATAATCCCTCCAAAACCAAAAACAATAATAAATTGGTCATTTTCAATCTACGACTGTTTGTGGGACATTGCTGTGCGCAATTGGCTGCCGCGTTCGCCCACAAATATACAGTCAATTCACTTTACTGTGTGTTCTGTGAAGTGCTTTGGGACGTCCTCCTGAAGTGAAAAGCGCTATATCTAATGCAAGGATTATTATTATTATTATTATTATTATTATTATTATTATTATTATTATTATTATTATAAGGCTCGTCAAACTGACTTTTCTCAATCGTTGCCATTTATTTAATGGTAGCAGCAACGGGGGAAAAGACAAGGAACAACGTCACCTAATAATCAACTATATTGCACGCCTTCTCTACCATTATTTCACTATTGGGCAACCTCCAAAATATCTTGGCAAACAACAACAACAACAACATCAAGATTACATTTGTATAGCACCTTGCACATCGGGAGGATGTTCCAAGGTGCTGGACAGTGTACAGAATTTCAGACCTGAGCCGGGGTAAGGGAGGGAGGAGGGAGGGGAGGGGAAGGGAGGTGACCGATGGCATGGTCGAAGAGAAGGGTTTTGAGTCTGGACTTGAAGGAGGCTAAGGAGGGGGCGAGGTGGAGTGACTGGGGTATGGAATTCCAGAGGTTGGGGGCAGAGTGGCTGAAGTCTCTCCGGCCAATGGTGGGGCGGGTGGGTCGGGGGACGTGGAGCAGGCCAGAGCCGGCTGAGCAGAGGGAGCGGGCAGGTTGGTAAGGGGTTAGGAGGTCTCAGAGGTAGGGTGGGGCGAGGCTATAGAGATCTTTGTAGGTGAGGACCAGGATCTTGAATTGGATCCTCTGAAGGATAGGGGGCCAATGGAGTCGGGCGAGAATGGAGGAGATGGGGTCAAGGAGTTTGGTGTGGGAGAGGACATGGGCTGCAGATTCTGGATTATTGTTTAGTTGGCAGGGTAGTAGTTTTTAAACATGCAATATAATACAATTTACATTGAGATAGGCATCCTATCATGATCAAAGTGCTTTACAGAATGATGTCAATGTTACATTTGCAAGGTTATATCATACGTTGCGGGCATGCATAGAAAGAAAAAAAAGAAAACCCACTGTTTTTGGATTAACAACAATAGGTACATTACACAGTGAGTCTCAAGTGTCGGCATCTCTGCTTTTTTGTCCTTCTGGCTCCATATTGTAAAACAGCGTGAATGAGACAGTAATTCAATCTCATCATTGGTAACATACATAAACCACTGGAGATTTGCTCTTCACCTCAAATTTATGCTGCTTTTGTGTTCCAAGTTGACCTGCAGGCCCGCCTCTCCCAGGAGTTTGGAATGAAAAGCAGCCAAACTTCCTGGCCTGGCACTTACCTGAACCCTTCGCGGATTCGGATCAGCTTCTGACAAGTTGGGGATGAAAATAAAACATGGCACCTGGCACAAACCAGTGGGATGAATCCTTCTTTTGACTGGCAGACTTTAAACCGATCACGTTGTTTAGTTGGCAGGGCAATGTTGTTTAAAGAAAGATCAGAAGATTATCAGTCCACCTTCTCGCTCCTACCACTTCCCAAGACATTCAAAATATATATAATAATCCTTGCATTTGATATAGCGTCTAATCACGTCTTCCAGACATCTCAAAGCACTTCACAAAATATACTGTAAAGTGAATTAACTGTATATTCTGTGGGCTAAATGCGCAGCCAATTGTGCATAGCAGTGTCCCACAAATAGTCATGGATTGAAGAATTTATCATTATTTTTCTTAGGAGGAATTATTACTCCCGGAAAAGCGATCCGCCAATCAACTAACAGCAGGGTTCCTAGTTACTGGTAGACAAAAAGAGGTATGTGGAGTAAGGAAACTTGCTCAACATTTCACCTGGCTGGGAATCGAACCCAGGTCTCTCACTTGCGAGGCGAATGCTCTAACCACTGAGCACACAGTCGCCCACAAAACACACAGTCACTACACTTTACAGTATATTCTGCGAAGCGCTTTGAGACATCTCGAAGACATGATAAGGTGCTATATCAAATCAAGGATTATTATTATAGCTACAGGACTCCTTTTTCTTTGACCAATATAAGATTAAAAGAAAAAACAGCGGACAAGTGGAAAGCAGCAGCATGCTTCCATTTGGCAGCAGTGCATGTCGCAGTAACCGTGGCACAGAAACAACATTAGAGCTGTTATAAGTATTTAATTGAGCCAGTACCCTGTAAGTTCTTGCCAACTATCATCCATCCCTTGTGTATTCTATGAAGAATTCCACAACGACATAAAGGAACTCTCAGAGAATAAGTCTGCTCAGCAGACAAATTACAAAGCATGGCGACAGACACTTCTTTGTTAGAGAGACATCAGGTGAATAACAATAGGTGTAAATAGGTGTCCGTTGGGGCTAAATTTCCTCTCTGTATTAGAGGTGATTTTCTTTTGATACCCTGGTATGAGGAAGTCCTCAGGCACAGAATTATTACAGAATAGGAGAAAACCAGAGAAAGGATTCACAGATTACAATGTCTCTTTCCTCCTCTCTGCCCCTGACCCCCACCCAAAAAAAAATTGGAATATTTTCTGCATCCTGAACCACCCATTTCAGGGCTCCTCATTACCTTCTGTGAAAAACACTGAAAGATCCCAAGTTCACCTTATATTTTGAATCATAATTCCACCATAACACACTACTCTGACATTTTGGAAATCATAAGATACTCCGTTTTGCCAATATCGCACATTCTAATAATTCTTTATTTGACAACGTTGCCGAGAAGTATCCAATTGCGATATACTGTAAATCTGTAAAGCGGTTTGACTGTGTGTGTTTTGTGGGCGAATGAGACAGCCAATTTGTGCAATGACCCACAAAAAGCCATGGAATGAATGAAGGTTTTATTTGGGGGATTGTTGGTCAGGATACAGGGAGAAACTCCCTTCTCCCTTATGCTTCTACAACAACAACAACTAGCAGCAAGAAGAGATCAACTCAAAAGTGGAAACACTGACAATCAAGAGCAGCTGTATTTTCCGGTTTCCTGAAGTATTAAGTACACATAGAATGGTCAGACTTACATGTATATCCTGTATTTTGTGGTAAGAACTCAGCATACTTGTAGATAGCATGGTCACCATGACATGATGATGCCTGTGTGAGTGCTTGATGGGGGGCAGTTTGGGATGGTAAAGTAAGCCAGAAGTACTTTACGCTTTGTTTTCAAAAGCAAGGCTACAGCTGACAAAACAGCAATCTAACTGGATTCACAGATTTTTTAGTGCAATGTGATAACATTTGCTGATAGCGGAAAGACAAGGGAATGTCTGTGAAATCAGAGGAGGTAAAGAACTATCATCAGAGTCCACAACAGGCCTGAGTGCTGGTAAATGAAGTTTAATACAGATAAATGCAAGATAGAGCATACAGGAAATAAATGTATTGAGCACGTGTACTCTGTCAATGGGATAGAAGAATAATTACAAGACAAAGTTGATTTGGCCCATCACATTTACGTAGGTGCCATTGGAGCTAATACCCTAATTCCAATTGCCTTCCCTTTTTATACCGGGGGTATCATTTGCAACATTCACAACACAGTTTCCTTGGATTAATTGTCACTTCTGGTTCGAAAAGGTCAGATTGTAAAATCTGCGGCAAAATGGGAATCCCAAGAGGAATTGTTGCTGAATCCCGTCTAAAAAAGTCCGTTGAGGAAAACAAGAAAAGATTTGAACTTTTAAATCTACCACTTGAATCCATTCACTGTTTTTTTAAAAAAAGTGATTCTCACACCCCCCCCCCCACCCCACTAGCTTTTTCTTCTCCCACCAACGCTGACGGGACAAGTCAGGTTCCACAGGTGCCTGTTGGCCTCCGATTCCCTGCAAAATTGTCAAAACACCAGGCAAACAGAGACCCACACGTATGTGGAACTCACAACAGTTTGTTTTGGAGACTGTTAAGCACAGGAAGGGCTTCCACATATGTCATGTGTGTCTCTAGATATTGAGCTCTGGTAGGTTAATCAACCTATGGAAAGCATTACAGCTGAATCCAATGCTGTCCTCACCTAACACACAGTCACTTTACAGCACAAGTTGCTCAATAACCGATCAAGAACAGAAACTGTGTCTACTTCCCCCTCGACAGAGATCTAATTTTTTTTCTCTCTCTCATTACCAGTATTTGTCAAATGGAATAACTTAGGTCACAAAAAGTCTCCAGAACAGAGATGGTGCAAATGCATTGCCCTTCTGATTGTCTGCCTTTCCGAATCTACTATTTGAAAATATTCTCAGTCGAAGGGCTCATTTGCAGTGTAAGGAGGCTGTCATTTCAGAGTTTCTGATACTGTGAATCTGTTTCAATGCTGCTGGGAATAGGATTCCCAGAGAATACGTGCTTGCTGTCACTGGATTCTGCATTGTTCTTGTTTTCATGCTTCAGGAGTTGTTAATTCTATTTTTAAACCAGTTGATGCTGTGTTTTCCTGTGCTCCTTGTTGACAGATACATGGGGGACTATGTTTAAAAACAAATTAACAGGTCCCTTTGGGTTTGTACACACAAGAACTAGTGTTGGGGGACATGTAGAGCGCAAGGTCTCTTCGGAAACAAAAGGTACATTTAACCCACTTACTCCTACATACTTTCCCTTCAAAGAAAAACTGAAGCATATTCTCAGCACATCAGCAACAGCAACTACCTACCTAAAGGTAAGGAGGGGAAATCATTTTGTGTCTTGGTCAGCCAAGTGTTTGACACACATGGAAATGCCCCACTTAAAAGTCTCCATACTAAACTGCTGAGAGGAACATGGGAACTTAGGAACATTTAGTCCTTCAAGCTTGTTCCACCATTCTATTAGATCACAGCTGATCTGTACCTCAACTTCATTTACCTGCCTTTTCTCCATATCCCTTGATACCTTACCTAACAAATATCTTATCGATCCCAGTCTTGAAAATTTCAATTGACCTAACATCCATAGGCTTTTGGGGGAGAGAATTCCAGATTTTTACATCTTTGTGGAAAAAATGCTTCCTGGTTTCAGTCCTAACTATGTAGCTCTATTTTTAGTGTTATGTCCCCTTGTTCTGGATTCCCTCACCACAAGAAATATTTTTCTGTATCTACCATATTGATTCCCTTTATCATTTTAAACACCTTGATTAGATTGCACCTCAACTTTCTGAACTCCAGGGAATGCAGAACAACTTTATGCACTGATCTTCATAATTTAACCCTTTAGGCCCCTGTATCATTCTGGTGAATCCACGCACATATGCATGGAAATTTCCATATGCTTGGAATTGAGTGTGCTCTCTCTCCCTGGAGGGTTGAACCCTGCTCTGGAGAGTATTAATTGTAGGTTGGCAAGAGCTTGGGGACCAGAATGTGCGTAGAGACGCTGCTAGAGTTTAACCTGTTAAAACCAGCAGTTTGCCATTGCGAACACTCTCGCAAGCTTCCCACTGTTTGTCTTGATAGGACAACCCGACTTATCAGGGCTTTGGCTTGCAGATGTAATAGGAGCTGAGTGGGAAGAATCCCTTTCCCCATTGACTGGCTTGTCCCTCCAAGTCCTGCCGATAAGTAGGCTGGTTATCAACAATAACCTGGAGTACTATAAATCCAACTAGCTCAGGACTACTGATAGTATAACAGAGCATTTATTAAATGCTGATATTCCATTGCCAAGCATGTTACCTTGGGACCACCTCAGCCCCAAGGAAAACCCTAAACTCTTCTCCAAGGCAGTTTCTCCCAGCCAAGTCCTGAACAAATTTTAAAAAATAGTCATTCACTCCATGGCTGTTTGTGGGACATTGTTGTGGTAAATTGGCTGCCAAAGTACCTTCGTCATCCAAACCCATTTGTGAGTGAGTCTATGAGGCGACTTACCATTACACAGCCATCTCACCATCATCTGTACATTTACCTGTGACTGGAAATTTAAACTCCCCTCCGACACCACGCCCACCTCAAAGCTGGGAATAATTCAAGATAAGAAAAAATGCTGATCGATTCCCTGCCAGAGCTTGAGTTTCAAAATTTCAAATGGTTTTGATCTGAAAACCCACACTTTAAAACGTAAAATCATGCAGAATTTTGGAAAATTAGAAAATTGAGCCTTAATTTGTTTTCCATTGTGGAGTCCTGTAGCTCAGTGGTTAGAGCACTCGCTTTGCAAGTGAGAGACCTGAGTTCAATTCCAGGCAGGGCGAAACCTTGGGCAAGTTTCCTTACTCCACACGCCTAATAATAATCCCTCCAAAACCAAAAACAATAATAAAATTGGTCATTTTCAATCTACGATTGTTTGTGGGACATTGCTGTGTGCAATTGGCTGACGCGTTCGCCCACAAATATACAGTCAATTCACTTTACAGTGTGTTCTGTGCAGCGCTTTGGGACGTCCTCCCGACGTGAAAAGCGCTATATCAAATGCAAGGATTATTATTATTATTATTAAAAAGAAACAGTTTACAAATTAATGGATTTGATTAATGGTGTCAGTCTGGCTTAAGTTTGTAATAATCTCACATCTGAATCTGAATTGTAGGTTCAAGCTCCACATTGGTACTGAGAGCCACTGGCTGGGCTGAATTTCATTATCGTGTGAAATATAATTGGTCATTTACTTCATGGCTATTCGTGGGCTGTGCGCAGTCAGTCATACACAATCACTAGATTTTACAATAATTCCTGTGAGATGTGTTCGCAATGTGAAAGGTATGATATCAAGCGCAAGAATCATTATTATTATTAATAATAACTATTGAGTTTATCTCTTCTCTAAGCATTTGTCAGGATCACCCAGTCTTGGCTCACCGGACTCTGCCAAGTGGCTTTCACTAGAAAGTATCGCAAATATCTGTCTTATTTCTTCCTATTTTCATAGACAGCCATTTACTATTGCACTGAGATAATAGAGGGAAGATTATAGCTCCTGGCCTCCTCTGAACATGTGCCTCTGATGCAGCTGTGGTGTGCTCTCAGGCTGAGGGTTTTCCATTTCGGAGTTCACAGCAGTTATCACCGGGCTTTTGTCACACATTTTAATTAATTTTTTTCTCAGATCACTGCTTTTACTAATGGGTGGAGGAACTGAGATGAACAGACCACGATAAAGCAGAAGCCACAGCTTTTGAAATGTTACTAAAAAATGGACAGAAATTTCAGCACTTGTATAAATCTCAGCTTTTTTGTATTGCAATTACTCACCTTTGTGGTGGTACATATTTTATAAAAATATGCCCAGTTGGATTTGCCAACCTGCCATACAAAGACCAGTCTGCCTTAACTTAAAACCATTTGGGGGTAAATCATGCAAGTGGGATCTCTGGCATTGGGACAGACCAAGATGGATGTGTCTGTTTACAAATCCTCCACTTGAGACCTCCATCTGCCTCCGATCCATCACGTTAAGCTGCCACAAATCACACACCAGCACCACCCAAGCAATAAATGTCAGTAAATAAAAAAGGCAGAAAGAACCAGTAATTCTCATTGCTACTTGCTATTAACCCCCAGCCCGGAAAGTACTGCTGTCCAAATAAACCCAGCAACACTATCACTGGCAGCAACCTCCAAAAACCTAGCTGTGTTGTGGAATCATTCTGAATACTATATAATGGAGAGAAGTAAAAGCCTTGACATCTGAACTCCAGCCAGCCATTGGGTCAGTTACACAATGCACATTAATGCATAATGTAAAGAAAAAATTCCTTAATTGTTTTGTAAAGAAAAGTAACAAATGACATAAATATTCTCTGTGTAAATGTTAACCGTGCAAGCCAAAACCTCTATTGCGTAGGGTGAGCCTAGCTGGACAAGCAATAGAAAGCTTGCCAGACAGTGCTCACAACAGCAAGCAGCGCCAGACTGACGCACAAGCCATTTCCCCTGGTAAGCGATCCGTCAATCGGCTAACAACCAGATTTCTATTTACTGCTAGGTAAACAGAGGCATTTGGAGAAAGGAAATTTGCCTAAGGTTTTGTCCCGCCAGGGAATCGAACCCGCTTGCAAGGTAAGCAAGCTAAACACTATGCTACAGAACTCCTATTCAACGAAAGCCGGAAATCTGCTTTCTCCCCTATCCCCCCATGAAATCACTGAAATTAGTCGTTAAATGTTTCGATCCCCTTTCTCTTCATAGTTTATTTTTAGCCCACAGTAGAAGCAGTTCTAATTTATGCTCACTAATGTAGTACAAAAGCTAGTGCTATTTTCAACATGGCTCATTATTAAACAGAAGGTTCCCCAGCTAGTGCACTCAGCTGTTGTTTCTAATTGTACTCAGTGGATAGAAACTCTTGGGGATTTGCATAACCTTGTGCGGCTTTGAACTGAGAATGTCTGAACAGTTGCTCAAGACTCCTAGCCTTGGTGGGTCTCCCTCTCAAATCCTATTTTAAAGATTACCTGAATAACCACCTGTCCTCTGCGATCCACTAATCTCAGTCCAAACAATTAGTTGTTGATACAGACAGGAGCTTGTAACTCCATGGTTCTGATGTCACACAAAGCTAATCCCACAGGTAGTCATTAGGCAGGTTTTACTGTGTTTGGTTAGGGGCAAAGAGAATCCCACAAGACTGATGTCTTCACTTAGTGTTTGGAACAGGAACAATCCATAAACTGCTGATGGTTAGTTCCAGCTGCTTTTTTCCCTTTGTTTTCCCTTTCAATATTCTCCCTTCCTATCTTAACAGCACTAACTCATATAGGGATATGGTTCCACAGGATCCAGATACTCACTTGTGAGCATCAACGGGAGTGTCAGCAGGTTATTTTAATTTTAATGTCAGAGCATCAGACTCGAGTTAGGTAACCCCAATTCAAACCCCAAACTAAATGGTAAAAGTAGTGTGAAATTTACAAAACAAAGATTTTTTTTCAAAGGTGCCTTATCCGGCTTGTGCCTGTGTGAGACTGCATCTCTTGAGTGCTACTTTTGCATAGAGCTGCATAAGCATATTAGAATTCCTAGACGATACCAGACCAAGATCCATCCAGTTTGCTTTCCACCATCTTGGCATTCACCTGCACGTGCCATGTCTCAAACAATATATTGTATCCTGATATATTATTTCCTATATGTCTCATTTGTTTTAAATTTAAACTTTTGAATCATCTTTTCATTCATTGTACCTTGTCAGCTATTTGAGATTGATTATGAAGAGCGTAAATCACACAGCTATTGCTGTTGAAAATTTCAAGGAGTGGAGAATAATAATCCTTTTTATCTGTTAACTTGTGACCTCTAATGACCTGGTGCTATTCTCTGGCCAATGCTACATATTCATGGTTTTGTACAGAAGCAGAGCTGGGCATTTGTTTAGTTCTAAGGATACAGCTGCAGCCTTTCAGGAACCCGCTAGACAGTGGAATAGTTGCATTTTACAAGCAATGCCAAATAAAAGGAAGCTGAATTTCTCAAGACATGGGAAATAGCCCTTCACCTGGCTTATTTAACTAAATAGTTAGTCTTGGCAGAATTGTTTAGAGTTATATTATGTATGTCGGACTCCCATCTGTTTGCATGTGAAGCCTATTCTCACTTTTATTTATATTAATTGCTCTCTGTCTGTGTCTTTGCACCTTCATTTCTCAGAACTGTTCAATGGACTCGCAACAATCACCAACTTTCAAGAGCTTAACAAGAAGCCAATAGCCAGTCTGAAGAAAATCAAACCCTCCTCTGCAGTCAGATACAAAGATTCCGTCACTCTTTTCCAGAGTGTCATTGCTCCCCTTGTTATTTTCTCTTTTCCCAGGAAGGCAAGGGTTTAATTGTCACAGATGTTGGTGAAGAAAGACTTAATCCTGTGCGAGAGGAAAAGGCATTGGCCACCTGGCCTGTGAGTTACAGTCCCTACATTCCTGACTAGTGAAGCTTTACAATGGTAAAGGAGCCATGTGATCAGCTGTGTATGCATTTGCTAGTCACATCATTGAACAGTAATGTACACACATGCACAGCCAATTGAGAGAGGCAGGGGGTCTGAGGTAATCGAATGCTTGTCCATTGCGATTTTGGACAACAAGTCTTTATTTAATATTCATTCAAAATGTCCATTCAAAATGCCAGTTTAATTTTGCTGAGCAGTTAATTTCTAATGTATTAATTATTACTGTTAGAAATATTTGTGGCTCTGTTTAAACATACTGAAATTCACAGTTCTGCAAATTACATGCAAGGATAGAAATCATAGGTACCAATTACCAGAATAACCACTCTGTAGTTCTCACTCTATGCCTGAACTCTTGTAAGTATGAGTGGAAGCAATGGAAAGAGAGAGTGATCTTTATTCAGCCATGGAGTGTCAAGGCCATCTGATTTGTGATTACTCCATACAGAAGTACATTTTTGTATTTCTATGTCATCCGATCTTATCTTGGTGGTTTAGCGACTGTCAACGCCTTCAAATTGAGTCAGAATAGATAATTATTTGGGGAGGACAAGTTTGCAAGGCTATGGAAATGTATTAATTTCCGTATTAGAAATACGGAAAGAGCGGGGGAGTGGGATTGAATTAGATAGCTCTTTTCAAAGAACCAGCACAGACATGTTAGGCCGAATAGCCTCCTTCTGTGCTATATAATTCTATGATTCTATGAGAAACTTTGATTCAAACCCCATGTGGAGTTTGAGTTGATAATCTGGGCTAACACTCCAGTGCGGGGAGCATTGTATTGTTGGAGGCGCCATCTTTCAATTAAATGTTAAACCGAGACTCCATCTACCTGTTCACCTCTCCCCCCCACAACCCCCATTCTCCCTCCTCCAGCTTGAGTACTCTTTTGGCTGTGTGAAGCACTTTGAGTTGTCCTCCTGACATGATCAATGGTACATAGATGTAAGTTGCTAGTATTCAGGCGCGACTCGAAAAGGGAAGAGAGTTTCTCAGCTCGGAGACAAACCCTTGACTGTCTAATCCAGGACCTTGGGATGTCCTCCCAATATGGAAGGCACTAAATAAATGTCAATTTGATGTTAACATTCGCCTCATAGCTGTTTGTGGGAAATTGCTGTGCGCAAGATAGTTGTCGTATTTGTCTATAAATACATGTCACTATATTTTACAGTAAATCCTGTGGAGTTCTTCGAAACCTTTCGATGACATAAGGCCCTATAAAATGTAAGGATTTTTATTATTGATATGAAATTGGTACAGTGACCTTCTTTTCCCTCTCTGTTTAATTCAAGTTTTGGGCAGCCTATTTCGGAAAGTCTTGAAAAATATGGTTTACATCAAAAGGAGCAAAAACATGGACTTCAGTAACATTTAAATGTGTGAGCAAGGCTTCTGATAATCTAGCATCATTGACTGCAATTGTGCGTGCATGGATGTGCTGTTTATGGTTAATCCAGCATAGAGGACTGTAAGCTTGAAATTGCAACTAGTTTTAGCCTGAAAGGCTGGTCTACCTTAGAATATGAGACCACACAGAATTTGGAAAATGTTTAAATGCAGTTTTACATTGGAAACCAGTTCTTTTAAAGATCTGTGGAAAACCGACTTTCAAATTAAGACTGAATTTAAGAATTGTCCACAATTCTGTGTGATCTCAAATTTTAAGACAAAATGGTCTAAAACAAATTGTAATTTTGGACCTTGTATGATGAACAACAAGATTACATTTGTACAGTGCCTTTCATGTCGGGAGGATGTCCCAAGGCGCTGGACAGTGTACAGCATTTCAGCATGAACTGACAAGAAGGGAGATGTACCTGTATTTGAGTTCTTTGGCACATACAATACCTAGAAAAGATTGACATTTGAAGTCTATTTAAATGTTCTAAGTTCACAGCACTGTGTCCCTATGTACGCGGTGGAGTTTGCCTTCCTGTAGGGTCCATGTTATAATACAAAGCTGCTTTTAACAAAAGCATTTGGCTAATCTCCTCTCTGATGTGCTTAGTCAATACTGTAGGGAACGTACTGATTTAAACTGGATAAGGAAAATCTCAGGAAGTTTTATTCAAATGCAAACATTATTCTTCAGAGGACACTGGAGATTCCACTTGCATCTCAGATTCTGAAAGAAATCTTCTTGTCTCTGAGGGTCCTGTGAATGAATGCATCCACATGGGGATTCCTTTAACTTTAACTGGATGGAGCTCATCTTGTAAAACCAAGTCAGGTGGTTTGAGTATCTCTTTCACATGTTTAGTGTATATGTGAAAGGTTCTGGTTCGACCCCCGGCTGCCCTTCCTGCCCCCCACATCTGGTCCCTGACCAGGACTGCCTTCTTCACCTCCGCCACCTTGCCCGCCTCCGACTGTACCTTACGCCAAATGCGTTTGTCATCTCCCGCCTGGATTACTCCAATGCACTCCTCGCTGGTCTCCCCAGCTCCACCATTCAAAAGATCCAGCTCATTCAAAACACTGTCGCCCGCATACTGACCCAGACCAAACTCCATACCACATCTCACCAGTTCTGTCCAGACTCCACTGGCTCCCCATCACCAAACAGATCGACTTCAAGATCCTCACACTCGTTTTCAAATCCATTCACTCCCTGGAACCTCCCTCTCTCTGACTCCCAATCCTCACTCCCCAATCCACCATCCAGCGCTTCTGCTCAACTGGCACCGGTCTCCTGCTCGTCCCTCACACCCTCCACCCCAATATCGGAGGTCGCACTTTCAGCCACTATGCCCCCAAACTCTGGAACACTCTTCCTCAATCCCTCCGCCTTGGCCTCTCTCTCCCCTCTTTCAAGTCCCACCTGAAAACTTTCCTCTTCGACTGTCCTTACGGCCACCTCACCCTCCCTTTGGCTTGGAGTCAGGCTCAGGCACTGTTAAGTGCTCTGAGATGCTACCCTGCGTGGAAGGCGCTATATAACTGCAAGTTGTTGTTGCTGTTGTATAAGGGGTTAAATCTTGATGAGTTAATCCTTTGCAGATACATTCCATTAAACAACTCCCTGTCAGAGATTGCAATTATCCAAACATGTTGATAACTAGGGTCACATACCTGACATTAAAGCCCAGTTGATGCTTCTTATATTGGCTGCGGAGATTGAAATCACTGTCAAAAGATTTTGATTGGGAGAATATGCTAACTTATTTACGAATAACTGTGTTTGATTGTTATTAATCAAATCATATTGTAAAATATGTTTATGTTATTTGAATTGTATTTATTTAGATTGATTGTCTCAAGATATCTCAGGACCTTCCTCTTTGACCTAGCCTTTGGTCATCTTCCCACCCCCACCCTCCTTGAACCCCATCCCTCCTAAATCCAATTACCCAAACATGTTGCACCCCATCTTGGGTGCAAACCCTCGACTGTCCAGCGCCTTGAGACATCCTCCTGACAATGAAAGACATGATATAAATGCCATTTGTTGCTGTTGTTATTGTCCTTTGGAAGAATGAGGAAACTGGTTGATAGGGACAGTGATATAACTAAACAATGAAAAGTATTTATCAAATTATGAAGCACTTTGAGAAGTCCTCTTGACGTGAAAGTGTTTTATTTAATGTAAAGGATTATTTTTATAAGTGCAAGTTATTGTATTTAATAACCAAACTTTACATTATTTGTTCATTATGAACAAGTAATGTAATTACACAGGCATGTGTAATTCCCTCTGTACATATACTGTATACACAATTCACACAGGGCACACAATAAAGCTGAATTTTTTAGCATGGAATGAATGACGGCTGTAAATTGGACCATTTGACTCGTCCAAAACATTTTACATTGAATTAATCTATAATTTTCATTTGATCAATTTTCACAGCATTGAACTGTGGTTTGTTCCACTGAAACCTACGTTTGCTCCTAAACATATTTTGGCGTCAGCTCTCCTGGACTCAGGAGGACAAAATTAACCAGGATTCTTCCCCCTAATCACTACCCAGGTCCCCTATTTTGTGGATGTTGGTGAGGACGGGATTGTATTCCACTGGGATGTTCTCATTTCTCAGATCTCAGCTCTCTCTCTGCTTATCCTCATGTGAAGAATGGGCTGGACAATGAACTGGAAGATTACTTGTGGCTACAGTATTGAAACATCTTTGGGAGAGGTTCGGGTTGGGGGTGGTGGGAGAAAAAGCAAATTGAGAGAAATTATACAAATTCAGCATGTCTGGGGGAGAAAACTGCAAACACACTTTAAAGCTTATGGTCACCTCCTCCCTTCCTTTTCCCTTGCTGGGCAAGCAAACCCAACATTTTACTGTGCTCTGAGACACTATCCTGCATGAAGGGCGCTGCAAGTTGTTGTTGCTGTTGTGAAGATCAGATGTCTACCTTCAACTTGTGAGGATTCGTGTTGCCTGTTTTCCTTCTTTTCACTGCTTGATCTGCAGTGCACGGTGAAGCACAGACACTCAATAGCCATTTGTGGTTTCACAAGTGCCGCCACAGTTTCCATTTCAGTTCCGCTCAGTTGATGAGAAAAAAGACCATCGGCTCAGTGCCCATAAACATGCAGCCCTGCAGTAGGAAAGGCCTCTTCTATCTCTAGCTCATCTGATAAGTGTTTGCAATACTAACATTCATCTGTTTGTTTGATAAATTCTCCTTCTACTGGTAAGAGCTTCTCCTGATTGATCGGGGTGGTGCAATGGTTTATAGCATGAAAACAATGGATTTATTGATGACTTTCTAGCCTTGTACTCCATCTCACAGACATCAGCGACAATTAAAGCATTATGTAGCATGATCCCTATCTTAAAGGTTCTGTCAACTCTACCCTAAAAGGTCAACGTTTATGAATCCCCTTACTATAATAAGGTGTACTGTGCGGCAGGTGGTGGAACAGAAAGAAATGCAGCAATATGAGCAGTTTATTCTGAATTGCAATGTTCCTGTGAAGCTTTTCTGCATCTAAGGGTGAGTTCTATGAATCTTAGGGAAATCTTGTACAACAATAATAATTCTTGTACTTGATATCCTTGCCTTAAGATATCATCAAAACATCTCAAATAGCATTTTTACTGTAATGCGTAGTGATTGTGTATTTGTAGGTGAATGCTCCCTTAGACAGAGAACTGCAAAAACAAGAGAACGAGAGAGAAAGAGAGAAAGGAAAAGAGAAAAAAAAAGAAAAAACTTGCATTGTTATCGCACCTATAATGTTGAAACATCTCAAAGCATTTCACAGTAATCGTTGTTATGTGTGACAATTTTGGGGGATGGTATGGGGCCAAATCTTGGCTTATTAACCTCTGCTTAATACTCTCTGGAATTAGGTAAACAGGATGTGTCTCTTCAAGGAGAGAGTGTGCATTCCATTACAATAAATAATTCTGAAATTTCTGTGTATAGGTGCAACATAGAACTCTCAGTTTGGATTGTATACTCTTAAGCATGGTGATGGGTTTCCACATATATCACGCACATGGTTGACCAAAAAAAAACTGTTTTTTGTAGACGAATGCAGCAGCTGTTTTGTGCACAACAGTCCCATAAACAGCTAGACCAATTAATCTGGAGCATAATAGTCTGTCTCCAGCACTTGTGAGTAAATCCTTTTCCGCAGTTAAACTTTCCACAGTTAAAGCTCCACCTTCTGGCCCCTCTCCTGCCTGACGTCATCAACCTCTCCTTGTCAACCGGTTCAGTTCCAAACCCCCTAAAAACAGCTGTCATCACCCCCATCCTGAAAAAACGTTCCCTGGATCCATCCCTACTCTCCAGCTACCACCCCATCTCTAACCTCCCATTCCTCTCCAAGGTCGCGTCCCAGCTCCACTCCTTTCTCTCTCGCCATTCCCTCTTTGAACCCCTCCAATCCAATCCGGCTTCCGCGCAGCCCACAGCACGGAAACAGCCCTGGTCAAAGTCACTAATGACATTCTGAACATCTGTGATAAGGGCTCTCTCTGCCTCCTTGTCCTCCTCGACCTCTCTGCCACCTTCGACACTGTCAACCACTCCATACTCATACACCGCCTCTCCTCCTTACTTAACCTTCACGAACCTGCCCTTGCCTGGTTCGATTCCTATCTCTTTCACCGTTTCCACTTTGTTGCCTCTAATGGTTTCTCCTCCAGCCCCCGCACTGTCACAGCTGGCGTTCCCCAGGGCTCTGTCCTTGGCCCTCTCCTCTTCAATATCTATATGCTCCCCCTTGGTGACATCATCCACAGACATGGAGTCAACTTCCACATGTATGCGGATGGCACCCAACTCTATCTTTCTGCCTCCACCCTCAACTCCAGGACTACTGCTGTCCTGACAGACTGTCTGTCGGACATCAAGTCCTGGATGAGGGCAAACTTCCTGCAGTTGAATGTGAACAAGACTGAGGCCCTCGTGATTGGCTCACACCAGCGCCTCAGCACCTCAGGCTCTGGCAGCATCAACCTCCATGGCTGGTCACTACAACTCACCAACCCAGTCAGGAACCTGGGTGTCTTGTTCAATCCTCAACTGTCTTTTCTTTCCCACATCCGAGCCATGACCTGCTCTGCCTTCCTTCACCGCTGTAACATTGCCTGACTCTGCCACTACCTCACCCCTCAGGCCACTGAAACTCTTGTTCATGCCTTCATCACCTCCAGGCTCGACTATGCAAACGCCCTGCTTGTCAGCCTTCCCAACTCCTCCCTCCACAGGCTCAGATACCAGAACTCTGCAGCCCGTGTCTTCTGCTGCACCAAACTCCTTGACCCCATCTCCCCCATTCTCACCCGACTCCGCTGGCTCCCTATCCTTCAGAGGATCCAGTTCAAAATCCTGGTCCTCATTTACAAAGCCCTCAATGGTCTCGCCCCACCTTAGCTCTGTGACCTCCTAACCCCTTACCAATCCGCCCGCTCCCTCTGCTCAACCGGCTCTGGCCTGCTCCACGTCCCCTGACCCACCCGCCTCACCATTGGTGAGAGAGCCTTCAGCCACTCTGCCCCCAAACTCTGGAATTCCATCCCCCAGTCACTCCACCTCGCCCCCTCCTTAGCCTCCTTCAAGTCCCGCCTCAAAACCCTCCTCTTCAACCATGCCATTGGTCAACCCCCTTCCCCTCCCCTCCCTTCTCCCCCTCTGACCCCAGTTTGGGTCTGAAATGCTGTACACTGTCCAGTGCCTTGGGACGTCCTCCCGAAGTGAAAGGCGCTATACAAATGTAATCTTGTTGTTGTTGTTGTAAACTTAAATTGCAAATCAGACCTTCTTCTGGCCAACAATTCCCCAGATAGCATTGGCCATTCACTTCATGGCTAATTGTAAGACACTGCTGTCTGTAAATTGACTGGTGTTCACAACAAGTTAAAAGATCCCTTTCATTGTATCTAGATGTATTGGCTGCCATGTTTTTGTGGCTCAATAATAGTAATGCTTGCATTTGATATTGCTCCTTATCACGTGATTGAGATGTCTCAAAGTGCTTCACAGCATATACTGAAAAATTGTTTTGACTGTGTATTTTGTAGATGAAACACTCCAGCCAATTGCGCAAAGCAATGTCCCACAAACAGCCATGAAGTAAATGACCAATTTGGGGATTGTTGACCAGGACACTGGGAGAAACTCCCTCCTCCTTTCGAATAGTGCCATGGGATCTTTAACTTCCACTTAAGCAAACAGACAGGATCTCTGTTTAACACCTCATCTGAAGTACAGCACCTCTGACCATGCATCACATTCCCAGCAATACATTTGAGTATCATCTTAAACTATGTGATTCCCAACCTGGGGCTCGAACCTACTACTACTAATAATAATAATCCTTGCATTTGATATAGCGCTTTTCACGTCGGGAGGACGTCCCAAAGCGCTGCACAGAACACACTGTAAAGTAAATTAACTGTATATTTGTGGGCGAACGCGGCATCCAATTGCGCACAGCAATGTCCCACAAACAGTCGTAGATTGAAAATGACCAATTTATTATTGTTTTTGGTTTTGGAGGGATTATTATTAGGCGTGTGGAGTAAGGAAACTTGCCCAAGGTTTCGCTCTGCCTGGAATTGAACTCAGGTCTCTCGCTTGCAAAGCGAATGCTCTAACAACTGAGCTACAGGAATCCACTACCTTCTACCTTCTAACTCCTCTACCTTCTAACTCAAAGGTGAAAGTGCTACCACTGTGTCAGGCTGACACAGCTGACACGCGATGAAATGGGTTTTCAACAACATCACCAGCAAGAGCACCAACTTACATTTATATAGCGCCCTTCACATGAGCTAGAATCTTGGAGCACTTAACAATGGCATAGTTTGACGCTGAGCTGAGAATTTTATCCGTGATCAAGAAAGATCCCGGCTAGAAAAGTAAAGTCGTGACTTGAAAACAACATGTGCGTTCACGTTTTGCCAGGTTGCCACCAAACATTGGGCTGTACTCTGTAGACTGAACGGGGCAGGTTTCCAGCACCAGCGGCCTCTGGATACTATTGAAACTGGTTCTGACATATTCTGCAAGATAAACAGGGCATCTGTTTACAACATTGCCACCAAAGTCAGACCTGCTGTCAGCATCAGTAAGGTAAATACAGCAGAGATTTAGACAGCTGTATCCTCTTCTCTGTTTGACCAGGTGCCTCCTGAAAATGCATGGAACTCAGAGGGATGCCTTCCCAAACAAACTGAGAGGAAAACAGATTAATTACTGCAGTGTTTTCAACTCACAACTAAGCGAAATAATTCAAATGAACTAAATGGCTTCAACTTTTATGAACCAGAAATATAAAATCCATGAGATTCAACAATTCCATATAGCTCCTCTCAGTGGCTTGGAGGTGGAAGCCACACATTAGAATGAAACTGAGCCTTACTGGTCTGAAGGTCTCAGATCTGACCCCCTCACTCTGTGCTGTGTTAGCCAATTTCAACCAGAATACCACAGTCAGCCTCAGCACCCCAGAACCAGGAAAGGAACATAAGTCAACCAGGCTTCGTAGTCTTGGTGACCAATCGTATCTCCTGCAGGAAGTTGTTTGTGTGTGAATTTGGGGGAGAATGAGTGGGTCTCAGGTTCGGCTTTGATACCCCTCGAGACTGAATAGTTACTGACACTCAATGTCTACAGTGATCACATGTGAATAATGACGAGATATCAGAGGGTGGCCGAAAACTGTGGAATTGTACCCTGGCATGAGTCGGGGGGTTTGAATGAGGAGGAGTGAGGACTGGATGGACAGGTATATAATTCAGTAAACGGGGAAAACTGAGGGCTGAAATTCTTGTCGGCTTTATGTTCAGCGGCATTAAAGATGTTAAAATGTAACGGGGAAATCCTATTAGAGTCCCACATCTCTCAACATCAACATGAATTCAGTCCACGGGTGACCTGGGTAATTTGTGGTTCACAGTTTGATATCACAGGTCAGTGCTATTCCTCTAATGCCTTCTTCTCAATTTGACGAGCTCCTGTTATCTGTACACTTATGTCACGGTTGCTGCAGTGCAGTCATGCAAAGTGCATGGAACGTGCTGAGAGAGAAGCCAAGTTACTTATGATCTTGTATATGATGACCTGGAATGCTTGAGTCATGGGGTGGACGGGGTGGGGGAGCATATGAGAAAGTGAGGACGCTTAGAGATCAGGAAATGTGTATGGGAACAAGTCTGAAGTTAAAATCTTTTCTATGATACTATATTAGCCTCACTTTCCCAGTAGAGTTGCTGCGATCGACATCCTGGGTCAATCACTTGGTCAGGCACTGGACAATTCTGGATCTGATTCCCAATGGCTTCAGAAGGAGGCCATTCGGCCCATCATACCGGTGCCAGCTCTTTGAAAGAGCTATTCAACCAGCTCCACCAGCACAGCCCTGCAAATTCTTCCTGTTTAAGTACTTATCTAATTCTCTTTTGAACTACTATTGAATCTGCTACCACCACTCTTTCAGGCGGTGCATTATAGAGTCTAACAACTCTAGGTAAGAAAATGTGCTCCCATTTTTCCAGAGACACACGTGGAAAAGCCAGGCACATCTGGAATAATGTTGATGGCTGGCCAGCCTGTCAAGCTCAATGATCAACCTTTGAAACACAAACTTGTCCAAGCCAAAGTCTCAATGTGCAGAAAATTCCTAACTTGGCAAATGCTGTGAAATTTACCAGCGATCACAATTCTGCACTCCAAAGCTGTGATCCACAGACTCTTCACATTTTATAGGGTCTAGTGGCTCACTGGCTGTTTCAAGAACATAAATGTTCATTCATTATTGCAGATGTGTCCAGAATGCTGCTCACATAGAACACTTGCCGTCGGGTCTCTCAATCCTAGCCATGCTATTGTTGGTTATGCTATTGTTAACACTTTCATAAGCATCATTTTCTCCTCTGGGTAATGAAAAGACCCTGTATGTTTGCTGTAGGGAATATTTTACATTCTACAAACGCAGTGATGCATTGTGCTGAAGTGCCCTGTGCTAGCTGCATACCAGTGTTGCCTGACCGGAGAGATCTACAGCGATTGTGGATCAAAAACATTCAGTCAAATAGTATTCCTTCCCCACCTACCCACCTCCCACCGCTTTCTCTGGCTTTTTGCGATCAGGGAAGATGATTACAACTGGACTGGCAGTCCAGTCCAAGTGAGAATGAGAAACTGGACAGCAGATTGCCAGAGTGGGTTGCCAGAGTGCTTTGTGCCATAGGGTAACAGGATGCATCTACAAGTCCGCAATTACCCCCATGTTGAACTCTTTGTGTGCTGTGTAGACTTGCCCAGATTTGGCTGAATTCTCCTCACACGCAGGGGAGATAACATGAAGTGCCACCTCAAGACATTTGTCTGCACCGCCTGGTGATTGGAATCAGAATAGATTTGGCAGAAACCAGCCATTTGTGCACCTTCTCTGCCAGGAAGGGTGTGTGACCCTTTCAGTTTTCATTTCAGAGCCAGTTGTCCACAATTCTTAAAAAGAAACAGCTACCAAATTAACGCTGAATTTTACAGAATCGTACGTGATCTTAAATTCATTATGTCCTCGAGTTTTGGACTCAAAACTACATGATGTCCAGCAGCCATGGAAACATACACTGTACAAATGCCTTTGGTAGTAGGAGAAGGGAAGATGAGAAAATAAAAGAAGAAATTGGAAAGGGACAAATTCAGATAGAGTAGAAAGAGAGATGATGTAGGTCAGAGAGGTAAAATAACATGAAAGAAAACAGAAAAATGGAGTGCAGAAAGGGAGAGGAAAATCAAAGAGTTAAAAATAAGAATGGAAAACAAAAGGCAAAGATGACAGTAAAACAAAAACTAAGATATAACAAAGCAAACTCAATTTCTTGAGAAGTTCTTTCAGTCAATTTGTCCTTTAGGGAGGGAACTGGGGAAGTGGCGTGTGGAACAAGAAATTGACACAATCAATTTCTTTCACTGGGGCTTATGATAATTAGCGCCTGACTTTTGGTTATCTCTGCTTACAGGAATACAGTGACTTAACATTGAGGGAGGCACAAACTAATCACGTTTACTTAACACTTGCTTAAGGGTGGGTCTGGTAAGTAATCAATCATTGTCCTGATGGAGGGAAATTCAACAAATAGATAGGGAAAGATGTAATGTATCTGGAGTCTTACATTGTATAAGAAATAATGCAATAAATAAAGAACTTATTGCATACAGAATTGCGCATCATTCAATTCCATGTTGTACAGAACCCAAGGGAAATACACAACATAAAGAAAATCACACAGGGTAACTGTTAGACAGAGAGCTCCAGAGAGCAGTGGCAAAATGGTTCAAAGCTCATCCACTGACTGTGGGAGTGAATGGGGGAAAAAATGAAGCAGATCTGAATTAGCAGAGAAGAAAAAAGAGTAAGACTATTCCCCCCTCTTCCCCCCCATTCTGCCCCTGCTCACTAGAACACCATCCCTGATGGTGTTATCTAGCCTGATAATAATCTCTCAAGAAGAGAAAATAATAATAAATTGGTCACTTAAATCCACAACTGTTTGTGGGACACTGCTGTGTGCAATTGGCTGTTGCATTTCTCGCACAAAATATACAGTCAATTCACCACTCTGTGAAGCTCTTTGAGACGTCTAGAAGACATGAAAAGCGCTATATCAAATGCAAGAATTATTATTATATTATTATCCCAGAGTTCTTCTGCCTTGTCCCCTCTCTCCTATTCTTTAAAGGCTCTGTTAAGACCTATCTTTTCAACTACATTTGGTCATTTCTTCCCCCCACCTCCCTCCTCAATTCCTCCTGCTCAGGTGGCTAGTCAGCTATGCGAAGCAATTTGAAACATCCTCCTGATGGGAAAGATGCTCTATAAATGTAAATTGTTGTTGTTGTTGAGCAAGGTAATAGAGGGCGACTGAAACCTGTGGCCTGTTCTCTTTCACCTGAGTCAATGCCCTTAGGAGGAGGGAGAAAAATGAATTGCTGAATTGACACAAACAAATCTCCGTAAGAAGATGCAAAGCATGAAAACGCCATCAAGGGAATGGATTTAGTTCACTGGAGTTCAGGCTCAGCTGTGATTCCCTCACACCCATGTTTGAATAACCTGTTGATTTTTGTTCAGTCTCATACATTGAGACAAGGTATCAAAAGTCCAGCTGTGCAACTGTACCTCAGCAACAAATAGTTCCTGATTATATCTGTACTATTGGCAATACCAATCTGCCTCTGACTGAGACTGATCCACTAACAGCATTGATCAGCCTCTCACTGAGGCTGTCCCATTAACATCACCAATCAGTCTCGGAATGAGACTGTCCCAGTAAGAGCAACAACATTCCTCTAAATGGAACTGCATTCGTGGCAGTAATGAAAAATGGACAGGCTGTAAAGAGATGTCTTAGACCAGTGTTTATATTCTTTTGAAATGAATAAATAATGGACCATAGAGACCTATATGTGCCAATAAAGATTATTGGTCCAATACTGTAATTCCAATGTTAGTACATGTCCTGTTTGATATCTGAAATGCTGCTTCCAATCTCTCACTGCAATAAATAGTGGCTATAATTTTCCTTCAGGAGAACATTCTCTAACCACTGAGCTACAGGACACTCATGGAGTCCTGTAGCTCAGTGGTTAGAGCACTCGCCTTGCAAGCGAGAGACCTGAGTTCAATTCCAGGCAGAGGGCGAAACCTTGGGCAAGTTTCCTTACTCCACACAGAGCCTAATAATAATCCCTCCAAAACCAAACTAATAATAAATTGGTCATTTTCAATCTACGACTGTTTGTGGGACATTGCTGTGCGCAATTGGCTGCCGCGTTCGCCCACAAATATACAGTCAATTCACTTTACAGTGTGTTCTGTAAAGCGCTATATCAAATGCAAGGATTATTATTATTATTCTCTCAGGCAGCCCAGAGAGGCTTGTTTACTAAAAGTATTTTGGAAAATCTGTGGGAGGACTTTGAGCTAAAGTGTTTCCACCAAGATCTTCACCTTCTGGAAAGTTTCCACTGTGGGAGATTGAAAGAGAAGCTTGTTTGTCTCCAGCTCTGCTCGCAGCAAGATTCCACTCCTGTTCCAGTCTATTTAACATCACGCCAGTGCAGTTTACTCCCTGCACAGCTAAAAGGTGGAAGAGGAGTGGAGAATC
This sequence comes from Callorhinchus milii, assembly GCF_018977255.1. Taxonomy (NCBI): domain Eukaryota; kingdom Metazoa; phylum Chordata; class Chondrichthyes; order Chimaeriformes; family Callorhinchidae; genus Callorhinchus; species Callorhinchus milii. The sequence continues at coordinate 69,064,340 of NW_024704744.1, read as the reverse complement.
AGATGTAAACCTCAACTAACATAATATGCCAGAATTTCTCCTTAGCTCCAGTCAATTCACAGGAGATCTCGGGAGCTCGGGGCGGGGGGGTGCGGAGAGGCTAAACAATTAGATAAAATGCACGACAACAGGTTACATGTACAACATCATTTATTTGGGTTAATTGTGAAATACTCCGATTCAGGGATAAGTGATTTGACCTATGAGACGAAAGTAGAGGTACTGGGTCTATTTTAATTTTTCTATCATGTGTCAACCTGGTTCAGTTTGCAGCGCTCTTGCTTCTGATTCGCAAAGTTGTGGGTTCAAGCCCCATTGTGGGACTTTGGGATTGATATGGTCATCTACAAAATACACACTCGCTACACTTTACAGCAAATCCTGTGAAGAACTTTGAGACGTCCTCCCAACATGAACGGCAAGGAGCAAAGGGATGGACTAGGAGGATTTCATTTTACACAGAAAGTTGGTATGATTTGAAATGCTCTTCTGGGTGCAGTGATTGAGGCAGGATCCATATTAGCTTTCAAGAAGGTACATCTAAGAATTAGACATCTAAGAAGGAGTAATTCGCAGTGTTACGGGGAAATGGCAGGTAAGTGGGACTGAATGGATTGCTCTTTCAAAGGGACAGCACAGATACAATCGGCTTTCTGTGCTGTACTTTCTATGGTTCTTGGGGATCTGACTAAAATAAGTCCCAACCCTATCAAAATCAACAACAGAGTTTAACTCATTGCTCAGACTGTCTGCACATCAACACAATGAGAAATGTTTTTTTTAAAACATTTTCTTTTCTTTTTAAAAAAATCAAGGTAGCTGATCAATTCTAACAAATATTTGTTTCGTAAAGCCACTGCCCTATGTGAAGTTGGACTATACCTACCTGATCTCAGTGTGTCTGATGGTAGAGGCATTGTAACTATCCTTAACATGCAAGGCAAGGGTGAAATTAGTCAGCCAGGATAGATCACATTTGGATACTGTGTACTATTCTGGACACCGTATTACAAGAATGCAATGAAGAAAGTGCTGAAGAGATTTTACAAGTTATTACAAGAAAATTACCACAGATATAACTATCAAGAAAGATTAGATAGGTTAGAGTTTTTTCCTTAGAGTTGAAATAATTGAAAGGGGATTTGATACAGATATTTAAAATTACAAAGACGTTTGATAGGAAGAATTTGAAATAGACTGTTTCTACTTGTTAGTCCATAACAAGGAGAATAAATATAAGATAGCCACTATCAGATCTAAATCAGAGTTTAGGAGGAACCACTTTACACAGAATTGGAACGTGGATTCACTATCAGAAGCTATGGTTGAAGCAGAAAAATATCAATGCATTTAAGAGGAATTCACTGCATACAGGAGAGGAAAGGAAAAAGAGATCCGGCGGAGGCTAGGCAGAGGGGAATAAGGTTGGTGAACTCTCAACAACAACAACTTGCATGCGCCCTTCATGTGGGGTAGCGTCCTGGGCTCATATGAAGTATAAATACCACAAGGACTATGTGCGCTGTATGGCTTGTTTTAGCACTTTGGATTCTATATAATTCTGTGTGATTCTATGATATCTGTTCGTAATCATGATATCATTGGTGTGACTCCTGCAGGAAGGTGTGTGGTGTGGATATCGGGAATGAAGGCATGATCAGGTTTGGCTGTGATGCATGCCTCCATGCCTGAATAACCTGCCAAAACTCATTGCCTCATCCAGGCTGATTCTCCTGTGCAGTGGAAGAGATATCAGAGGTGCCATCTTTCAGAAGAAATGTTAAGTCAAGGTCCCATCTGCCTCTTCAGGTGGAAGTTAAATATCCCTTGGCACTCCTTAAAAGGAGAAGGAGTCCTGTAGCTCAGTGGTAAGACCACGAGCCTCTCAAGGGAGAGAGCTGGGTTTGATCCCCGGTAGGGCAAAACCTTGGGCAAGTTTTCTTATTCCACACGCTTGCTAATAATCCTTCAAGAAAAAAACAATAATAAAAAAATTGGTTACTTCAATCCACGACTGTTTGTGGGACACGGCTGTGTGCAATTGGCTGCTGCATTTCGCTCACAAATGTACGGTCAATTCGCTTTACAGTATATTCTGTGAAGTGCTTTGAGACGTCTAGAAGACGTGAAAAGCACTATATTAAATGCAAGGATAATAATAATAATAATAACCCTTGCATTTGATATAGCGCTTTTCACGTCGGGAGGACGTCCCAAAGCGATTCACAGAACACATTGTAAAGTGAATTGACTGTATATTTGTGGGCGAACGCGGCAGCCAATTGCACACAGCAATGTCCCACAAACAGTCGTAGATTGAAAATGACCAATTTAATTATTGTTTTTGGTTTTGGAGGGATTATTATTAGGCGTGTGGAGTAAGGAAACTTGCCCAAGGTTTCGCCCTCTGCCTGGAATTGAACTCAGGTCTGTCGCTTGCAAAGCGAGTGCTCTAACCACTGAGCTATAGGACTCCACAGGATTATTTATTTTGATTATGAGGAGTTTTTCCTGGTTTCCTGGCCAACAATCGTCCAGGTAAAATTGATTATTCATTGGATGGCTGTTCATGGGACTCTGCTATGCACAAATTGACTCCCATGTTCGCCTACAAATACACAGTCACTACACTTTAGAGAAAACTGTGTGAAGTGCTTTGAAATCTTTCAACATTATTAGTGCTATATCAAATGCAGAATTTAGTTGGTGACTATAACTATTCACACTGAAGATTCAATAGAGAAGGAGGTAAGGTCGGAAAGGAATTTAAATTAATAATAATAACAAAAATGATTTAAAAATAATAATAATCCTTGCATTTGATATAACGCCTTAACATGTCTTCGAGATGTCTCAAAGCGTTTCATAGAAGATACTGTAAATGACTGTATATTTTGTGGGCGAAACATGGCTGCCAATTGCAGTCGTAGATTGAGTGACAAAATTATTATTAGTTTTTTTCTCTGAAGGGATTATAACCCCCGGAAAAGCGAATTGACCAACAACCAGGTTCGTATTTACTGCTAGATAAACAGAGGCGTATGGCTAAAGGAAACTTACCTAACATTTTGCCCTGCCGGAGAATCGAACCCAGGTCTCTAGCTTGCGTGGCGAGTGCACTAACCGCTACACTGCAGGACTCCATGTTTTGTTCTAATACTGAGTTGTAAAAGCGAATCTCTTTGGTGATACAGTGTCCAGCTTCACATTTGCCGACCACCGCATTAACACATGGTCTCTGGAAATCAATGATGCCAACAAATGCTCTCACTGCATCAGATAAATTGTGAAAGCCGTTTAAAAATAGCTCCAAGCATTTTTAATATTGAGACACAGAGGGTTAAAAAATCCTGAAGCCCATTAACTGCAGTGGCTGCAATTGGTTTTGTAAATTAACAATATAGATGTGACAGTGGAACCTGGGGCTAGAAACATGAACATGAGCATTACTTGCTAATTCACTACGTGATTGATGTCAGGGCAAGGGCTTTTGGTGTCTCTTATCCCCCAGCAACGAATTTCCCCAGTGATGTGCTGTGATCAATGTGACAGTAAGTGACTGCCCCAAGGCTACAATGAAGAACCGTATAAAATGTAGCTTCACGTCAAGATTGCTCAGAGGTTTATCCAGAGCTTGAGAAATACAATAATCCCCAGTGACACATTGCGTGACTCTCTCAACCTCCCGGGTGGAATTGCTTGTGCTCCACCCGGCATCTCCTCTGTCATGGTGTGGGTGATGATGACATAGTCAATCTTTCACTGCTCTGGAGCACCATCAGGTTCCCAACGCCGTAATGTTCATTCCTTACAGAAACAGGCGCAGCCATTAACATAAAATAACATTAATAATTACTCGTCGGGATATTTCCTAGTTATTTGTTTCTAATAGGATTGGTATTTGTCACAGTGCCAGTCACATCAGGTCATGGTGTGCTCACTGACATCAACTGGCACTTCACTATTCTTCATCTCTGAGGCTAGACAGTGAGTGCTGGAATGCGAAGAAACTGTCAGGCCTCATAGCTGAGTCTGATGTTGACCTCACTGACATTCACACATGAGCACTTTCCAGCAGGAGTCACTGGAAAGAGATCAGGAGCAGAATTTCTCCTCTGTAGCCAATTGGCGCTGAGCAAATGACCTCAGTGTCCCTCCAATTGAGATTAGCACAGACTGGAAATTAAACTGAGACCGGTTTTGTCCATCTCAGCTGCACAGAGGACAGTGTCTTTACTAACTGAGAGCCACTGCTAAGAAAACAGAAAGAAAACAGGAATCTGAATGCTAATATTTTAAAATAAGTATGACACTTTATACATTTATAAAGGATAACAAATGTCTGGCCATACGTTTAAGGTAGCAGCAGCTTCACAAAAGGTTTCATTTCTGTTGGTAAAGGAGATTGTGTCAAATGCATCACAGAGCCATTTTGTATGGTATCATGGAGTTTAAAGTCTTCTCTGTTCTTCTCTCAAAACAAAATCATGTTTTCACAGATACCCTGTAAGAACGTAATTCAATATGGACTTGCTGATGTTCATAAACATTGCTCTTGCAATGCATGACATTATGTGACTCTCTTGAATTAATGTTTGTATCTGTCTGCCACGCCTCAATCATCCAGCTCACGGTATGTGAATTTGCACTGAGGGCTTCTTTCTCTTTATCCTAAAGCTGTTGCATTTCTCCAACTCACTAATTATCTCTGGCAGACTGCCAATCTGTTAGACATGTTTGAAAACACAAGAATGGAACCATCTTATTCCTGGCATACCTATCTTATGCACCTTCGCACAACACCAATATCGCAAAGCAATGAAGTGAATGACTAATTTTATTTGGGGGATTGTTGGCCAGGACACCATGAGAAACTCCTTTCTCTTTTTGAATAGTGCCATGAGATCTTAACTCCCACCTGAGAGGCAGATGAGACCTTGGTTTAATAACATCGTAGAAATTTACAGCATAGAAGGAGGTAATTCGGCCAATTGAGCTTCACCAACTTATTTGTGCAATGAGAATTCCTTGCAGCAATGCGAAGCTTCCCCTGCTTCCAAATACTTCAGCCGAGGTTCTCAGATCAGGGTCATTGGGCAACAATCCACAACTCAGTTATAACCTGAGACCACCCTCAGTGCCAAACCTCTGCTGAAGGCGACAAAAAAGGCAAAGTACCACCTCAAAGCTTTGAGGTCTCAGAGGGGATCTTTTAGGAGTAGCAGAAGCCTGGAGTCCTGCAGCTTAGTGGTTAGAGCGCTCGCCTCACAAGCGAGAGGACCTGGGTTCTATTCCCAAAGTAGGGCAAAATAAACATTTGATAAGTTTCCTTACTCCACTTGCCTCTGTTTACCTAGCAGTAAATAGGAACCAGGTCGTAAGTCGATTGGCGGATTGCTTTTCCAGGGTAATAATCTGCTTACTCAATCCACGACAGTTTGTGGGACACTGCTGTGCGCAATTGGCTGCTGCGTTTCGCCCACAAAATATACAGTCAATTCACATTACACTATATTCTGAGAAGCCCTTTGAGAGGTCTCGAGGATGTGATAAGGTGCTATATCAAATGCAAGGATTATTATTATTAAGCCCGACCAAACTACGTGTCTGATCTTATGCAACAAGAGCCAGCCCCACACTGCAGAGTAAAAGAGGGCACATTTATGAAATATGTGAAATAAAAAGGTCATTGCTAACCAGCACTGAAAGAAAGTACCTCAAAGTTGATAGATAACTGTGAACAGACGAGCAGCAGGTATTCAGTTACTGCACAGAGAGTCATAAATATCTATCAGCTTCAATATGTACTAAGAATCTCATCAAATGCAATAGATTCTGAACAAATTGCTTTTGTATAAGGTACAGAACAGTAACTCATTCTGAGAGACATTGGTTAAACATGTTAGTTAAAGTTGATGGCAACTGTTTTAAGCAGAAATTGTCTGCTGCATTTAGATTGCTGTTATAAATGAATGTTAGATTCTTATGAATTGCTCGGTCTGTCACTTCTGAGGCGACTTTAACATCACTTTATTTTAAATTCAAATTTGGTCATACACGTAAGTACAACAAAATCTTTATGTAAGGATAATTAGATTTTTTTTGTTGAAGGGAAATGAAATATTGATTGTGATTTGTGCCCACAAAATACACAGTCATTGCACTTCATGGTAGATCCTGTCAAACTCTTTGGAACGTCCTCCCGAAGTGAAGGGAGCTATCAGATGAAATATTAAAGCAAGGTCTCAGTTGCATGTTTGGGTGGATGTTAAAAATCCATGGCACTATTTGAAAAGTAATGGGAGTTTCTCCCAGTGTCCTGGTCAGCAATATCCCCCCCACCCAAAAAAAAATTGGTCATTCATTTCATGGCTGTTTGTGGGACATTGTTTTGTGCAAATTAGCTGCCACAATGGCCTACACAGTCACTACACTTCACAGTAAATCATGTTGGAAGGACATTTTAAGGCATCCTCCCAACACAAAATGAGTTATAACAAATACAAGGATTATTGTATCAAATGAAAAGATTATCGTGATAATTATTTATTTGCTGAATGATTGAAGTTCTGAATTACAGTTTTCTCTGACTATCAATTAGAACAATTTTAGCGTGTGTGGAGGGGGAGCGGGGGAGGAAAGGGGATTGAGAATTGGGTTTGGAAGTGGGGAGAACTAAGAATGGGGTTGTGGAGTGGTGGGGAGGGAATGACGACTAAGAATCGGTTTGTGGGGCAATATGAATGAGTTTAGGGGAGCCTGTCCGCCTCTGCCCATTCAATGTAATAGAAAGCTGCTGGATCAAATTACCTGCCTCGACCCCTCCCCCCACCCCCCATTTCTTAACCGCTCAGCAACATGGGAGTTTGTTTTTTCCATGTTTGTGATGCCATTTGATTACAAGACACAGAGGTGCTTCAGTGACAGCAATGTCAGTCTTGATAGAAAAACTCACTGTGATGCTGATTTTAGAAACAAGTTATGAGCCACCAAAACAACCCTGACACAGACCTCGGAGCACTGATGGGTTTGATCTGCGGTTGTAAAAGACAATCATATCAGCACAGTCTCGAGGAGGAAGCATTACAATTTTAATTAACGTGCTCTTTCACTTGACCTACTTCCTGCAAGGGCTCCAGTGAAGTGCCTTGTTCAGGCAGTGAAGTCAAAATCAATTTAAAAGAAAGAAAACTAGCAATTTGTAACTACTGTATTTACTATCTCACTCTCCAGGGACTCACTTTGCCGCCTCCCAGCTTCCAGCACATTCCTCCGAGGAGGGTCAGGAAGAAGTAAGCCAAGTCTCTCCTTAGAGTTGAACTGGCTCCAGGGTGACTTGTTTGGCAACTGAATGTCAGAATTGAGTTTCTGTGTTGGTCTTGGTTGTCCATTTCCTGAGCCAGGCAGGACCGGAGTACTGCAGGGCACTGCTGATGAGAGTTCAGTCAGCCTGGCTCATCGTCAGGACTTGGAAGGGCAAACCAGTCACTGGGTACAGGATTGCCTCATACTCAACACGCTGCAAGCCAAAGCCCTAACGGGTAGGGTGGTCCTAGCTGGACAAGCAGTGGGAAAGCTTGCCAGTCATTGCTATCAATAATCTCCACAACATATTAAGGCATTATATCAAATGCAAGAATTATTATTTATTATTAATCTATGCCTTTCATGTCTTCTAGACGTTTCAAAGAGCTTCACAGAATATGCTGTAAAGTGAATTGATCGCATGATAATTCTATGGGGGAGTGGGATTGATTTGAGTACCTCTTTTCAAAGAGCCGGCATAGACGCGATGGGCCGAATGGCCTCCTTCTGTGCTGTATAATTCTACGATTCTAGAATTCTGGGTGCTGGAGACACCAATTTTGACCTGAATTACTCTTATCATAATATTTCACCTCAAAATACTGGCCATTGAATCCTTGCTGTGACTTGCCTGGGCTTGTCGATGCTTTTCAACATTTTAATCACATCTCACTGATGCATATTTGAAGGACAATAGGTTTCCAATTGCCGCATCCCAGCTGATAATGAGCTCACCAACACATCAATAATTGCCCCATTAACTGAACTACCAATATTCATCACCTTCATTGTCATGAACTGTTTAGACACATTTTATAAATTAAATCCTTTGCTGCTTTTAGATTAATACTATCAGTGATGCTCAAGTGGAGTCACTGACACCTAATCATCACTTATAGTGAGCCGTAGCTTTTAAGTTTACGAACCTGGAGTTTCTGATGTTTGCGTTTTGTCCATTTGTAGATCTTATATTTTCATGCTGTCCCAAAAATCCGTGAAGCTCTTTGAGATGTCATCCCGACTTGAAAGCCGCTGTGTCAAATGCAGGGATTATTATTCATTCGTACTTTGCACAGAAGGATTTCAGCATTGCAATCTTGAGGGGGGAGTTCTAAAAATAATAATAATCCTTACATTTGATGTTGTTCTTTTCACATGGGGAGGATATCTCAAACCACTTCACAGCATTTAATAATAATAATACTTGCATTTGAAATAGGGCCTTATCATGTCTTCGAGACATCTCAAAGCGCTTCACAGAATATACTGTAAAGTGAATTACCTGTATATTTTGTGGGCGAAATGCAGAGGCCAATTGAGCATAGCAGTATCCTACAAACAGTCATGGTGACCAAATTTTTAAAAAATGTTTAAGGGATTATTACACTGTAAAGTGCAGTGACTATGTATTTTGCGGGCAAAACGCAGCAGCCAGTTTGCACACAGCAGTGTCACACAAACAGCTATAGTCTGAGTGCCAAATTTTATTTGGGGGGATTGTTGTACATATTTCGGGAGAGAGAAACTCCCTTCTCTTTTCGAATAGTGCCACGGGATCTTTAATGTCACGTGAACAGGCAGACAGGAACTCAGTTTAATGTCTCATCGAAGGACTTAACCTTTTCACTATAAAGGATTTATTGTAAAGTGTAGTGACTGTGTATTTTGTAGGCAACTGTAGGTGATGCCTACCTAGCCCAGGGAAAGCTAAAACCAACAATTAACTCTGCTGACACCAGCTAACACATAGATTGAACTTGTATGCCTCTGCACTTGTGACGCCTTTACTCACCAGAGACTAATGGGGAGCGCAACAAACCATAGCTAAAGGCTTTATCATTAACAAAGGAATTTGTACAGGGAGTGGAATAAGGTGCAAAAGGAAGGGAGGTGTGTGTGTGTGTGGGGGGGTGGGGGGTTAGAGTGGGAGGTTAAACAAAATCCACATGTTGGTACATGTCACCTGACTGACGAATACGGTGATTTCTAATCTTAGCAAATGTTTATTCTTAACAAGGTCCCAGTTTACTCATTTAACGTGGATAAAGAAAGTGACTCCAAATGAGACTTTAGTGACTACAACTTCCTTTCAACCGGGGTGGGGGAGTCAATGTGCTTATTATTGGGTGGCTCAGATGTGCCCTGTGTTTGTATGTTGAGACCCCACCAGCAGCGTGCAAGACTGGAGCCCATCTGCCAATATCACACCTTCTGCTTTCTCAACTGATCTGGTCGCCAGCCTCTCAACCCCCATCTGTTAATAGAGAGTCAAACACATGATGCTGTTTTCTGTTGATTGACACCAGGCTGTGCTGACAGTGACTGCCTAGTCGGCATGAATTCTCTGTGCCACAGAATGGTAGTGCTCAGACCACAGAGCGGTAGTACTCAGATAGGTGGTCAGAATGTCAGAAGGGCATGACAAGAGTTGGACGGTTTTGCTTTCATGCCCTTTCAGCACACGTTGTCTTAAGGCTCCAGAAATCTCTTCTTAAGCCCAAACAGCACCCAGTTTTACACAGGATCCTGACCTCACCTCAGCAGGGATGAAGAGCAGGAACACTGGCTCATTTGTTCCCTCGCTAACCCATGGACAAGTGTGGCCAATCTAGCACAGATTGGGATTCGAATCTGCGACTTTCCAATCAAAATGATTTAGTGGTGCACCAAGTGTGTTTACCCAATAGGTTCCATGATCCCTATCCTCCAGTACTCCCTCCCCTCTACCCCACAAAATACATAGTCTTTGTGGAGTCCTGTAGCTCAGTGGTTAGAGCACTCGCTTTGCAAGCGAGAGACCTGAGTTCAAATCCAGGCAGAGGGCGAAACCTTGGGCAAGTTTCCTTACTCCACACGCCTAATAATAATCCCTCCAAAAAACAAAAACAATAATAAATTGGTCATTTTCAATCTATGACTGTTTGTGGGACATTGCTGTGCGCAATTGGCTGCCGCGTTCGCCCACAAATATACAGTCAACTCACTTTACAGCATATTCTGTGAAGCGCTTTGGGACGTCCTCCCGACGTGAAAAGCGCTATATCAAATGCAAGGATTATTATTATTATTATTATATAGTCAATCCACTTTACTGTATATCCCGTGAAGCACTTTGAGACGTTTCAACAACATGATAAGGAGCTAAAACAAATGCAGGGATTATTGTTTAATGATCCTGAAATTCTTAGTAATGATTGAAATTTGGACCTAGAAATCCAGTGTCTTATCTTTCAAGAAGTTATTTCCAAACACATTTTAACTCTGTTCCTTAAATAAGGAACAGCACGTTTCTACGAAAGTTTGCGATTTTGTCCCCTCGCTGTCCGATGCTCTTTCCTTCCACTTTGTGTATTATTTTCACCAATCTTTGCAATACTTACCGTTCATTCTGTGGGCAGAATGCCAGCTAGGCAGCCTGCGTCAGGGCTTATATAGCAGGTGCACGCAGTGTCTCAGAATGACACAAGTCCACCCGGCAAGCAGTTGGTGCCCACAGAATTGCCTGTGACGAAGGTGCCATTGGACATTATAACCAACAACTTGCATGTATATTTAACCCTTCATGTAGGATAATGACACTGAGCAAATGAGATGGGGGAGGGGGAATGGGAGGTGAACGTAAGCGCGGTCGAAGAGGTAGGTTTTTAAAAGCTCTTTCTAACATTCTTATCTGAACACGCATCAGGTCGATGAAAGAAATTGGTTTATCTTAAAATATACTTTTCCTGCACTAACTGATGAAGGCTCATTGTTCTGTGTTGATTAAAAAGTGCTCGACATCAATGAAAGTTACTTTCTCATCTTAAATAAAAGGCACCAGGTTCTATGCCATTAACCACGGCTCCTTGAAGTGTTAAATTAGAGACCGTTTTTATCTTCTATTGGGTAGTTCCATAGAGACACAAACTCCTCCTTGTAGGAGATGCATCCTCATACATTCTCTATGCTTTATGGTTCGATGCCTGCTCTTTATATTACTTTTGGCCTTTTGAACTTGTGTGATAGGCCTGTGCTCCACAGACGTGCTGCTGGAGAATGAGCATGGCATCTTAAATATTTTATGTGATGTACAGAGTAAAGGAGCCATGGTCTAAAGAAAGACCTTGAATAATGTAACATCTTTTATTCTATCCTATTCATGGTTATTTTATTACACACAAGAAGTTGCATTTTGATAGTGCCTTATGCTGAAAGGTCTCAAAGTCATTACTCTCTCTCGCGCACCAGGCTCCGCGACCTCATCACTCCCACTTTTGTCCGACTCCACTGGTTCCCCATCCCCCAGAGGATCGAGTTCAAGATCCTTGTCCTCACTTTCAAGGCCATCCATGGCCTTGCCCCCTCCTATCTCTCTGATCTGTTGACTCCCTACCAACCTGCCCGCTACCGCCTTTCAGCAGGCTCCGCCCTGCTCCATGTCTCCCGCCCAATCCACCCTTCCATCGGTGGCTGGGCTTTCAGCCTCTCTGCCCCCATACTCTGGAACTCCATCCCACGGTCCCTTCATCTCGCTTCTTCCTTTGCCTCTTTCAAGGCCGGTCTCAAGACCCTTCTCTTCAATCGTGCCTTTGGTTTCCCTCCCACCTCTCTGCCTTCCTTCACTCCTACACCAACCCCTCTCCCCCATGTTGGGCCCCGACATCTGACTGTTCAGCGCTTTGGGACGTCCTCCCGACATGAAAGGCGCTTTATAAATGTAATTTTGTTATTGAATTTTATTGTTGTTACTGAATGTAGTGACTGTTTTTATAGTCATAGTGGTAGCTATTTTTGCACAAAGTGATGTCCCACAAACAACCATCTGGTGAGCAACCAACTTATCTATATGATGATTATTAGGTAAGATGCCAGCAGAAACTCGCTTTCCCTTTCAAATAGTGTTGCACCATCATGTTACAACACCAGATCTCCAGCAGAGGAACAGCCACATCATGTTACTCCTCACCATTGACATTTATTACATTAAACACTGCATTTTTCACCCATGAGGGATAATGGTATAATGAACAAGATTGATTTACAGCAGTAGTAATTGTAGACTCGATACTTTCATTGTCCAGATAATGTGAAGAAACAATTAAATAAACCCGACAGAATAATAGGATATAGCCAGGAGTATAGGAGGTACCCAAAGGCTTTACAATGTACTGATCTGACCACTCCTAGAATATCAAGCTCAGTTGGGGTGTTCACACCTCAAAACAGAGACATCAGCCTGAAATTCCACCGAGTCCTAATGCCTGTGAGGACCATTTAGTCTTAAGATTTAGCAGAATTGTGGAAAATTCTTGAATTCAGTTTTCATTTGGAGAACAGCTCTTTTTAAGAAATTAACGCTGAATTTAAACATTCTCCACTATTTAGACAAAATGGCGAAAACGAATTTTGAGCACACAGCTGCATAATGGAAAGGTACAGAAAGGAGAAACATGGCTATTCCCAAGGCTGAAGGAAATGAGCTGTGAAGAAAGAATACGGAAACTTTAGGGAGCACCTCATTGTATAGTGTAACAAGCAGTAAGTGGTACAGGTAATTTAGTGGAGGGCTACATTACCGAGAGTATCTGTGAATTGCACACACAATGCTATTGTCTCAGAGAGGGAAATGGAGAAACTAAAAGAGCAATAATAAATAATAATAATAATAATAACAGCAGTGATAAATGGGGTGAAATTTCAGCGCCTTAGGCCGTCCTGCCAATGTGAAAGGCACTATACAAATGTAATTTTGTATTGTATTGTTAAACTGTGGTATTTTGTAACGCATTCCTTGCCATATTAAACTTCAATGGAATTCTGTAACGTTACTAATTTAATACTGCTCGATAATTAAACGCCTCATCCCACCCTTGTCCCTCACTCCTCAGAGCTTCTGTTTCTGTCTTAATTGAGTCAGTTTCCTCTTCCACTCTGATTTTTGTGAGGAATGAACTTGAAATGTTACGAATGTCATCCTTTTGATGCCATCTTAAATAGAAACGGGAGGAGCTGTCTTGTCGAAGAATGTCTAAGAAGAAAGAACTTCTACATTTATAACACTTTTATGTCAACACATCTCAATCAGTTTAACGTGCCTCCAACAATGTTGTGCTTCCCCAGTACTGAACTGGAGCATCAGCCTGGACTAACGGTTCAAAGTCGCAACATGAAGTTGAACCAATCTTTTGACCCAGAGGCAATGAGTATTAGTCTTTGGGATCAAACACTTTGGACCAGCCTGGGAACAACTCTGGAGCTATCCAACCCTGAAAATGCACAATGACACTGAGTCTACCACAATATCCATCCAGTCGTCTGTACATCTGGAGTGGGCAACTCCAAATCAGCTCCAGACTGGTCAGAAAAGGTTATTCTTTTAAGATAAACTCTAGACCCATGGAGATGTTCCCTGTAGGGTCAAGCTCCGACCCTATTAAGTGCTCCTATACGCTAACCTAGTGTGAAGGGTGCTATATAAATGGAAGTTATTATTGATGTTTAATGTAGTGAGCGTTGCTGGTGGGAAGCTTGCCAGATAATGCTTTGAACGACAACTTCGCGGTTTTAACTGGATAAACCGTGTGATTCGGTATGGAAACAGACCCAACTTGTCCATCCCAACTGGTACATGCCACTCCACCCAAGTCTCCAGCCCTCCAATTCCCCTCTCCAATTCTTGCAATGTCCAAAAACAAAGCAGCGATGTCTGCTCCAGGCAGTCCCACAGTTCCACCTAGTGTTAGAGTATTAGAATTACAGGCTGGGTGAAGCAATAATAATCTGCATTTAATGTAGCACCTTAGTTTATATATATATATATAGCATGTAGTTTACATGGCTCAAAGTGCTTCAGAGGAATTCACAGTAAAGTGAAGAATTCCGTTGTATGTTTGTAGGCAAACAGGCAGGCAATTTATGAACAGCAAAGCCCCACAAATAGCCACGAGATGAATAACAGGTTAAAATGGCAAATTATTCGCCAGGACCCCGCAGAAACTCTTTCTCTTTTGGGGATCTTTAACACCCACCTATACAGGCAGGCAGGAACTCAGTTTAATATCTTATCCGAAGGACGGCACATGGGGAAAGGGCAGGTAAATGGGATTGAAAGGATTTCTCTGAAACGAGCCTGCACAGACACGATGGGCCGACTGGCCTTCTTCTGTGATATAACTTTTTATGGTTCTAACAATGCAGCGATCCTCCAGCAATGTAGTCAAGTGTCAACCTAGACTGTGAGTTCAAAGTGCCAGGATGGGGCTTAAACCTACAACTTTCTGACTTAGAAGTGAGAGTGCTACCAAATAAACCAGGCTGACCTATGAGGATAATAATAATATTTGAGACATTTAGAAGACATGAAAAGCATTGTATCAAATGCAAGGATTATTATTATTATAGTAATAATCCTTGCATTTGATATAGCGCTTTATCACGTTTTTGAGACATCTCAAAGCGCTTCACAGAATATACTGTAAAGTGAATTGACTGTGTATATTTGTGGGCGAAATGCGGCAGCCAATTGCGCACAGCAGTGTCCCACAAAACAGTCATGGATTGAGTGACCAAATTAGTTTTTTTTTAAAAAAGTGATTATTACCCCGGGAAAAGCGATCCGCCAATCGACTAACAACTGGGTTCCGACTTACTGCCAGGTAAACAGAGGCGTTTGGAGTAAGGAAACTTGCCCAACATTTCACCCTGCTGGGAACAGGATGTGTCTGTTGGACAAATAATAAAATACACATGTGTTATACCTGAGCTTGGATTCATTAGTTTTACAATACATGCCTCCCACTCAGCTCCTGTTAACCTTGCAAGCTAAATCCCTAGCTGGACAAGCAGTGGGAAGCTTACCAGATAATGCTTTCAATGCTTTCAACAAGCTATGGGGTATTAGTTAGTTAAACTCCAATAGTACTCAAACATACATATGTGCAACCCTCAGTTTCTTTTGGATATTTTTAAGCATGGCCTTGGCCATTGTGTGCCTTATACTCTCCGGACTTAGATAAACAGGGTGCATCCATCTGGAGAGAAAGTACACATTCCATTGCACTCAAGGGAATTTGAGGTCAGGGGTTTCAAAACTGGAGACTTGCAAAGTTGGAACAGACAGGATCTCAGTTTAATGTCTCATTCCCAAAGGACAGCAGTTTTCATGGGGATTTTCCATGCCTGCTCTGTGATCACATCTCATTTAGTAATATTGGTGGCTTATGGAGTAACTCCATGGCAGCGGTGATATAAATAATCCTCCCATTTGCATTTACAAATGTGACAAATAGGAACCTAGGAATGTACAAGATCATAAAGACCCCCTGGTCAGTGCTAAAGCAAAATGATTCCAATTTAAAAAGAATAATAAATAATTCTCGTCTGCTCCCTCACATTCCTCTCAACCAAATTCTCCGTCAAATATCTATCAAATTTCATCTCGTAATGACTGGCACAATTGTCTCCTCATTAGAACTCCTGTCAGCGGTGTTACACTCACTCGCTGTTTTCGTTCTTATTTTCCAACCTCCTAGCGTTTTAGTGATTGCCTGCAATATTAAAACAAAATGAAGTCTTGCACAACATTGCAATGATAAAGCCTCTTATACAGTCAGGGTTGTGCATCTATTATGGAGTCCACACCAGCACCACAGACACTGATAGACATCATCCATCACAGAGTTATTAGTATGCTCTATCTCTGCATTACAGGCGAACAAACCTTGGGATTATTCTGACTGCGCATCCATTCAGAAAATCCCGTTGCTGTGGGGTAAGAGCTATTCTGCCAGTTTAGTAATTCTGCTTTGAAATGACTGTAACGCAATTTTAATTCTTTGGGGGTCAACCAGGTGAGTGACACACGTGGAAACTCATCACCGTGCTTAAAAATTTCCAAAAGAAATTGAGGGTTGCACATATGTATGCCACCTACAAGTGGAAATTTCCTTGTGTCCAGAATGCAATGTGCATTGTTTCCCTGAAGGGACACATCCTGCTTACTTAATTATTAGGCACAGGTTGGCAAAAGCCATCTCCTCTCTATCTATATTTTAAGCTTACCTGGATCTCACCTATGGTAACCTCCTTCCCATCTTCTCACTTCCTTGGCATCCGACCCTGCCAATGTGAAGTGCCCTGACACGTTATCCTATGTGAAGGGCACTATAATATAATAATAATCCTTGCATTAGCGCCTTATCACTTCTTCAAGACGTCTCAAAAAGTTTCACAGATTATACTGGAAAGTGAATTGACTGCATATTTTGTGGGCGAAACATGGCAGCCAATTGCACAAGCAGTGTACAGGTGCAAATTGCTGTTGTGTTGCAAGTAAAAAATACATGTTATTGCTACAGGGTAAAGATCTGTTTAACAGCTGAAACAAAACTGCTAAGAGCATTGAGCAACAACAACCATTTACACTTGTATAGCGTCTTTCACATCAGGGGAAAACCCTCCAATTACTGGGGCTTCTCAATTCCTGCGACACAGAGATCTCTCAGATACTGATGTGCAAACAAGCAAAGATCACAAACATTTTGTTTAATCAGAACAAAATGAATGTTGCGAATGCCTGCTACTGAATGGCACGTTGAGATACTTTTTAGTTGCTGTACTAAACCTCATTAACAATAACTTACGATGGATAAGTAACCCTCTATGATCAATTCAACATGGCTTACAAGCCACTTACAAGCAAGTTTTAAAGAGCTCCCTGTAGCTGGTCAATGGTTATTAAGTCATTATTCAATAGTTTTCAAGTCAGTCAGCCTGCAGAGGTTACCAATAATGCTAATAATAATTTGCACTTATACAGCGCTGTTCATGTAGGAGGGAGAATGTTTCAAAGTGCTTCACAGAGGCGGAGTCAAAGAGGCGGAGTACAAGGTGTGAGATAGGGCATTAGGGGTGAAGTGGCTGAAGGCAAAATCAGAGATTGTATTTTTTAGACAGGTTTGAAAGCAGAGAGGGAGTGTGCAAGGTGGACGAATTCATGAAGGGCAGGGGCAAAGTGGCTGAAAGCCTGTCTACTGATGGTGCAATAATGGGGCCAGGGACTTACTTATAAATCCCTTCACATCCTATCACCTTCCTATCTTCCTGATCCCCTACCCCACTCCTCTGCTCTCCCCCCCCTTCCTGCCCAATCCGTGCCACCATTGGTGGATGAGCCTTCAGATCCTACATCCCCTAACCTCTGGAACTCCCTTTTACCCTCCCCTCATCCCCTCTCTAACTGTCTTCAAATCCCTCTGTACGAACTACCTCTTCGATGGGCCCATGGTCACCTCCCACCTCTCCCCTGCTCGGCATCTGACCACATTGGTGTAAAACCTTCCGAGACAATGTCTTATGTGAAAGGTTCCAATTAAATGGAAATGGCTGTGGGAGTAGGACAGTAGGTTGCAGCGACAAACCTTTACAACCCTTTTACATCCCTAGACATGTAAAAGGTACTCAGTCACTGGTTTCTCTAGATTACAAAGTTAATCATTTGAGTGCAACAGTTTGGGAAATCTGTTGCAATGTCCCACAAACAGCCATGGACCGATTTCATTTGGGGGATTTGCTGGTTAGGACACTGGGAGAAACTCCCTTCTCTTTTCGGATTCTGCCATGTCATCGTTAACATTCACCTGAACAGGCAGACGATCCTCGGTTTAATATCTCATCCAAAGGACGGCACCTCCGACAAGCTTAGACGATGTTATTTCAAGTCCTGACATTGGTCTTGAACTCCCAATCATGTGACTCAGAGGCGAGAGTTCTACCACTGTGCCAGGCTGACATATATAATATATATTATATATTTAAAAAGAGTAATGCAGCTCAGGCATCAAAATGATTCAATGGCTCAAAATAAAAAAAAAGTTTTGAGGCTCAAAATGATTAATTACAGCGCTGAACTGCTTTGCTGTTTTTAATGCAGTCCCCCCTTACACCACATAGTGTCACTGTAACCATGTATTTAATACAGACAAATTATCAATTACCTCATAACATGCCAATATTATATTTTGATCTCACTCTTCCTCCGATGGCGCACAATAGTGACTCACTCAGAATACGTCAATTACAATGGTGCCTCGGATGCTGAAAGTCCAAAACTGATCAGCAATATGCATTGGTAGCAACAAAAATCATTTGGATTCAATGACATATGCAATGGCAGCAACGGTGGCTCAAATCAAATATGGTTCAATTCTACAAAATCCTACTTGACCTTTTAAGTCTGGATGATTTAAACCTCAATTTTGCACTGCCTTATGCATACTTGTGGAGTCCTGTAATGTAGTGGTTAGAGCACTCGCCTCGCAATCGAGAGGATCTGGGTTCGATTCCCGGGGAGGCGAAACCTTTGGCAAGTTTCCTTACTCCCCACGTCTCTGTTCACCTAGCAGTAAGTAGGAAATCGATTGTTAGTTAATTGGCGGATCGCTTTTCCGGGGGCAATAATCCCTTGAGTGAGAAAAATAATTTGGTCACTCAATCAACGGCTGTTTGTGGGACACTGCTTTGTGCAATTGGCTGCCACGTTTTCCCCACAAAATATAGAGTTAATTCACTTTACAGTATATTCTCTGAAGTGCTTTCAGATGTCTTGAAGACGTGATAAGGCACTATATAAAATGCAAAAATTATTATTGTTATTATCCTCCGAACTGCATTGCAGGATAGATGCCTCATCTCTGAACCAGAAGGTTGTTGGTTCAAGCCCATAGTCTAGAGTAGATTAAGCGCATTGCTAAACAATGGTGCTATATCAGAACTAGGTTACTTCAAAATACATTATAATGTCATTCCTTACGTTAGGAAAGGATTAGGGAATAATGCAATTTTTCAACCCGTTTATGATTCTATGATTTCAGCCACATTTCTCCCACTCTTAGGAACAATCTCCATATTTCCCTCCTCCTCTCCCACCCACCCTCCCTCTCTGTTTTCAAATCCCACCTAAACAATGTGCCCTTGGCAATCTCCCTCCTACTGCCCATCTCGCTCTCTTACCTCCTCAAGCTCTCACTCAGTCTCTAGAAAGTGCTATAGAAGTGCAAGTTATTATTGTTGTCCATGTGGTTTTGCTGTCCCTGTCAGCTCTTGATGCTGACCTCATGCTCTCAAGCAGTGGTGACTGTGTTAATAAAAATGTCCTGAGCAGAATCTTGGAGACAATAATAATCCTTGCATTCAAACTAGCACTTTATCACATCTGGAGGACATCTCAAAGCACTTACTGTATTACTGTAAAGTGCAGTGACTGTGTATTTTATAGGCAAACGACTATTTTCTCATCAAAGCAGCGTCTGAGACCATTCTTCCTCGGCTGGGCTGTATGGATGGCAATCATCCAAAAAACAAAGACTCATTCTGATTCTGGCTGTGAAGTTTGAAATAGAAATTGATCAGTTAATCAAGTTTTATTTAGGTCTCCAGTTTGGAAAAAATCAATCTCGGCAGCACTCTGAATGCATCATTCTCTGATCTGACCGATAGTTGTACAATTTACACCAGTCGAACTTAAACAGGGGTAGATTAGAGGCATCCAGTGAAGCTGTTTAAGTGTAACAAAGTGCAGGCAGGATTGCACAGAAGCAAGCCATAATATCACGCAAAGGAGCATGACAAAAAGGCAATGCATCCCACACTATTATAGCAGAACTGATAAATTACTTAATCAATCTGACTAAACTGTAACACAGTTTATACACAGAGCATTTAGCCCCCCCCCCCCACTTCACTTAACTAATTGGACTAGACAGGCAAGAGCCAACTCCTCCCTTTCACAGTCAATTGGGAAAATAATAAACCCCATGATATTCTCAGCGTACTAGTCAGATCATCATGCAACGCTATGATCCTTGATGTAATGTATTTAGTATCCCTCGTAAACCACTCAATTTGAAATGATGTATGAGAAAAAGCTAAGCCACCTCCACGCTCGATGGACAGACAGAGCAGGATACGATCCACATTATTATTATGGGTAAATGGTACTTTCAGCTAGAATTTTAAATCATCAGAATAATAATCCTTGCATTTGATATAGCATCTTATCACATCTTCAAGATGTCTCAAAGGGCTTCACAGAACATATTGTGTATGGATGTGACTGTGTGCATAGAGGATGTGACTGTATTTGTTGGACGAATAGTAAAATGGCACAACGAAAGCAGGTGCGTTGGAAGAGAAGCCTTTTTGTACATTATATCACTGTATAAATTCTGAGTTCATAAAAATTTCAGCAGAGAAGGTAAACAACTCTGATGTGCCATCTCCCCCGCTGGAGGTAGTTACTCTAATCCCATTATCCTCCTCTTCCTACATTCTGCCTGTGCTGTGCTATCTCAACCACTAATTCCATTATCTCGCTCTATCTTTGTGCCCTGCAGAATCATTGAAAAAGATCAAACAGAGAGAAAAGTAATTTCTGTTAAAAAAAATCACTTTAACTCCTTGGGCTGTAACACAGGTGCAATGCATTCATTTCACCAGAGGAACAGTAAAGTCTGCTCACTCTCTCTTTAAAACAGTCACTAGACTTCACAGTAACTAATGTGAATCACTTAGACATGTATTGATTTACAGGGGCTATTTTAAAAAAAACGCAAGTTCTTTCTTTCTCCCAGTGAGGACGCTGCAAAGGCTGACGTTTTGAAGATCGTCTTAAACCAAACAAGGATTTTGAAATGTGTATCAAAATTTCACCACAATGCACAGCTCTGACATTTTGTTTCGCCAATATTGTAAATTCTAATAATCCTTGCGCATGATAAGGTACAGGTATATATACCCTTGAAACATCTCAAAGAGCTTCACA
Source organism: Callorhinchus milii (assembly GCF_018977255.1). NCBI lineage: Eukaryota > Metazoa > Chordata > Chondrichthyes > Chimaeriformes > Callorhinchidae > Callorhinchus > Callorhinchus milii. The sequence continues at coordinate 69,043,237 of NW_024704744.1, read as the reverse complement.
GAGAATTTCTGTAAGTGTAGTAAGTACAATATTTTGTGGGTGAACACAGCAGCCAATTTTCATACAGCAATGACCCACACACAGCCAAGAAGTGAATGACAAATGATATCTGGGGGATGTTGGCCAATACACCGGGAGAAACTCCTTCCTCTTTTCGAATAGTGCCACGGGATGTTTAATGTCCACCAGGACAGGAAGATAGGATCTTGGTTTAGCATCTCATATGAAGAATGGAACCTCTGGCAATGGCAACATCTACCAGGATGGTACAGGAATATTAGCCTAAACTCTGAGTTCAAAGTAATAATAATAATAATCCTTGCATTTGATATAGCGCTTTTCACGTCGGGAGGACGTCCCAAAGCGCTTCACAGAACACACTGTAAAGGGAATTGACTGTATATTTGTGGGCGAACGCGGCAGCCAATTGCTCACAGCAATGTTTCACAAACAGTCGTAGATTGAAAATGACCAATTTATTATTGTTTTTGGTTTTGGAGGGATTATTATTAGGCGTGTGGAGTAAAGAAACTTGCCCAAGGTTTCGCCCTCAAGCTCACAACCTTCTGACTCAGAGGCAAGAATGCTGTCAACTGACCAGGCTGTCAATGGATGCAATTAGTTTTAATTTGAACACAGTGAGGACCCAGGTAGGGCATGAAGACGTAGAAGGGAGCCAAAGAAGTTAAAGGACCTATGGCGGGATATGTGAAGCTTGAGAGGAACAAGAGATGAAAGTTCGGAAGAGAAATTATGACAGCAGCAGAAATAAAATAGAGAAAGATGGGAAATGCACCTATACAAATTGGTCCCACTGTGACAGTTTTAGAAAAAGTCTCTGTGACTGATTACTGACCTCCCAACCCAGTACAATGGCTCAATCAATAAATCTCACTCACTGGCAGCAAAATGCAATCTACTACAGAAATGTTATCACTTGTTTCCTTCTCCATCTCCATTGCCTGGTTTCAGGCAGTGGAATGTGCTGCAGCATGATAAAAGCCAACAGATCCACAAAACCAAATGGGGGGGTGGTGTGGAGGGAGGGTGGGGAGGGAGGAAGTCAAGCCCTTTTTATAAACTGCCCTGGGACCATTTGAGACAAATTAAGGTTTCAGTGTGCCGAATGATCCCCTATATGGGAGAATCATCTATCCAATGACAAAGCGATGGAGTGTCACCTGAACCAGGGCAGCCATCTCTCTCTGGTCCTGCTCTCCCAGTAGAAAAAGGACAACGAGTTAAAGTTTACAGATCCTTCTTCATGTCAGTGTTTAGTTGTTTCCATTAGGAGAATGCTAGTGAATGATGAATTTACAAATCAGGAATTTATATGAGACGTGAACAAACTGGATTTTACCTCTCTCAGATTCCTCACTGAAAGGATAGAGGGAAGAGAAGACAAGCTGTGTTGCGGCAGGTCAGTGCAGCTCCAGCAGTCAATGTCCTCAAGCCAGAGGTCTGAACAAAGCCAAGGTTTCCTACCACTGACCTAACACTTATGTGGACAGCCGTAGTAAGACGATCCAAAATACCAAGCTCAATATCGCTTCTTCGTTCTATGTTCCATCAAATCATAGAAGTTTACAGCCCAGAAAAAGGTTATTCAGACCATCATGTCTGCACAGGCTCTGAGAGCGAGGTGTCCATTCAATCCCACTATCCTCACCTTAACCCTTCAAGCTGGATCAGGAACGTAGTCTGGATGAGGAATGTAGTCTGGATCAGGAGTGACTCTGCAGTGAACCAGAGCTACAGAGCTGCAGGACCCAAGCAAGTTTGGAAAAAGCCTCTATCTATTATATATACTTGTCTCCTTCCCTTCTTGAAACCCACCATGGGCTAATCCTTTACCAACTTACGCGGCAGGGCTTTCCACATCCCAAAAACTTTCTGTGTGAAAATGTTTCTCCTAAGGTCTCCTTTCACTTCTCCTGTGGTTATCTTATTACTATGACCCCCTCATCATGTGACTGGCCTTCAAATACTTTGTTGCGGCAATGCTGGTGGGGAAAGGCTTTGGAACAGTGAGGAAAGAACAGAATAGTGTAGACATCCAATTTGTCCAATTATGCCAACTTCCTCCCATCTCTTTTGTCTACAAAATAGTCACTACACTTAATAATAAATAATAATAATAATCCTTGCATTTTATATATAATATATATTTGCCCTTGGCCATCTAAAATATATATATATTATATATACAGTATAACCTGTGAAGCATTTTGATATGTCCTCCAATTATTATTTATAATTATTAATATGCTGGTGAACTTTCTAAAGGACACCCCAAGATAGATATTCCATCTGGGTTTAACATTTCAAAGCATGCAAAATATGGCAAATTTGTAAATACAATCTGAATTTTGAAGCCCTTTTTTGGTAAGTTCTGTGTTCAACAATTTGCCAGACTCTGAATACTCCAATAGAGCTAGTCTCGAGCCAGGTGGAATTTCTCTCCACCCATGGCCATAAAATGGCATCCAAAAATATGCTTCACAGCAAGATCAACAACAACAACATCTTGCATGTATTATAGATTATTATAGATCAAGCAGCAAGAGAGTTCCATTCCCAATGCTGCTGCAACTAGTCTGAACCTGGTGTATCCAGAACCATCTAGAACTTGCAAAAAACATTCAACATCACCAAACATTACAGAAAACGGTGTCCATAAAGTCTAATAGGCAACTATTTCTAACCAGCCTCCTCAATAAGGAATGCAAGTGGGGAACTCCTTCCCATAAGTGCACGGTCATGGCTTGTGCCACGATGACTTGTTGGGAACTTTGTTACAACAGTAAATTGTGCTGAACAACAACAAGAACAACAAAATTACATTTGTATTGCGCCTTTCACGTCAGAAGGATGTCCCAAGGCGTTGGATCGACAGAGTTACGGACCCAAGCTGAGGGTCAGGGTAGGGGATGGGGGAGGGTAGGAGGAAAGCAGGGAAATCGAAAGCACGGTCGAAAGCACGGTTGAAGCAGATTTCCCCAGAATCAGTCACCGCCCATCTGCCTCTTCTTTCTCCAAACCTGCTTGGGTTCCAACTCTATATCTGTAAAGTACTTTCAGATGTTCTCCCATGTGAAAGGCATTATGAAATTGCAAGGTGTTAATGATAATAATAATAATCCTTGCATTTGATAAAACGCCTTATCACGTTTTCCAGACGTCTCAAAGTGCTTCACAGAACTTACTGTAAAGTGAGTTGACTGTACATTTTGTGGGCGAAACGCAGCAGCCAATTGTGCACAGCAGTGTCCCACAAACAGTCGTGGATTGAGTGACCAAATTATTATTATTATTTTAAAGGGATTATTACTCACGGAAAAGCGATTCACCAATCGACTAACAACCGGGTTCCTACTTACTGCTAGGTGAACAGAGGTGTGTGGAGTATGGAAACTTTCCTAACATTTCTCCCTGCCCGGGAATCGAAACCTAGTCCTTTCGCTTGCGAGACAAGTGCTCTAACTACTAAGCTAAAAGACTCCACATTCAAGATGTTGTAATGTGCTTCTGGTTTCCTCAGTAAGGCTCCACATATGAGACATCATCATCAATAAATCTTCATTCCTCTCAAGCTTAGAAGGGTGAACACAGTTTAGAATCCATTACTTTATGCAGAAATGTACTGACTTGTCCAGGGAAGAATGGAGGTGGAGAGTATTAGATAAGGATTGGAGAGTGAGTAAGAGTCAGCGACCAACAGTATTTAGAAAAAAAACCTAATTAATTACTTAATTACTCTTACTTTGGGGCAAAATGGCCACATTTTAAGGAAACCTTTTATTTCTATTCCCTGCTCATATCCTACAACTAGGTCCCTATTGTGAAAAAAATCTCGAGTTTAATTTCTCCCGAGAAATAAATCAAACTGATTTTAACCATGATAACGGTTATTGCAAATCTGAAAATAACTTTCAAATCAATTTTACAACTGTGCTCATTAAACACTTAAGAGTGACCTAGAACTTGTGAAAGATACACGGCTTCTTATCTATCCCATTAAGTACAGCATTGGGCAAGGGGGAACAGAACAAAACCTATGGGAGGATATTGCAGAGGTTAATTTCTCATTTCTCGACAAATCCAAACTGGCTATTCGATTTCTAACAGCTGTATGTAATAATAATAAGCCTTACATTTGATGCAGCGCCTTTCACATCAAGAGGACGTCTCAAAGGGCTTCACGGGATTTACTGTAAAGCACAGCAACTGTTTATTTTCTAGTCGTACGTGGCTGTCATTTTGTGCACAGCAACATCCCACAAACAGCCATAGAGTGTATGATCGATTTTATCCGGGGCTTGTTGGCCAAATCATAGTGAGAAACTCCTTTTTTTGAACAGTGCCATGGTAACTTTAACAGCAACAACTTGCATTTATATAATGTCATTCATGTGGGGTAGCGTCTTGGGAATCAGTTTAATGTCTCATCTGAAGGACGGCCCCTCTGATAATGGGGGACACCTCCACCATTGCATATATTGTCATCCTATATTGTTCGATGAACCCATAACCTTCTCACTTAGAGATGAGAGCACGATCAATAGAGAATTTAAATTCAGGCTGACACACTGGATTTAAATTATATATGTTGCTTTTCCACTTTAAACCTGAAGTGTTGTGTGTACCTGTCTCTGGAAACCAACTGGTGCTGTATATTTTCAACAGAGCCTCATTGCAATGCTATAAAAATATTATTACAATGATAAATATATCAAATACTTTGACAGGTTTATTATTGTAATGTTGACCCTAATGTAAACCCAATTTAAAAACATTGAATACTGGACTCACTCAATCCTTCTTTCTTTCTATTTTCTTTGCCGTATTCTCTCCATCACTTTTTTACTTCTGTTTGACTTTACTCTTCAATATTTACTCTACCTATTGAAAAGTTACCATTGCCTCAACTGCTCCTTTCCTACCATCTCCTTTGGCTGAAAGCCTTGGAATACAGTTCAGAGGTATACATAGTACAACAACAACAACAACAACTTGGATTTATACAGCACCCTCCACGCCGGATGGCGTCTCAGAGCGCAGAGTACTGTGTCAATATATGCTCATCAGAAAATGTCATTTGTTTCAAGAACAAGTTAGACAGATTTCTGTCAGAAAATAATATCTCTGGATACAGTATATAGTTTGGGACACGACATGTCAAGCAACTGCTAGGATGATGGAAGACGAACTAAATGGACCTTAGTCTTCTTTCACCTAGCAAATTCTTATGTTCCTATGCTCTATCATCTTTGTTACTGACAGTATCTACTGCATTTCATATCTTTCATATTGGCAAAGTAGAGTGGGTGCTGTCACCTTTAGTATTAGCAATACAGTATATATTATATTCTGCCATCTTTAAGACTAATTGTATATAACTTGTACAGTACAAGTTTACCATAATGGTTGCACAGCCTTTTGAGACGTGTATAAAATGGTTATTTGCCTGCTATCCAAAATGGTTTCCAGATAATGTTTTTTGCACCTTGTTCAAGTGGCCCATCTTCACAGAGTAAATAATAATAACTTACTTGCCTTTCACATAAAGGAATTACTCAAGACACAAAGTAACAGGTCATTTGTAGCACGTTCCACTGACACTATAGCCGAGATCAGCTAATTCAGTACTAACCAAAATTGGGACCTTTTTAGGTCTGTATGGTTCCTCTCTAACACTTCCTTTGATGCAATTCTCCCACATTACAGCCTATCCCCAAATATGCTCTGCTCCGATAGAACTGACACCATTATTTCATTTCGTAAGTAAAATAATGTAAAAAAATGACTTCATGTTGAAAGTAAAAGATGATATCAAATATGCCATGTGAAGGATCATATATTTATCCTGTCTGGATTAGTTGCAATGTTCTAGCTTTAAAACAGTTCATTAAGAATTGACCTTTCAGTGCAATACAGTTGTTAGAGCTGATTTTGGAGCTCTTCCTGACTCAATCTATCGGGATTGCATGGCTGATCCAGAATACATTCCTGATTTGGACTACATTCCTGATCCGGCGTTGATCCACTCCACTCTATCCAGGACCACTTCTGATCCAAGTAGCATTTCTGAATCTTATTTCAAGGGCTCAGTTTTAGTTCTGCTGATCCAGACTACACTCCAGATCCAGGGTAAACGCTTGTTCCAGAGTACAATCCTAAATCCAAATCTAATTTTTGAATCTTAGTTCAATTTTGGCTCGGGTACAGCACAATTTTTAACTTGCATCTTATTGCTTTGTAACTTTTGAAAAATTGGAACTGAAATCAACCATAACTTTCCACTCATATCTGTTTATAAAGCAATCCACCCCACAAGAGTATTGATATTACCCTTGTCTCTGTTTTGTTTCCATTGCCTTTCTGTAATCTTTTTTTCATCCTCCAAGCTTCATTCTGAACAGCATTATTTCAGTAAACAACTGAAAAAGGACCATTTTGCAGTGCAACATGATCTACTTTGCAGTGATCATGTTGAGAATAATCAATAATATTCCTTGCATTTGATATAGTGGAGTCCTGTAGCTCAGTGGTTAGAGCACTCGCTTTGCAAGTGAGAGACCTGAGTTCAATTCCAGGCAGGGCGAAACCTTGGGCAAGTTTCCTTACTCCACACACCTAATAATAATCCCTCCAAAAAACAACAAAAAAATAATAAATTAGTCATTTTCAATCTTCGACTGTTTGTGGGACATTGCTGTGCGCAAATGGCTGCCGCGTTCGCCCACAAATATACAGTCAATTCACTTTACAGTGCGTTCTGTGAAGCGCTTTGGGACGTCCTCCCACGTGAAAAGCGCTATATCAAATGCAAGGATTATTATTATTATAGCACTTGTAACATTGACAACTTTTCACAGAGATTTCTGTAAATAATAATAATAATAATAATCCTTGCATTTGATATAGCGCTTTTCACGTCAGGAGGACGTCCCAAAGCGCTTCACAGAACACACTGTAAAGTGAATTGACTGTATATTTGTGGGCGATGACTGTATCTTGTGGGCGAATGCAGCAGCCAATCTGTGCATAGCAATGCCCAATAAATAGCTATGGAGTGACCAATTGTACCTGGGAGATTTTTTAGTCAGGACACAGATCTAGTTACAGATTCAATTTATTGGGATCTAATTTGCAGAATTAACTAACAGAATTCCTTAATAATGGAATCAAATCACTCAAATGGGATAACTGGAAATCCCTAACAAGACACGCAGGAATCTGTTCAGACAGGATCTACTTACAGAGCAGAGATCCTGCAGGTTGGTTTGAGTTCTGAGGAATCCATTTAAAAAATACCATGTTATACCCTGTTGTCAGTATAACTTTTGGATGGATTTAAATGGGGATTGTGTTTTTGAATAATGCCACTAAAACATCAGAGTGGTCATTCATGAGGACATTGGCTGGTTCAGCTGCTCCACATATTGTGGAAATAATCAAACCTCATTCTAGTGGGAGATAATTCCAGTTGAGAGTCTCAACTTACACTGCATTGTTTCAGACATTTCGGACGATGCAGAATTTGTCAAATTCTTAATTTCAGCTTTAATTCTGAAGCAGTTATTTCGTAGTTCTTACAAAACTTGCAGAAAATTCACTTCAAAACAGCATAAGCTGGGAACTTTTTCTCCCCCTCCCCACTGCCCTGGTGTATTCTATAAACATCAATATGGACGATATTTACAAGCTTGCACACCAGTATAGAGCGCCTCCAACATAACTCATTGTCAGAGCTTCCTTCAAGCTGAGAGCAGATTCAATATTGATGGGAACAGTACTGAATTATAATAATAATAATCCTTACATTTGATGTAGAGTCTTTCATGTCAGGAGGACATCTCAAAGCACTTCACAGGATTTACTGTAATACGCTGTGACTGTATATTTTGTAGGCGAAGGAATAGAAAAAATAATAATAATTACTGAGAAAATGGGAAAGCGGTACTTGTTCTGCTTTCCATCTGCAGTTATGGTGATTTCATTATTATAGGAGGAAATAAAATGGGTTCAGTGAAGAGAAACCAGCATCAATGTTTTTCCAATCTATAAAGGGAGAGAAGTAAATGACTTTTTCTATTACAAGCGATCAAGAAACCAAATAAACACTTTTTTTTAATAAATAAGAATGTGCATGTTTAAAGGGGCCGTATTGCCTGCCTGGGGGTAATTGTTCAGAGTGCAGCACAATAATCTTGCAGCTTTTGCAAGCAGATTCCCTAAACAAGTAAGTCATGTGGTACTGCACCTGAATATGTATGAAAGACAAGACCATTGCACTGCATTTTTGTACACTGCTATACACATTGTATTATTAACATTACATTAGAAAATCTACCTACCTTTTGTCTATCTCCTGAAATTTGCAAGCATAAAGCATGGAATGGAAAAGCCCATCCCTTTCACGTGAAATCTATTCCATTGTGGACTTCACCGCACCCATTCTATCTGCTGGAGGAAAGTTCTGCATCAATGCTGCATGATTGCCAAAGACTCCCCAAATGATTCACTCTCACTCAACAAATCTAAATGTTCATGCTTTGCACATCGTCACATTTGTGTGACAGCTTGGCTTTGTTGGTAGAACGCTTGCCTCTGGGTCTGAAGGTTGTGGGTTCAAGCCCATATTGGGACTTGAGGCATTAAGCTAAATATCCCATAGCACAATTCATGAAGAGATTGGAGTGTCTCCTGGTATCCTGCCCAACATCCTCCAGTTAAATTAGTCATTCACCTCAAGGCTGTTTGTGAGGACTTTGCTGGAACAAATGACTGCTGCTGTTGTCTAAAAAAACACTACACTTTACAAGAACTAATGGTGAAGTATTTTGAGATACTGGATATAAGATGCCATAAAAACGCAACTTTATCATTATTCTACATGTAGGGCATTATATAAATGCAAGTTGTTGCTAACTCCAGACACAGGACATGGAGCATTGTGATAATGCTTATTTTATTTGTTTTTCAGCCACCCTCGTGACCTCAAGCAAGTTTGCTCATTTAATGCTAATATGTGCCAAATTGCCAGGAGCTTGGTGCTGTGCTATAAGCCTGTGCTTGTTAGGAATAGGTTCAGTTTGACCAAATCTATTTTTGTGTTGGATACCTTTTGCCATTAGAGAGATAATATTTTCATCCATCAGTTTTCCAAACATTTTGTTTTGGTCACCTGGGTGTCTGAGAAATGTGGAAAGCCATCACCGTTCTTCAGAATATACAAACCTGATTACTGAGCGTGCACAAGATTAGTTTGGATGAAGCAGGCTCTTCAGTCATCTGATTTCACCTTTCCAGAACACCCACCCTCACAACATCAAGATCCATCACTTTTGTATTGAGATTTCCATCAATTAGAATTGCTGATGGTACTACACTAATCGGCCAGTATAGAGAATATATAAAGGAAACTGAATAATTTGATTGGATGAGAAGCAATCAAATTCCTTTGCTTAATTGACAGTTATTTCAATATAGTTGATAATAATCCACTCTGGTACAAGAACTGTGCACATGGTAAATGGCAACTAAGCAAAGTGGAGGTGTGATGATGAGCTAGGTGGTCGATGTAAAGGTGCTATTAACAATTTTGATTAAGGTAAAATAACTGACCTTGAGTATTAGCAAAGCCAGGGAGAGGTCAAAAACAACAACAATTTTCACTTTGACACTGTCTTTCACATAGGGAGAATGTCTCAAAGCACTTTGATGAGGAGCACAAGTTGGGAGGAAAATAGGAGCGGGAGGAGGGAAGTGGGTAAAAGCACAGTGAAATGGCTACTTTGTCAGGCAGGGTACCAGAGGTGATCAGTAAGTTATAGATCTCTACTCCAGCAGGACTTCATGTCTTCAGGCAAAGAATGAAGATTGGTGGAGCTGGACATTCAAATATCACTGGATAAATATGCAGTTGTGAAAGGAATTTGAGGTTTATAGGACCAAATATTGGTAGTGATGACCAATACTCCTTTGAGAATTGTAGTCAACATTTGGACAAAACAATGGGCTGAGAGGATAATGTTAGATTGATATTTTGGAGTTTTATGCTCAATTGCCTATGTTACAGTGATACATTTCTCTTGGATGATGGTACTGATTTCTAGAGTAATCTGTTCTTAGTCAATCTTTCTCTCCATTGTGGTGATAATCCATTCTCCTCATAAACAACAACAACAACTTGCATTTCTATAGTGCCCTCCATGTAGAATAATGACTCTGGGGGCATAAGAGTGAAAAGCTCAGCGACAAATGGTGGCACAGGCAGGATTGGGCCCCTCATCCTCCTCATTCTTCTCAGCTCTCTCTCTCTTTCCCCCTCCCCCAGTCAACTGTGTCAAGGCTCTGAGACATCCTCCCGAGGTGAAAGGTGCACCATAAATGTAAATTGTTATTCTTGTAATATATCCTATGTTTGCCTATCAAATACACCCAAAAGGTAGAGTTTAAAATGTCCTTTTATTACATTGTATTAAGTGTTACATTTGATTCCATTCCAAACTCGTGCACGGTTATATATTATTCTGTATTACTTACAAATCTAGATTGAAGGCTTATAATTCAAGACAGAGTTATTGCTTAAGGTGAAAAGAGATGATCCTGCATACTATCTACAAGGCACCTGATGTTTCATGCACAGCCAAGCAGCAGTTAAACTTTTACCCAATCCTTGTGGATCGCTCTCTGAAGAGATTAAATGCAAGCTCTGGGTCAGAGAAATCTTGACACTGTCCTATGAGTTCTGTCATGTAGATGAGCCCAGAGCAGGGTGCTATTTATAGGATCCAAGGGTGAAAAGGTGAACTATACATTTCAAAATAAAATTTTATTTAATCACAGTGCATTGACCCTCTTTGCTTTGCTGATCCAACAACTGCAAATAATCTGCACCTCACAGATGGCTAGAGGTCATTCAGCACACAAGGGGTCTGCTGTTTTATTTGCAACAGCTTTAGGTCGATGGGGATCAATGATAATAATAATTAATAATAATGATAATAATCCTTGCTTTTGAAATCACATCAGGAGGACATGCCAAAGTGCTTCACAGATTTTACTGTAAAAAGTAGTGATTGTATATTTTGCAGGTGGCAGCCAATTTGTGCACAGAAATGTCCCACAAACAGCCATGAAGTGAATGACCAATTTTATCTGGGGTAATTGATACCTTTTGAATAGCTATGAGCTCAAATATACAAAATGCTAAGGGATTTACTCTGTGGTGGTCTCGGTAGTTTGGTTCCTGAGTCAAGCGGATCAGACAGTACTCCAGGGCAAGCCAGCATGGTTCTTTGGCAGGACTTGGAGGAGTTGAACACTTGGCAAAGGAATTTGTTCACCAGAAAACAATTTACACTTTAAATAATTAAAACAGCTGGCGTTCCCCATAAAGCCGAAGGCACCATTAAATATTTAAATATCCAAATGTTGCTCTCTTCTGCGTGGTCTAATTGCTTCATTTTTTGTGCAGCACAAAAGCTATCTGACTGTAGACATAAGCACACATGGGTAAAATCTCCAGCGAGTTATACACAGAGTCTTTGGTCATGTACAATTTTAATGGGAAATCGCACTAGAAGCCAACACCACCAAAGGCAATCCTTACCAGAAATTTTCCCCAACAGTTTTCTCACAGCTGTTTGTGTGCAATTGTGAAATATGCAATGCGTTCAAGCATCAGGGATAACAAGAAGAGATGGGGGAAAAGCAAAGTATGTCCGAAGCATTTTGATAGAAACAATCAGTTATTGCTTCTTAACTTAATATGTGAAGCTGAGCTCAGACCAGATGCTGAGTCTAATATGTAGTATTGCTTAATGGAATTCCTTAATAAGAGTCTTCATATTCATCCAAACCTCTCTTGTGATCTGCTCTCCTTGCTCTATGTCAAGTGGTTAATCTAACATGTCTGTTTGTCATCCTTCTGAGATTAATCCTTTGCAGAGTTTAGTTATGTCAAACAGATCATTTGGGTTTATCTGTATTTGAAATCTCCTGCCTTTTTTTTTGCCAGTTTCTAAGGCTTCTCCTCATATGTAAGGTACCCAATGCTTGCTATCGATCCAGGCAGAGCGGGTCAAAGTAGAGTAGAGTTCCCAAAGGTCAGTCTGTTTGCAGAAGGAACTTGAAATACCCAAACCACCAAAAGCAGTGGTGGGAGAATAAAAAGTAGGAGGACTTTAGAAGTAACTTTAGGCAGAGTTGAAGAGATGTTTTTTAGGAGATTTCTGAAAACAAGGGAGAGGGATTAACCACATACAGTCGTTTGGGAGCGTTTGGAAGTGCTGAACTCTAGGAGAAAACAAAATGAGGCTCTGAGATAAACTCCAGCAAGTATTAACTGGAAAAGAGAAGCAAATGGAAGTTAAATTTGGAAAATGGATGTGGAGAGATTGGACATAGCATCTCTCTTCAACTCATCAACATATTGCAAGAGCTCAACAGCTGAATAATGAGGACACAAATATTCTAAAGGTCAAGCAGAAATATTTTATAAGATCAAAGAAACAGTGAACAATGAGCCCAGGGAATTATATAAAGGTTAGTTGAGGAGCATTAGCCCTAAATTGATAGCAGATACTGCCTGCCTGAGTAACCCAGCTCACAAACCAGGAGACAGAGACAAATACTGTTACAGTAATATAGCTATTCTAGCCTGAGCATTGCTTCATTATTATAATATTAACCCTAAATTAGAGAAATAAATAGCCAAAGCACAATTCTCCTTGGCTTGTGGTTTCTTATCCATAATTTTCTTGTCTAATTTTCATTTGATTTCCCTGTCTATTCAACCAACCTTATCTTGCTCCAATCTACATTTTGATCTGTTGTATCTGTGTGAATTGGTGTGTTTCAGCCTTACAGTATAGGAGCTGAACACACACACACATACACACACATATATACACATAAATAACAACACAGCTGGCCCAGGGACCATGCTATTTCCACAGACCTAAAAGCAATCTAAGCCTGTTGTCAGTGCTAAACTCTGGTCCGAGGATGATTTGCAGTACAGTTGGACTAGAATAGCCAGAATATTCAATGATGTTTATGCTGATTGGACCCTATATTAGCCATTTCTTGAAATCCCTTTTAAACGCAGAGGTGTAAGATATTGGACCCAGGGTGGTTCTATAAAGGAGTGTTTATAGAGTATAAATAAGAAAATGTTGCAAATAGCAGATAAAAGAACAATGCTGACAAATGGTGCTGGGTATTCCCCAAGAAATTTGTACAATTTGCTTTTTAGTTTTACATTAAACAAAATTAGCAGCTGTCAACTTGAAGCACAGGGTGGACTGGGAGGTAAATGTAAAAAATCCACAAAAAGAGCTTGTTCTGGATAGTGACCTTTACAGACATCTGTGTTGAGAGGTTCTGACAATCATTTCAACCTCTTGAATGTCAGGCAAATAATAAAGAGACTGGATGCCTCAACAGGGATACTTACCTGAGAGCAAAAAGGCTGGTGATAGGAATTGTAACCCACAGACGCATCAAAAGGACGGGACACAAAATCAATTTTGATGCAACAAAACTGATACATAGAGAGAACTGCCTGTACCATTGAAAGGTCAATAAAAAGCCTTTGACATTGTTCTCACTGCCAACCATCACCTAACAAAACACAATGCACGCTCAAGTCGCCACGCTGGAGAATATCCACCAACAATTATTCCTCTTCCTGGCCTGAACTCAGTGTACCTCCTCCTGCCCTGCTCACATGGCTGAGATTGTCAACAAACCTTAACAGCACATCCAGACCTAAAGAAAATGTTACATCCCACAACGTTGTCCCTGCAGTTATACTTGGAGTGACATATGCAAGTCTGTACTATGGACTCTTTATTCGGCCTTAGAGCTTAGCCATGTAGAATGGGGGTGAGTAAGGATTGTTCCTTTTATTTGTGTCCCCTGGTTTCGAACTCTTTCTTTAATGAAAAAGAGCCTAACCTATCCAGCCTAACCTGCCAGCGCTGGTATCATCCTAGTAAACCTACTCTATACTCCTTCCATCACTACTTCTTGTAGTGTAGTCCAAATGTGGTCTAACCAAGGTTCCTTACATATTCTACATCACCTCTTCACGTTTATGCTCTATTCCTCTGGGTATAAAGCCCATTGGTCTTTTAATGACCTTAGCGACCTGTGTTGCTACTTGTAGTGATTTGTGGCTCTGAATTCCCAGATCTCTTTGTTCTTCTACTCCCCTTTGGTTCCTTTCCTCACCTCTGACCTCCACTTCCTTTCTCTCCATCACAACCTATTATGCCCCTACTTTATTACTGGTGATGTCATGTTACAATTTTCCTCCCTATTTATTGAATTACTTAATGTTGGCTTTGAATGTGGAGCGACGAGAGGGGGGAGATATGAGAGGGGGAGAGATGAGAGGGGGGAGAGGCAAGGGTGGGGGAGAGACGAGAGAAGGAGAGATGAAAGGAGGCAGAGGAGAGAGGGGAAAGAGGCGAGAGGGGGAAGAGGTAAGGAAGCAGAGGGGGGGAGAGATGAGGAAGTGGAGGACTGAGATTAGGAGACAGAGGGTGGAAAGGCATAAGCTGCAGACATGGCTGTGGCTGTAAATACTTTAAACAAAAAGTTTCTCAAAGACTTTGATTTAAGGACACAAACCCTTTAAAATCTCAGGCAGCCAAGAATTGTGTATCCCTGTGCTAATATATACAGTTTGAAAGGCAGAAGGTCAGAGAGTTAATGTAAGAAAACTTGTATGTGTGCCCAGATGGGGTCAGCTCCTGACTTCTTGAAATAGATGTACAGTAAATGGCATGTGCGGAAACTAATCTGTTTCTATTTCCTAGCGAAGTGAAATTTCAATACGAGTGGAAAGATCAAGTCAATAACAAAGGGGAATTATAGAACGTTGTTACATTTCCCCACATCCAGGCTGAAGCAAATGTCACTCGGTCTATTATGGGAAATTTTACCCACTCATATGTGCAGTTCATCCAAAAGCAAAAGAGTCCCCGGTTTTATAAATTGCTGGTCTTACAGTGGGGTCTGGGCATCAGCTCTGGAATCTTGGCTCATAGCTTGCCAATGCCCTTACTTCTGGCTTGTCCAGTATAACACAGTATCACACCATAGTCCTAAAGTGAACAGGGCCACAGACAAAATCTTATTGAAAACCCTGTACCTGTGACTTGTGATTTGACCATTTTGAGGACATTAATGTGTCCTGTCCTCATGCCCAGATGAATGGATACCTAATGTACTACCACCCCACCATCATAAGTGGCTGAGCTTTCAGTCCTTCAGTCAATATGCCCTTAATCTCTAGAACCCTTGCTTTAATCCAACTACCTCACTTGTCTTTAAACAAGAGCTTCTGACCGCTCTTCTCATCCAAAGGACTGCACTGCCAGCAATGCAGTGCTTCCCCAGCACTGCACTGGATTGTCAGCCTCACCTATTGTACCGATTACTTTAACTTTCAGAGTTCAAGATCATCTCCTAGTTTATACTAAGCATTATTAGTTAGGGAAGCTCAGTTGGACATCAGCAGCAAAACAGTACATGGTCTCAGTATTCTGGAGCGAGGGAGGTGCATGTTTAACCATATTTAACCTTCAAACTCTTCAAAAAAATTTAAAAGTAATAATAATTTGGTCATTCAATCCATGACTGTTTGTGGGACACTGCTGTGCACAATTGGCTGCCGTGTTTCGCCCACAAAATATAGAATCAATTCCCTTTACAGTATATTCTGTGAAGCGCTTTCAGACGTCTTGAAGACGTGACAAGGTGCTGTATCAAATGCGAGAATTATTATTATTATTATTCTCCCGAATACAATTCGCTGTTGCAGTATTCAGTCTCTTGCTGAGGAAAATAAGCATGTGGGAACCTTGGATGAGGACGAGATGAGATTCAGACTTGCAGTCAACCAACCTCTCTGAACTCACACAAGATACCAGGACTGCTGCTGGCACCTGTGGATTCAATGGTTAAATCCCACCCTCCTGACATGACTCTGTGCCATCCATACAGCCCTCACCCGAGAGCATGGTCAGACTCACAGGGCTCAAGCAGGATGTTATGCCAGTTTTTAAACACTGCTAATCGGCTAGCTTCAGAAGCTGTGGTTTTTGAAGGAAATTGTATGGTCTGTGTGTGACTGCCGCAAGGCTTTCTGCAACTACATTTGAAAGTCAATACGAGTAACTGTGCAGAAATATTGCAACAAAACTTTCACTTACTCGGAGCAGGCTCTTTGTATTACACCCAATGGCAACTGAGAAGGGGTTTTTCATTTAAATCACAATCCTTGCATTTGACATGAGTGTCTTTAACATCGGAATATCTAAAAGCAGTTCAGACGCAATTGCTGTCAAGTGTGGCAGTGACTGTAAGCAAATGCAGCAGCCAATTATGGATACAGCAGCATCCCACAAACAGCTGTGAACTGAATGACCAATTAATGTGGGAGATTATTGGCCAGGGCACATGGCTGCTTGTGGGAACCTACTGTGCCCAAATTGCCTGCTATATTTGCATATAAAAACAGTCATTACACTTGACAGCAATTACATTTGAACTGCTTTGAGGCATTTTGATGTCATGAACACTCTATCAAATGGAAGGATTATTTTAGACCAGTGGTGGGCAATCAGTGGCCCGCGAACCGGAAGTGGCCCATTGGGAAGTCAAGAGGCAGCCCTCGAACTTTCTCAGGTGTCTGGGTAAGTCCGTGTTCTATCAGTAGCGTGTTCTCATTTTTTTCTTGATTGAATATTTCTTGATTTGTAACATAAATTAAAAAATATTCTATTCAGAAAAATTATTTTATTGGCCAACCGTAAAGCTGGGCTGGATTGATTTAGATAAAAGCTCACCAGCAGATGCCACTGAGAGTAATACAATTCTCTACCACTAGATGCCAGGACAGAGGCAGTACCATTAGTGTGAAATAAATAATAATCCTTTGCATTTGATATAGCACCTTATCACGTCGTCGAGATGTCTCAAAGCACTTCACAGAATATACTGTAAAGTGAATTGATTGTGTATTTCGTCGGTGAGGAGTGAGTAACCAAATTATTATTATTTTTTAAGGAATTATCACTTCTGGAAAAACAATCCTCCAATCGACTAACAACTGGGTTCCTACTTACTGCTAGGTAAACAGAGGCATGTGGAGTAAGGAAACTTGCCCAATTTTTCGCCCTGTCAGGAATCAAACTCAGTCTGTCTCTCGCTTGCGAGGATAAGTGCTCTAACCATTGAGCTACAGGCCTCCACAAATACGAGATTGTTTCTTCTCAATTCGCCATTATCAGATCTTTTCCAGCCAAACAGGCTGGTTGTTTGGTTGGAAAAATAGTTTAAACAGCCTCCTACTGTTTTGTACATTTCTATGGTTCTTCGCTTAAAGCCAATTCTGCAACTGACCAACAGGGGCCATGCTTTACCTAGAGTAAAACATCAGGGAATATCTTATGATTTTTCAGCGCGGTGGGATTTAAAAACACATTAGTTTCCCAAGTTTATTTGTCGAGGAGGGTTGAAATCCCTGTTCTCTTAGTCTCCAAATTAACTTTTATCGATCGGGCAGGTTGAGTCTGAGTGGAGCAAATCACTTACGTAGAGAGATAATAATAATCTGAAATGCAGAAGCCAATTGCGCATAACAGTGTCCCACAAACAGTCGTGAATTAAAAATGACCAATTTATTATTGTCTTGGTTTTTGGAGGGATTATTATTATTATTATTATTAGGCGTGTGGAGTAAGGAAACTTGCCCAAGGTTTCTCCCTGCCTGGAATTGAACCCAGGTGTCTTGCTTGCAAGGCGAGTGCTCTAACCACTGAGCTACAGGACTCCATAATGCGCTTAATGTGCCACCTGCTGGTATTCCTAAACATTCACCTAAAATATGTTTAGGAACCGTTCGGATTCCTGCTAACATTACCTCATTGTTTGTATTTTACTCTAACTCATAACATTGAATAGACTGGCTGAGTCTAACTGCACATTTGTCATCCAATACAATGCAATTTTATGGACAGAAAGAACCTTTCCTCCTCTGCATCTACATTTGAACATAATGCTTTATTTTATGCCTTACTGGAACCAACACAAATCAATTAGACTTTCTTCAGGCTAAGGCTCTTTTCATGCATTCATTCTCCAATGTTCAAAATTTTGTTCAAGCCAAATGTCTTTCAAGAAAAAAATAAAAGTAAATCTTTCACTTCTCAAGGATTAATATACAAGCAAATTTATATCAATACCAAATATATCATTATAAAATCACAATAAGGGGACCTGTTGATTTATACCCATCAATTTGCTAAATATGAGCAATTTGCTCATAGATAAAAACATCAAATGTGACTGATTTTCCTTATTAAAATTAAGGGAAAGCTTTATTGAAATAATCAATCAAAAGGCTGCAGTGTTACATTGATAAGCCTGACAAAAAGTACTTTTTGGCTAACACATGATTTCAGTGCTATAAGTAAATTGATTCCTTTTTAAAATGGGTAATGAAATTTATTTTGGCAGCGCAGTTGTGAAATATGTGTTATGGGAGCCCTTTCTTCTCTGTAACAAGGTGGAAGGTTCCTCTGTTGGTTTTCCAGTTGGATTGCAAAGACGATGGTTTAATATTTATTGCGATTAAAGGACACACGTTACAGTGGAACACACTTATCAAGGTATCAATTCATAGTATCACCTGATAACATTTCTGTGCATGTTCAGAACAATACTTCAGGACGCACCAAGATAGTAGAACAAGTTTTAGTTTTAGAGTTGCAAAGGGCAATTTCAGACAGACACCAGGGTACTCTTTACTCAGAGGGTAATTACCAAATGCAAGGATTTTAAAAATATAATTAACCACCGGAACAGGTTGCCAGGAAAGATGATTGAGCCCAGGACATTGGACTCTTTTAAAAAGTGAGATCTTGTGATGGGGGAATGGTGGGGTGGATATTCTGGAGGGAAGTGATCAAAAGGGCCTTCTTCATCCAGACTAGTCTGGTGATGTTATCTGGCTCCCAATCATGTGAAAGCACAATTATGGTCACATATTTTCTTAAACCAGCTTCACTTACCGCAGCAAAATGAATTCAGGGTGGAAGAGAGACTTTATCCTGCGTGGAGGCTGCTATATAAATGCAAGCTGTTGCTGTGATTGTGTGATATAATTCCTCCATCCAATAGTGGAATTGAAGTGAATTACGAATACTGTACCGAATATATGAAATTAAAATTGATTGATTGTGCACTTTGGAATATTTTCTATCAGGATTTGAGACCCCATTATCTAGGATTTCATGCTTTCTGCCATCTTACTCGCTTTTGTCTTACAAATCTAACCCATTATTTCCCCGGCCAGCATTTCACCACCGAGTAATATCCCATTAACTCACATTATGTATATGATTACTGCCTTTAATTTGGGCTATCTAACTTGCCCTTCAGCACTCAAAGATTCTATTCTACATGAAGAGTGCTATATAAATGCAAATTGTTGTCATCCAGCTTCCATTCCAATGAAGGTAATGTTACGCTATCTTTCTCTCTCGTACCTGATTGGCCTCTATCCATTTCCAACACCTCTTGGTTTTATTTACATTTTAATAGTTTGGTCAAGAACGAAGCAGCTTGGCTGGCAAAGATAGAGGAATCAACTATTACTTAAGGCTGAGATTTGAACCTGTGATCCTCAGAGTTGGAGGGAATTCAATAGACCACAGATGAAGCAATATGTCTGCTGGGACACAGAACAAAGTAGACTGGATCCTGCAGTTATTGAAAACAACTCACAAAGGTGATTGCATTCACCTGAGCAGATATGTTCAGTCTCCTAAAGATATGGCAGAGATCAATTTGTTACAAATCCTTCAAAGACCCCAAGGGTTAAGCTGAAACACAAGGTATTCCTATTTAATAGCAGCTCCCAGAGGTGTTGGAGCAGACTGACATGTCAGCCTGGCTCAGCTGGTAGACTTAGCTGAGTCAGAAGGTTGTGGGTTCAAACCCCACATCGGGACTTTGAACTCTTAGTCTAGACTGACACTCCAGTATAGAACTGGGGAAGCACTAAAATTGTAAGAGGCACTGTCCTTCAGATGAGACGTTAAACTGAGGTCCAGCCTGTGCTGTTTGGGTGTAAGTTAAAGAGCCCATGGCATTGTTCAAAAAAAGGGAGTTTCTCCCGATGTCCTGACCAACAATCCCCAGTAAAATTGGTCATTCATTTCCTGGCTATTTGTGGGGCATTGCTATGCGTAAATTGGCTGCTGTGTTCATATTCAAATTACACCTACTGCTGCGATTGTGTGAAAGGGTGCCTGAAATGGTGTGTAAGCCGATTCAATAACAACTTTTAAGAGAGAAGTAGATAATTATTTGGGGAGGACAAGTTTGCAGGGCTATGGGGGGAGAACAGAGGAGTGGAATTGATTTGGGTAGTTCTTTTCAAAGAGCTGGCATAGACATGATGGGTCGAATGGACTCCTGTGCTGTATAATTCTATGATTCTACTATATTACACTTCACAGTGAAGTAAGTCCTCCTGACATGGAAGATACTATATAAATACAAATTTATTGCTGTTATTGATTTAATATCACCACTAAAATAATAAAGGAAGAAATTAGGAGAATTTGTTTCACATATATGCACACCAAAAATGGTGGCTGGAGTAGAATCAGGGATAGCTTTCAAAAATAAAATACTTGAAAAGCGAAAAATATAAATTTGGGAGGGCGGGGGGAGAAGGGAAAGGAGAACGCGCAGGGGAGTGTGACTGAACTGTACAGAGTATCCTTTGAGAAAGCGAACACAGCACAATGAGCCAAATGGCCTCCTTGTGTGTTGTGGAACTTATATGTTAAACAAGTTTAGCATTTGTTGAGAGGTTATAAGTGAGCCAGCAGCCTGGCTCATTCAATGATTGGTAATCTATGAATTTTCTATTTTCTTTCTATTATTTAATATTAATTTTGTTAATTTTCTTGAAGTTGCTTCAATGAAACACATTAAACAATGAGGTAAGTCTTGTGAAGTACTGTATTACCCTTGCAGTTAATCTGTCTGAGCACTAGAGAAAAATTCTTCACAGCAGCACTAAAATGATAGCATTTCCAGATAAATTCTTCTTCTCGGAGTTAATGCACAATCTTGGGATAGAATACCATTATGCTTCAACTATCAACTGGTGAATTAAACTTCATATGTCCTATTCCCAACCTACATTTAAATACCACAATAAAAAACAGGTTTCAAATATCTGGCAAAATGACTGCATTTTTGAGATGCTGCTTTATTTTTCTCCTGTGTAACATTTAAAGCCATGACTGGAATACTGACAATAAGCTCGATTTAACAATAAATGTGGATTTGGGATATGACAGTAACTGTTGAACATCAAGCAAATAAAGCAATGTTTCAAAAGATCAGTGACTTGGGAGTTGATAAATTTCAAGTTTGAAAATGTTAGTTATAGGTACACCTGGAATATCATACGCATTGTGCCTTCAGTGCTTGTCTTTCAAGAGTATCCCACTATCACAATCTGGTTGCAACACAAATACCCCATTCCCTCCTTGGACTGTTCTATAATGGGAGACACAGCCTGTAATTCGGGATCCCACCTTGTCATCCGGGATGGTTTTAAAGCATTTCAGAGTTGCTTACAAATGAACGATAAAATTGCATGCTGGTGGACAGCGAAATGGGGTTTTGTGCAATTCAATAGGTTCACCTTTTAAGATCATTTCCCAGTTCAGTTTAATTAAATCTGTTGTGCTAAAGTGGTAAATCTGTGCGGAAAGCATCGAAGAACACATAACATCGCTCTGGCACAGCAGGATAATTCATTATAACCAAGGACTTTCTGTCCTTTGCAGATGCAGACTTCCAATAACTCGTAATTTTTACTATGTAAAGGCACAGAAATATGTATAAAGTGAGCAGTGAAAACTACATTTGAAATGAATTACAGGTTTTATAGCATCTAAGAGATGAACCAGTTCAGTTATAAGAGTGAATGTAGATACCATGAGATATAAAGCTGAACAGGGTCTCTGACAACCAGAAGGTACAGCTTACAATAAACAAGATACACAATACATCAGCAGACAGTCACTCATTGATATCTGGCAATGGGCATTGCGAAAGCAAACCGATTGAATATTTTTTCTCAAATGGCTTACCTTTCCACATTGCTAACTATGCAATGCTGAACATTAACATGAATCTAGCTAAATAGCATTAGTCAGGACCACAAATTGTGTAGGGAGAATCCCAAAAGACTAGTGCAGGTTAGCAGAGGTTACTAACATCGACCCCTGAAAACAGAACAAAGAGAATTAGGAAACAATTGTTTTGTTATATATGAATTTTATTTTGAATGAAATATGTAGTGATGTCAAATGTGATCAGCGTTGTAAGATATAGTCTATAAATCTAGAAGACAATATAGTACCTTTACATGTTTAAAATATCTAGATTGTTGGACTCGGGAGAGCGAGAAGTTTACAGTGTAATGGTACAGCATACCTACTGGTCAGTAATTACATCATTAGGAGGGACGGGGGGAGAGGAGAGAAATACAGCTATATGAAGTTGGAGGCAGTCCCAGTTAGACTTGACACAATACACAAAAATAATTAAAAAAACACAATTCCACCAAATGATTACCGATGGATTACTTGGACCCTTCTGCAAACTCTGTTTGAGCCGTTTGGTCTGTTGGAAATGAAAAGCTTTGAGTGTAAGAGAATGTTATTCAGACTGGTATAAGATCCCCTACAATGAAAGTGAGGCCTGAGGTAGAAAGGTGGTCATGGCTTTCTTTTGTTACAATACGTTAAAACAATTAAAATTCTACTCAAAAAATTTCCTCGGGGCACAGATTCGTTAAAAGTCCCTCTATAAAGAGGGGGCTGAGGGGGAAATTGATCCCCTCCCATTTACCCGCAACACTTTGGCCTAACTAAAAAAAAAGGAACTATATCCTTAGGCACGCAGCCAAGTGTTGAAAGCCACAGCTATGAGACTTGGCTTCAAAGGAGGGTGATGCTGGAGAGAGTGGAATGACTTTTTGTTTGTAAAACTGTGTAAAATGCACAAACCATGACTTGAAAATGTTCCATCAATACTCTCTTCACCAATAGTAAAAAGTGATATAAAGCCCCTTCCCCCTTCTCAAATGCTGATGTTTATACAAATAATGGCAAGTTTTTCAGACTCCACCTAACATTTTATACTTCATTATTTTACAATTGCATAGTAAAAGAAGCAAACAGGAACATAACAGTGACAACTTGTGGTCTTTGGGTCTTCAGGAAGTGAACTTCTTCAGTAGGACAGATCATTGAAATCCATAATACTTTTGAGGGTCCCGTTTCCGTATATTTGTAACTAATGTCGGTCATCGGGGTTGGTGGACGATGCTGGAAGTTACTGGCTAGTGTTTCCAACACGTCTTTACATCATCTGCACTCAATGCAAAAGAAAACGCCTTGTTATTCTAACCCTCCACCACAAACCTAAACCCAAACCCAAGCAGACATTCAGTGAAACATCTATCCTTTCAGCTCAGGTGCAGTGGGGTTTGTGCAGACACGTATTTGAACGCTCGCGAGGTCAGCATGCATACACCAACACTCTCCATGACAAACACACACACACACACACACACACACACACAGACCACTCAGTTAACTTTCAGCTAAGAGAGTTGTACCTTTGGACACAGTTTAAAAATACCAGCATTTTACAAATGTTTTTGTTCCAATGTTGGAACAGAGAAGATTGAGGGGTGACCTGATAGGAGTCTTAAAAATTATGAGGGGTTTTGCAATAGGGAGAAATTATTTGCTCTGATTGATGAGTCAATAACTAGAGGGTATCAATTTAATATGGTTAGCAAACAAGCAAATGGGAAGGTTAGAATTGGTTTCATGCACAGAGTAGTTAGGATATGGAATGTCCTGACGGAAGCAGGTGTTTGAAGCAGAAGCCATTTCAGCTCTCAAAAGGGAGCAAGATAGATATCTAAAGAGGAGTAAATTACAGGGGTATGAGGAAAATAGAAGCAGAAGCGATTGAAAGGATTGCTCTTAAAAGAGCCAGCACAGACACAATAGGTCAAGTGGCCTCCTTCTGTGCTAAATTTAAAAATGTTAACACAAATCATTACATGTACCACATTATTAGCAAGAAAGTAGAGGAAGTGGTCACTCAGCAATACCACTTTTTATTAGATCCTGCCAGATCTTTTAATATTTCCCTTCTTTTTTTATAACCCTTTATACCCTTAATTCCTAAGTATCCACTATTCCTTAGACATCCTCGTTTCTCCAAAGGAATAAAACAATTTTCTCCTCCTTACATTCCCCACCATCTTGCTACAGAAGAGCAGAAAGGTGACCTGCTCCCAGGCCTCCAACAATTATATTCTCTAACAGATATATGGAGATGAGTAACAAGGACTCAGAATCTTTTCTCCACTCAGGCGTCTTGTCCTGGTGTAATCTGTAGGTTACACCCCCAGGCCGTTAGCAAGACATTAATGCAGCATGTAAATATACAAACATTATAACACCATAGGTATTCACAGTATGTATAGATAGCCATACATCCATCCATGGCCTTGCCCCCTCCTACCTCTCTGACCTGCTGACTCCCTACCAACCTGCCCGCTCCCTCCGTTCAGCGGGCTCCGGTCTGCTCCATGTCTCCACCTGATCCACCTTACCATCGGTGCCTGGGGTTTCAGCCTCTCTGCCCCCACACTCTGGAACTCCATCCCACAGTCCCTTCACCTCGCTTCCTCCCTTGTCTCCTTCAAGGCCGGTTTCAAGACCCTCCACTTCGATCGTGCCCTCAGTCGCTTTCCCACATCTCTGCCTTCCCTCACCCCTCCCCCATGCTCAGGTCCTGACCCCTGATTGTCTAGCACCTTGGGACATCTTCCTGACATGAAAGGCGCTCTATAAATGTAGTTTTGTTGTTGTTGTTGTATATGGTTCACCCCTCCTTCAATACACAACATTTACAGATGTGTTGTAAGTGGCATACCTGCTGTCTTGGAGTGAAACTTGCTGCTGGAGACCAAATTTTGGTTGTGTTGGGGAAAGAAAAACAGAGACATTAGGAGGAGCAGTGTAAACAACAAATTACATTTGTATAGGGCCTTTCATGTCAGGAGGATGTCTCAAGGCACTGAATAGTAAGAGATTTGCACCCGAGCAGGGGGTTGAGATTGAGTGGGGGGTCTGGGGGGCAGGGAGGGTAGGGGCAGGAGGGTGGCCAAACGCACGGTCGAAGAGGAGGGTCTTAATACGTGCCTTGAAGGAGGCAAGGGAGGGAGCAAGGTGAAGCGACTGTGGGATGGAGTTCCAAAGGGTGGGGGCAGAGAGGCTGAAGGCCCGAAATCTTTTTAAAGACTTCTTTTTCAAGTAGAAATCCCAACAGAGGAGGTAACCTCGCCATTGATGTCGCTTATAAAAGTCGGTAACAAAGAAATGCAATTTCTCTGAACGCCAGCTTTGACCTCGGTTTAAATGGAGTGTTCTGATACCATCATTATGGGCAATGACAGTCTCACGGGGAAACTTATACTTGAGTATAAATTCCACCACTAATGTCAAGCCCATGGATGTACAGCAATAGACAGATCAGTAGCTCCCATGGTCTCAAGGAAGGAGAATGGGAGTTAATTGCTTTGATGTCTAATTCTACTCATTTGTCAAAATTAAATTGAGCTGCGATATTCAAGTCTCTGATGAAATATCAAATTTCAGTAAGCATATCAAGGACCTTACATACAAAGGCATTGTATGTAACCCAGAATCTGAATCTGCTTGGACCAGCTGATGAAAAGCATCTCGATACAGGGCTGAAAATTTACCCCTAAAATGTGTTAGAATGGATGAACTGGGGCTGAAATGAATGAAGGTTAAGAGACCTGATAGAGGGTTTTGAAATTATGGAGCGGTGGGAGGGTGGTGGTGGGGTGGGGATGGCGGGGTGGAGCGGGTGGTTGACCACGTAAACAGGGAGAAATTATTTCCACTGGTCAGTGAGTCAGAAACTTGGGTGCACAGTTTTAAGGAAATCACCAAAAGTGCAAAGGGAGAAGTTCGAAGACCGTTTTTACACAGGTTGCTATGACGTGGAATGCACAACTTGGAACTGTGGTTGAGAAAGAATCCATATCAGCTTTTAGAAGTAGATAAATATCTGAAAAGGAGAAATGTGAAAAGGCAGGAGAATGGGATAAATGGAAAGCTTTTTCAGACAGAGTACACACCCAACGGGCCAAATGACCTCTGGGCTGTAAATTTCTATGGTTCTATGCTTTATTGCCTTATTATTATTATTTTACTGCCTGCAGACTGAGGGGAGAAATATAAACCGCAGGCAGTGGATAGGACATAATAGTTGGATTTCAATGCATACATTTCACCCGGGATTACTTTTATGTACATGCTTCCTTGGGAAAAAAATCTCAGGCTTTTTTTTATTAAAGCAGCTTGAAGCTACCTTTATGAATACTGGAGAAAGGGGCAGAATTCAGTTGCCCTTAAGAAGCAGCTATATCTGGATGAGGGAACATACACCACAGGGCTTGATGAGAGTAAAATGTCTCATTTCTCTGAACAGAAGCACCATGTCGATGGCAAAGAAAAGGGAGCATACAAAATGAAAAGAAGACAAAACTAAGAGAAAAAGACCCAAGAGGTTATTACCAACTCAGCCTGCAACTGTGGTTCTAATGCAGAGTTTTCTTCTGAAACCCAGCGCATATAACATTAACTTGTGAAGTTCGGCTAATAGCTGCTGAAATGTTTTGTTATTAGACAGTTACAGTTAAGTGGTGTGGGGTAGAGCTGGGCAATGAGTATGAACGTACAGCTTTCTCCGAGGGCAGGTGCACATACAATGAGCTCAATAATAATAATAGTTGCATTTGATGTAGCGCCTTAGCATATCTTCGAGATGTCTCAAAGTACTTCACACAATATACTGTAAAGTGAATTGACTGTATATTTTGTGGGTAAAACGTGGCAGCCAATTGCGCACAGCAGTGTCACACAAACAGTTGTGGATTGAAGTAAACTATTTATTTTAATTTTTTTCCTACTTACTGCTAGATAAGCAATGTGGAGTAAGGAAACTTGCCCAATATTCCACCCTGCCGGTAATCGAATCCAGGTCTCTTGCTTGCTAAGCAAGTGCTTTAACCACTGAGCGACAGGACTCCTACAGTGCAATGGCCTTCTGCCCTGTAGGATTCTATGATTCTATTACGTAAGCAAGGCAGGAGGCTCACAGAATCATAACAAATTTAACAAACAATTTTGCTAAGATTTATCATTTTAACCCTCTCCTACTTTAAATCTTTGAGAAAATTGATAACATCAGTTATGTGTATGAGTTTAAAAAAAACACTACCGACAAATAAGATTATAGAAAATAAAAGTATACATATTAAAGTAAGTTGAAAACAAATTAACTTAAAAACGCCAATGACTAAGAACAATGTGATTTCAGTCCCTGGATCCGGTTCTCTGACTGACGTAATGTGTTGTTCAGATGCTTTGACCACGCAGACCGTCTCTGCCTTAAGTTATTACCCAGCAACACCTATCCTTGCTTACCAGCTTCCATTGACAGATCATCATGTCTTAGGTTGTGTATCACATATGAGGTTGTGTACTCACATATAAGTTTGAGATCTCAAGGGTACTCGCTTGGCACTGATAATTTCTTCAATTGCAAGTACTACGTGCACTCTTATTGTGTGAATCTTTTCAGGCAAAATATAACTCACCCAAGGCTAAGGGGATTAATTATACTTTAGGGGAACTCTATAACTAGACTTAGATTTGTGCCAGGTGGGCAGCAAACAGTCTAATGCCAAGTAAATAACCTTTTATCTTAAGAGTCCATTAGCACTGCCTTGTTTTTTTTAAAAAAACACATTCTCTCTTCCTTGAAGCGTTTCCTCTTAGTTTCCACTTATGCTAAATTACACTACCAGAGAGTTCCGCACACCTTGTTGATCTTCCTTGCAGCACTGCAGCAAAACACGGACCATTTAACAAGGCAGTGAGTTTCTGAGGATTGTAGGACTTAATGCAACATCCATAAGAGAATGGGAGCATTGGACTATAATTGCAGTGAAATGAACAGAGAGGAGCCATAGTCATACTTACAGGGGAAAGTGTTATTGATCTGCTCCATAACATCCGTAAGATCTGTATTCGTATCCTGAGGTGGAATCAATAAGTCATCTGAAAACAGGACAGTAAGGGCCGTTACCGCAAAAACTAATCTGATAAGATTTGTTTCAAAGGAGGGGTAGAATCAAGAGTGAACAACATAGATATGTCATGACAGGTTATTACTGTCTGTGCTAGTTACTTTTACAAATGAGGAATGTTAAATGATGAGTGTTTAAAGCAAGGCACGTCTATCAATGTTGGAATTTTCCAGTTAATTTCCCCCAACTTCTGGTCATCATTCAGATATAATTCTTTCCCTGTGGATAAGGAGCGCTCCTCTGGTGTTCTCAGTCCTGCTGCATGGTACATAAATCACAGTCACTATATGTCACAATAAATCCTGTGAAACGTTACAAGACAGCCTCCTGCCATGATAGGTGCTATATCCACTGTAAGGATCATCATTACATGCATCTTTTGGCTCCAAATAAGTGGTTCTATTCTGGAGCATGAACTCCGGAGGGTTGGGGTAAAAATTAAAGTCTTCCAGAATAGATCCACTTTTGCTGGATGCAATGTAATGAGGATCCTTACATCCTACACCAGTGCCTGTATTCCAGGGTATAGCTACACAGTCGGCCATCAGCAACATAGACTTTCTGTGAAACATTGAGTTGCTGTGCTGATAGCCAACCTGCTCCGCGCTCCATGCTTACATGCCAAGTTGATTGCAAGGATGTCCAGTTACATGCAGACACTATCCCCAGGTGAACACTATCTCCCAAGAGGAAGATATTGATGGTCAAAGAAAGAAATGGTGGTGGGACCAGCTACTGAAGTCGCTCACACTTGTGTCAATCAACCATTAAGATCAACATGTGACATGTAACATGAATTTCCTGATCTGAGAAAACGCACCACAGAAAATGGAGTCTAAAACGTGGCAATTTTCAACAGAATTCCTAACAGTACTGACTCTCAAATTGGGATTTCTTCCAGTAAACAACAGTATTCTGACCCACAGGAACTCCACTCCATATGGAATTCTGTGTTAACCTCTCATGTCGGGGATGGGAATATAGGCAAGGATTCAATCTCAGATCTAATCATTTGCAGCACAAATGCATCAATAAAAAATACGATTTCATGATATCTGAATGGAACAATGGACCCACTTAAAACAATAATATGATACTCGGCTCACCAAAAAGAGATAAGTACCTCTCAAATATAAGTGTAAGTGGATTAAGCATTCTCCCAAAGAAATGAAATGGTCAATTTGTTAAATTTAAACCTACAACCAACAATAATAGAGTTGATAGAGTGTTGCATGTCAGGAGGACATTTCAGAATATTTCACCCAGCTAACTGTTCACCCAAGCTGGGCAGCGTTTGAAGGAGGGTGGGGGTGGGGGGAAGCCATTGTAACCAAAAGGATGGTTAGAATGAAAGGTCTTAAATCAAGCTTTAAAGATGGGGAGAGAGGGACCCCGGATAAAGTTCCCGAGAGTGGAGGGCTGAATGGCTGAAAGGTAGGTGTACCGAGGTGAAAGATGAAGCACCACAGTGCCTCTGTGGGTGGCTGGTTTGAAACTATTGCTTAAGCTACTTCTCAGGCAATTTGAAACTAGTCAGAGTGACAGGTACAGAGGTGCAGGTTAGCCTTCTTGGGCCTCAGTAGCAATGCGATCAGGTTGATATTGGAGTCACAACTGTGCTGCAACCTCAGGGCCTGCCAGTACACAAGACATGCAACTATTATATTGATAATTTTGTTTAAACCAATACCTCCTAGGAAATTTGTGATTTCTTTAAAAACTGAAATCTGAAGCTGTCACTCTTAATCCATTGTGTGCTATAAGGTACATCTGCACACCTTCAAGGCAGCCACCTGCAATGTGGATTAACCACTGTCACAACAGGAGGAGGAAGAGACAGTCTGATTGACAGCAAAAATAAAATCCTCTTTCACATCCAGGGTTGAGTTTATAGCCGAAAGGCATGTCGGTGTTGCTGGCTTGATGCAGCATGTACAGTAATACTGTCTGTGGCAGCTTTTTTCACTTTCTTTACACTCATCATTGTAGTCAGTCAGTGCATCTCGTCATTCATTTCGCACACAAGTTAACCTTCGGATTTTCTTCTTACTAACCCAAGAGTTTTCAATGGCCAATAATTAACGGTTACCACAGCCTTTCTTTCCTATATAAAATAACCTAGCAAGTAAGCTTCCATTCATGATGAGGTTCTAGGTTTGAGTGAAGTGCACACTGAATTCATAAAGCATTCTGTGGATCACAATAGCTCTGGGGAAAATGGAAAGGTAACCAGCGCTGGATAAGTGATGTGGGATTTAAAGTCGTGGATATTCTGAAGCTATACATGGCTTACCTTTGGGAAGCAAGGAGAAACCTTGCATAACCTTTCCTGAGGAGGTTTGGAATAAGGATTGGTAAGTAAGGAATTGAACAGTAAGGAATGGAATCCATCCCAGTGTCCGTCCACTCACCCCCTCCCTTCCCAACTTTAAAACCTGCCTGAAGACTTTTCTTTTCAACTGTGTTTTTAGCTCCCCCCTCCCCCCAGCCCTCACTTTCCTCCACTCAAAGCTGGCTCTGTGCACCCCTCTGAGACACTGCCTGGAGTGAAAGGCACTACATAAGTGTAAAATTGTTGTTGATAGAATAATAAGAATTACAGTAGAGACAGAAGTGATTTAGGCCAATTATGCCTAAGCTGGTGTGGTCATCTCCTCTACTGCACTAATTCCCTGCTCATTCCTCTCACATTATTGCTGCAAGTTGTTTCTTTTCAATTAAGTAGATTGTCTGTGGTCTGTGGAAGGGTCTGACTTGCTGCCCTGCGCTCTTATATCATTACCCAAATACTAGGCACATCCCTTGGAACCAGATGGGTGACAAGCCTAATTTCAACCATTTGCCTGATGTATAGGACACTTTATGTACTGTTGCACTTCAGGTCAACTTGCAGTTTTTTTCATCCAACGCTAACCTGTCTGTGAGCTGAAGTCCTCATTGAAGAGCTGGCCATACTCAGATAGCTGAAAGGAGGTGGATGGAGAAACGGCAGCAACCCCGTTCACTTTGGGATCGGTCGATGGCTATATTAAAAAAAAATTCAACAGTGTAAGTCAGATCGTTCAATAAATTTATACTGGAAGTTGTTGATTTTTACAAGGCTGGCAAGGATTTCTAAGTATATTAAAAGCTGTCGGCAATATAACATTTACCATCATTGGGACACCATTTTTATAGCCCCGTCCTTCTGTTCACAGATAATAATAATGCTTGACAATCGTTTTGATGACATCTTATCATGTCATCAAAATCTCTCAAGAGCGCTTCACAGGATTATAATAATAATCATTGCATTTGACATAGCGCTTTTCACGACTTCTAGATGTCTCAAAGCGCTTCACAGAATATGCTGTAAAGTGAATTGACTGTAATATTTGTGGGCAAAACGCAGCAGCAGCCAATTGCGCACAGACAGTCGTGGATTGAAAATGACCAATTTATTATTGTTTTGTTTTTTGGAGGGATTATTATTAGATGTGTGGAGTAAGGAAACTTGCCCAAGGTTTCGCCCTGTCTGGAATTGAATCCAGGTGTCTCTCTTGCAAGGCGAGTGCTCTAACCACTGAGCTACAGGACTCCACAAATTACTGCAAAGTCAGCGAACAAATAAAAATTTTATGTACATACGTGTTATTCTGAGCCTAGACACTACAGTATAGTCTTCTCAGTACAACAGTTAGTAAATGGAACTAGTCTGTAATCAACTCTGTAACCCCATCACCTCAGTCCTTGCCAGGCTCCATATTGCAGAACAGATCGATTTTAAGATCCTCACACTTGCGTACAAATCACTTCAACTCTGGCACCTCCCTGCTTACACCCCACTCCTCTATCTAAGAACATAAGAATTTGATAAGACGAAAGAAGACCAAGGTCCATCTAGGATGCCTTCCACCATCCTGGCAGTCGCTTGACATGTTGTGTCCCAAACTATATACTGCATCCCAACATATTATTTTCTAGCAGAAAATCTATCTAATTTGTTCTTAAAACAAACATTTTCTGCTTCCACTGTCTCCTTAGGGAGCCTGTTCCATAAGTTTACTCTCGCTCACTGAAGTAATGTTTCCGCAGATTTGTTCTGAATTTACGCACCCTTCAATCGCAGGCTGTGTACTCTAGTTCTACTGTTCGGTACAAGAAAAACAGCTGATCATGGTCTACATCATGGTCACTGTGCTTGTGATTCCTAGCTCCAGGTCGTTTATGAAGATGTTAAATAAAAGAGGTCCCAAAACACACTCCTGTGGAACTCCACTGGTAACATTCTCCCAGCCTGATGACATTCCCTAAACCACCACCTTCTGGGTTTTCCCCTTCATAAACTCATATTGGCTATCTTTTATCATTTTATCTTTTACCTGCCCCCTTTGTTCAGCTGGCTTTCGCCTCCTTATCTCCGCATTCCACTATCAGCGGCTGTCCTTTCAGCCACTGTAATCCTAGACTCTGGAACTCTGCCTAAATCCGTCTGTTTTACCCTCTCCTTGACCATTTTCAGATCACGCCTGAAGACTTCCCTCTTCACCAGTGCATATGATCACCTCCCGTCTCTCCTGAGCTCAGGGTCAAGTGCTCTGAAACTTTACCACTATATAAATGCAAGTTGTTGTTGATGTTGTTGAATGACAATATCAATGTAAGACATGGATATGGGATAGGTAAGATCTCGCAAGCTACAAAAACAGTTAATGTCTCCTGCCTCCAATGAATCTGGTGGTTTGGCTTAATGCCCAGAGAGTTCACCTCTTTGCTGATCTTACTTGAAATACAACGACTGAGAGACTAAATGCAGCCGCTTCAACTAACTAGTTAAAGAAAGCTCTAACCAAAATGCTAATTAACACAGAATATTTGTCACAGCATTGTTCAGATCTTGTTGAATGGATCAACCAAGAACATAGCAGCCACAGAGCAAGTGTTATTCAATGACCATGGATTAACTGAGTTTTTTGATTGGGGGCAAGTTTGCAGGGCTACAGGGAGAGAGGAGAGTGTGATTGATTTGGATAGCTCTTTTCAAAGAGCCGTCACAGACCTGATGGGCCGAATGGCCTCCTTCTGTGCTGTATAATTCTATGAGCAGAGCTGCTTTCCCATCAACTCACCTTTCTTGGGACAAACTTGTCATTTTTAAAATAGCTAGATCCATTTCACTTTTTAAAAACAGCGTGTTTTCATTATAAACACATAGAACAGCTCAGAAATGTTGCAATCTTACCATCCCCACAACCAAAAACTGTTGCATGCAATAGCTCAAGATGTGCGGATACACAATATTCTCCTCGAGAACAAATGAGCCAATATTTCACAAGTCACAGGAAACAAACTACCACTGCAGCTGAGGGACATTGTGGTACAAACCATTTCAACTGCGATGAGGTGAACGAATTTCAGAATGTTTAAAGCCAAAGGCTTTATTGTACACTCAAGGTCATATGAGGATCAGTAGTTTACACCCATAGCTCCATCACTACAATGAATAGGTAAACATTCCCTGGCAAGGTAATAGCATTGGTCCTAACAAAGGTAATACAAAACCACTTTATACACCGTGGAGCAAGGCTTCTGTCCTTTCAGCTCTAATGAGGCTAATGTAATAGGCCAGCAGCTACCCTTTTACTCCTCCATATTGGCAACAAAACATCATATTTAAAGTGTCACATGGTTGGAATTAAAAAAAACACTACTTTTAACATCAAGAGTCACTCTAATTAAAAATAAAGATGAGTCAAGTTTCTAACTGCCAAAAAGAATGATTACTACAACAACATTACATTTATATAGTGCCTTTCACGTCGGGAGGACGTCCCAAGGCACTGGACAGTGTACAGCTTTTCAGACCCAAGCTGGGGTCAGACGGGGAGAAGGGAGGGGAGGGGAAGGGGGTTGACCAATGGCATGGTCGAAGAGGAGGGTTTTGAGGCGGGACTTGAAGGAGGCTAAGGAGGGGTCGAGGCGGAGTGACTGGGGGATGGAATTCCAGAGTTTGAGGGCAGAGTGGCTGAAGGCTCTCCCACCAATGGTGGGGTGGGTGGGTCGGGGGACGTGGAGCAGGCCAGAGCCGGCTGAATGGAGAGAGAGGGTCGGCTGGTAGGGGGTTAGGAGGTCAGAGGTAGGGTGGGGCGAGGCCATGGAGGGCTTTGTGGGTGAGAACCAGGATCTTGAACTGGATCCTCTGAAGGATAGGGAGCCAATGGAGTCGGGCGAGAGTGGGGGAGATGGGGTCACGGAATTTGGTGCGGGAGAGGACACGGGCTGCAGAGTTCTGGATTATCTGCCGCCTGTGGAGGGAGGATAAAAACAGATTATTTTACTTGAAACTATGACCATGGAGTAAGCGAGTACAAAATTAGCGAGCCTCGTAAAAACGTTATTTCTAGAAATGTTTCTCCTGAGAGCAACAGATATTTGGATCCCAACAAAACGTGGTTTAATACCTTCACAATGAAAAAGGCTCGATAACTCTGTGACTGGGACAGAAGGTTAAAGGAGGAAGAATAGAGAAATACTGACTCTCTGTGAAACACAATGGTTCGAATTCCTGCCAGAGCCATGCAAATGTCACTGCATCTGGTTGAACCATGTGGATTGAATGTGCAGGAAGGAGCATTGGGTTTAAAGTTCAAATAAGAGCCCATAAGGAGAAATTACAGAGCCTCCTCTCTTTGCAATTGTACCTGTGTTTCTTCATTACGTTTAGTAAGTTATCTGGAATTCACTATGGTACAATTGGAAGGGATGGGTTCACGAGCTGAATCAAAGGACATTAATGGAAAGAAATCACAGCTTCTCCCCATCCAAAGTGGAAACAAAACATTTTCGAAAGATTCTTTCAAGAAAGTTGTGAGGACTTTGGGCTAACAAGCCATTCAGAATTGCGCAATTTTATTACAGGTCAATACTGGCTGGGTTCAGCCACTGTAGATTGTTTTGCAGCTTTGAGAAGCTACTCCAGCTATTGCACCCCCACCCATCCTTTCATTATTCCTGGGCTTCAGGCAAAGTGAGCTCTATTGTGAGTGAACATACATACACACCGAGATGTAAGTGGCAATCAATACTCCTAGTTATTGACTGGCTCTCTGTTGGTTCTTGGTTCCAGTCAGTCTACTTTGCCTGACAGGATAAATTGCACAGAATGTCACTTTGTTCACTAAGTGACATGTCCTGTGGCGTTCTGAATTCATGGAAAATTACATTTAAATTCTCAATTCCATTTTCCACATGATGGGAAGCTTAAGACTCATCTCTTTTACTGCGCTTTTGGTCATCTCCTCCCTCCCCCACCCAAGTTCGGGTGACCAGTCAACTGTGTGAAGCACTTTCCCTTCGAGACATCCTCCCGCCGTGACAGGTGCAATATAAATGCAAATGGCGTTGATGGTGCTGCATTGTACATTCCTGGTTATTACCTTCCTCAATTATTGCGTGGAGTGGAAAGCCAGGGACGATTTTTGCAGA
Source organism: Callorhinchus milii (assembly GCF_018977255.1). NCBI lineage: Eukaryota > Metazoa > Chordata > Chondrichthyes > Chimaeriformes > Callorhinchidae > Callorhinchus > Callorhinchus milii. The sequence goes on along the minus strand of NW_024704744.1, from coordinate 69,007,446 downwards.
GCCATCATGTGAAAACTCTCAGATGTGGTATTGAGTGGCCAGGCTGTGACATTCCTGACTCAGGCACAGAGATGGTAATCTTTTCCACATGGTTACCTCGGCCAATGAGCTCAGGCTCAGCACATCAAGCAGATGTTGATGGTGTTGCATTGTACCTTCCTCGGCTATTACCTTCCTCAGTTATTGTGAGAAACGCCAAGGTTCCGGACCCGCTGAGTGAGGCAGAGCAGAAGAACCACAGATATTCACAGTGCATGGTTATAGCCTCTGCACAACTGCAACATTGGCTTTGCAGGAGAGGACACGAGCTGTAGAGTTCTGGATAATCTGCAGCTCGTGGAGGGAAGATTTGGGAAGGCCGACAAGCAGGGAGTTGACATAGTTGAGCCCAAGTGTGAATGAAGTTTTCAGCGGCCTGAGGTGACAGGCTGTGGCGGAGCCGGGCAATGTTGCGGAGTTGGGGGAAGGCAGAGTGGGTCATGGCACAAATGTGGGGTAGAAAGAACAGTTGAGGGTCAAACAAGACGCCAAGTTTCCGGACTGGCTGAGTGAGGCGGAGCAAGAGAACCATAAATATTCACAGCAGAAGGTCATTTGGCCCATTGTCTGCGTTGGCTCTTTTCAAGAACAATCCTTTCAATCAATTGTCTTCCTGTTCTGTGCAGTGAGAAGTGATTGGCCAGTGGCTATCAGGAAATCCCACATGTTAAATACTCTCTGGGCAGTTTCACATTAGGGTGACTTCACTTAGCTGCGTTATCGCTAAACTGCCAGGTGGTCACTGAAATGCATACACAGATGCCCACTTGAGAATGATCTTTTTTGTGCAAACATTTCAAAATTCCCACCAAATGGCTAGAAAACAGCAGCACGAGGTCGGACCGGAAAATACAACAACAATTTCAGGCAGGAGCAGCCCATTGTTCCACCAGCCACCCCAGCCAATTCCCACAGAATTCCTTCAAGGTATCTATCATTAAATCTAATATTCCCGAATCCTTTTAGCTGACAGGAACTTGTCTAATTCCCTGTGAATTTCTAGAGGCAGAGAGAGACCAGAAATACCTCATCTGCACGCAAATGATTTAGTTACTTCATTTGTCACAAGGTAAATTCAGAGGCAAATCTTCTGGCAGAGTTCTATTTGGATTCAGTGAACTTTTACATGAGGGATTTCTACTGTAGTTGGAGGTAGGAGCTTGGGGAGGTATAAGCCAGCAAAGGATCAGCAAAGTGAAGTACAGAATAGTGAGCTCAATCGTTCAATCATTGCTGATAGATTTTTCTTTTGAACTAAAGAACGCAGCCAATTATAAACTGAAAATAAGAAAGGCCTCAGCACCCCAAGGCCGTGCATTAGAATGAGACTTCATCCATTTACAGAGCAAATCACCTGCAAACTGCAATCAATTCCCTTTACTTGATGCTTCAATGACTCGTAGTATACAGCTCATAGCATCAGTCCCACTGGGAACCGAGAGTACAGAACCTTTTCTCTCTGTATCACACAATACAGTTCAAGATCCTGGTCCTCACCTTCAAAGTTCTTCATGGCCTTGCTCTCCCCTACCTCTGCGAACTAACCCACTACTAATCTGTCCGCTCCTTCACACTCAGCGGGCTCCGGCCTGCTTCACATCTCCCTGCCTCGCCTGTCCCACCATTGGCGGGTGAGTCTTCAGCCACTCTGCCCCGCCCCCTCCATCCCGTAGTAACTCTGCCTCGCCCCCTTCTTTGCCTCCTTCAAGACCTATCTCAAGTTCTGCTCTTTGACCGTCCTTCGATCACCCTCCTTCCCCCACTGCCCTCCGCCCCGCCTGATCCCGACCCCCAGCTCGGGTCCGAAACACTATTTGTCCAGTGCTTTGGGATGTCTTCCTGACGTGAAAGCCACTATACAAAAGTAATTTTGTTGTCGTTGCTGTTGTCATCTGACTAACAGTGACAGTGTATTAACTGGTACCTTTTGCCTTTGGGTTGAATATTGCCGTCTCTTCACTGATTCCTAAAGGTTCAATCTGGGCACCACCACATTAACACACATCATAAAGAAACCTGTAAACATTTGGGTGCTAGTAGAGGATTTCACCTCCCTTCTATAAACAGCACTTTACACCACACGTTGGCTGGAGAACGCAATCCTGCTATAATAAATAATGCAATAATAAGCCTTTTAACATTGGCGTGACTGGCTCCAAGGTGACATGCTTGCCAATGGAATGTTAGAATCCTGACCAAAGTAGGTCTGCAGTTTTCCAGGACATTGCTGATGACAGCACCGCCATCCAGGCTGATCAGCAGGACAAGGAAAGTCAGACTAGTCAGCTCCTGTTAATCCTGCAAATCAAAGCCCTAAAGGGGAGGGTTGTCTTAGCAGGACCAGCAGCAGGAAAGCTTGCCAGACTGTACTCTCAATGGCAAGCTATGCAGTTTTAGCTGGTTAGACTCCAGCAGTATCCCAACGCCTATTCTGGGTCCCAGCCTCGGATTTTGCCATTTCCAGCTCAATACTCTGTGGAATTAGGTAAGTAGGATGGGTCGCTTCAGGGAACGCCAGTAGCCATTCCAGATATGGGAATTTGGATGTGTAGGCAGCATATAAATGTGGAACTTAAGATACTTCAGATACTCTTCAGCATGGTGACGGGCTTCTGCATGTTTCAAATACCTGGCTTTCCCACCAGTGGTTATTACCTCTTCCAGTAGTTTACGCAGACGACACAGCTGTGACTCCAATTGCTTGTTGTGATCCTCCAGGATCTGCATCCTGGCTTCCAGCCTCCCCTTGTGCTGTCGCAGGAGCTTGGCCTCGGCCAGGAGCTCAGCATCCTGGGGGCTCTGCTGGGTGGGAGAGAAAGGGTCGTGTGGAGATGACGGATTGAGCCCCTTCAGCAGGTGCTGCTGTTTTAAACGCTCGTATTCAGCTTGCAGAGTCCTGTGAGGGCAGGAAGGATGAGAATTAATTGCAAATGCAGCTGCCACGCACAGGGCTGCTGTGCACAATACGTGGCATACAGCGTACACACATAGAGCTGTCACGCATACCACCCGGCGCACTGTGTACACACGCAGGAATGTCACACACATGTGGCACACAGTATACACACAGGAATGTCACGCACAATATGCGACACATGCGGACACACAAGACTAACACACAGCAGTCCTGCCACACAGATAGAAGCACTGAATAATTCAGTAAAATCATGGTCCCGCACAGCGTCCTCTTGCTCAAGCCCACATTGTGTAAGATAGCTGGCAATAAATCTAATGAATTAATGCAGCAGGAGGAGAATATGTTAATCAGGAAATTTATGGAGTGGATGGATATTCATCGGTTATAAAAACCAGGCTGAGAGAGCGAGACTCATCTCTAATTAATATTTCCAGGTTATTTAAACAAACCTTGTGAAGTAGATGGATGGCTTCAGTTTCCACCTACAGATCTGTCAGTGTAACATTTATTGGTTGGCCTAAAGAAATATATTACTTTATAATCATCTATGCACAATTGGCATGGTTCATGTTCACAGACATTTATAAATACCATGCTTCAGATACATACGTTTAGCATTCTAGCATGGGAGAGTTTATTAAATGAAATAAATGAAAATGTGGAAATGAATCGAGATGATACGGTCATTAAGAATCAGTTCACCAGTAACTTTCTTCAAAATCTGTCCGTTCCTCACATTTCCTTAAAAACACAGCTCCATTGAAAAGGTTACACTTGACGTACTTGTGAGAGGGAATACAAATGACATCAAAATCTCTTCACTTTATGACCCTGCTACCCATCCTTAAAATCTCTTTGATCAAAAATCTCAGTGATTCTGATTGTTTTTCTGAAGGGTTTTGAGATGTTAGTGTGGCACAAGGTCAACTTTGCTAATGCTACAGAAATATGCTTAATCAATTTTTGCTGCAGAAATAACTAAAAGGTTTTCAATCTCTTTCCCCATCGACAGTACATTATTGTCCATTCCGAAACTCAGTTTTAACCAGTACAAGGTTACATCAACAAAACACGACTGAGGTGAGCAGCAATGAATCCTTTTAACAGGGGTGACAGAAGGTCGCTAGATGCCGTAAAAGAAGACAGGATCTTACAGAGAAACAATTTTCCCCTCCCCATTTGAAATTCACGCTCATCCAGGTGTTGGGGGTGTTCATGCTGGGACCTGGGACATTTTCCTTTTTAAGTGCTCACCAACAAGTGCTCCCAGATCACAAACAGCTCAGCCAGATCAAGAGTAAAGACACTTCTCTCTTCACAATGGTCCTAATCCCCAACCTCAAAAGAGCATGCTATTGCCACTTCCCACACCAGCTGTCCTGTGGCCTGAATGAAATTGCCAATTTAGGTTGAATTAAGCACATTTTTGCTGTGAACTCACACCTGCTAAGAGCTGGGTTGGGACTGTCCAAACTGATTTCACACAAGGCCCTGACAGCCAGTTAGCAGAGGAGAACATCATCAGATCTACAATGAATTCAGACCCAGCTCCCAGAATTGTGTTAACCCAATGAAGCCCTCAGATTTCATACATTAAGAATATTATACTGTAATAACTGTTTGGCTCTTGCACTATCCCCATGTTGAAAGCAGTCATTCTTTCAAGTGGCAAAGACAAGCTTTTCATTACTCAGGTATTCCCATTCAGATGAAATGCAACACTTCTCATTGGTACTCTGAGCTCACATGTTTAAACCATTTGTATTGGTCACAGCAACCTTTCCCTGATAAATGTGAATGTCTTTGTGTCCGGTTGTCCCCTTTGTAATCGTCCGTGCCTAAGCTCAGATAGTTTGTACCTAAGGGTGAGGTTCGGGTTTTTTGTTCAATCATTAATGCTTTGCAGCTGCCATCATATTCAGAAAAGCACATCAGATGTGTTGTGTTAATGCACTGCCCACAAGTCTTAGCAGGGTAAAACCTAGCAGCAAAGAAAGGACTTTCGGCAGAGAAGGCCACCGAATCACTCATACCTCTCCTCTTTTTGTCACATATGGATTATACTTCACAACAATCTTTAAATGCTAGTCACAGCTTCATTTCTGATTCATACGTTAGCAGTTTAATCTTTGAGAGGTTTTTGAAGAAAAAAATATTTTCCATCCTACCCCACACAACTTTTAAAAAGAAAAAAATCCACAAGCTTTGAATTCATGAAACAGATTCCAATCGGTGAAGCAGAAATTGTGCGGAGAGTTCGGTGTTTAGCAGAATTTTTCTTTTGAAACTAGGATTTTATATATTTTTTCAGGCAGCACAAACTGGGACTGTTGATAAGCAATGTTAATAGGAAGGAATAATTCCCCCATCACTGTATTTACTTATCGAGAGAAGCAGGCCTGGACTTCCTCATTAAAGTCGAGGTAAGCACAGCCTTTCTGGGTTCATTGTTTTCTACATGCTACCATCCACCACATTTCACCCGGAAAATATTCAGTCAATTCACTTTGCAGCATATTCTGCGAAATGCTTGGAGACGTCTCAATGGTGTGATATGGAGAAAAAAAAAGAATTTTTTAACATCTCAAATTGAAGGTTGCTAGTACTGGGTAATCCTACAAACTTTACAGCACAGGAGAGAGGGGATCATTTGGCTTATCAAGTTTGTGCTGGTATTGACTCCCTTCCACCTACTCTAATAATGGAAACGTTTGCATTTCAAATACCAAGCGATGTGTCACCATCAAGAACTCCCAGATCACTTACAGGATGGCGAACAGGCCACAGGTACAGGAGGAGGCCATTCAGCCCATCGAGCTTGTTCCACCAATATTAGATATTGGCAGATTACAAACACTGAACCCTGGAACCCACAATCGTCACACACTGGCAGTCATGATCGTGAGGAACATTTGTTACACGCTGAAGTCTTCTAAAACAATATTCTAAGTCACAATTATGATGTGATTTGGGGACTGGTTCTTGGTCAGAAGATCCCAAATTGCAAATCCATCAATTACGGTCACGGAATTGCATTTGGTGCAGTGACATAGCCCAATTGCAAACCCATATTTTTGCCCTTGGTGTAAAGTTTAATTAAAAGCTAGCAGAAGAGATTCCACTAAAAGACCTCCTCTCAGAATTAGTTTTCAGGATAACTAACATCAAGTCAGAAGAAAGTTCTGGTGAAATCACTGAATAAGTAAAAAAAAGCAAGCAATAACTCGTCTTTACCTTTGCTCCTCTTCAAGGTCGGCAATAATGTGTTCCAGCTCTCCTTGTTCTTCCTTCTGCACGGACTTCAGGATCTGGGCAGGGCTCTGTGGCTGGCTGATGGGAGACTCTCTTCCCAGTGTCTGACAGTAATGTTGGATCAACGTGTGCTCATCGTCTCTGCACCACAAACATACAAGACAGACTCATTTCACACTCTTCCTCTTCCTCGGACAGACTTTTTCACTACTTTACTCACACTAAGCGGGAAGCATGTCAGATGCCCATCAGCCACATGCCAGTTCAAGCTGTGAACAAATGAATCTTATTGATTCAATTACACCTCAAAGGAACAAAATTCATTCACCAACTCGCTGGGGTGTTTATTGTGCACCTCAGTGACGGGCTGGTTTGAGCAGTAGGCCATTTTAAGTGGTGATCAATAAAAATGATATCTTCTGCCGCCTGTTGAGCAGCTGCCCTTTCCCAGTCAGAAATTGCTCTAATCACTTACATGCTTCCTGTGGTCGAGCTGCTGTCTGTGAGCATGGAGCCATTGGTTCTTTCCATCTGTGCCAACCTGAGCGAAAGAGGAGATAGTATATCATTCCATAAACAATCAAAAAGAAACTAAAAATGATCAATAAATAATAATTAATCCTTGCATTTCAGGTCAGGAGGATGTCTCAAAGTGCTCCACAGAATATACTGTGAAGTGCAGTGACTGTGTATTTGTAGGTGAACCCACACGGTTGTCATTATCTCTCAGGGGAGGGGATGGAGTCAAAATTACAGGAAGAGTGGCAGGACTCATTTGGTAGCATTCTTGCCTCTGAGTCAGACAGCTGTGGATTCGAGCCGCATGTTAGAACTAACATAGTTTAACCTGACACTTCAGCACAGTGCTGTATTGTTGGGAGGTGTCTTCATTATCTCCAGGCTCGACTATGCAAACGCCCTACTTGTCGGCCTTCCCAACTTCTCCCTCCACAGGCTGCAGATAATCCAGAACTCTGCAGCCCGTGTCCTCTCCTGCACCAATCTCCATGACCCCATCTCCCCCACTCTTGCCCGACTCCATTGGCTCTCTATCCTTCAGAAGATCCAGTTCAAGATCCTGGTCCTTACATACAAAGCCCTCTATGGCCTCGCCCCACCCTACCTCTGCGACCTCCTAACCTCCTACCAGCCCGCCCATTCCCTCCGCTCAGCCGGCTCTGGCCTGCTCCACGTCACCCGACCCACCCGTCCCACCATTGGCAGGAGAGCCTTCAGCTACTCTGCCCCCAACCTCTGGAATTCCATCCCACAGTCACTCCGCCTCACCCCCTCCTTAGCCTCCTTCAAGTCCCGCCTCAAGACCCTCCTCTTCGACCATGCCATTGGCCACCCCCCTTCCCCCCCTCTGACCCCAGCTCGGGTCTGAAATGCTGTACTCTGTCCAGTGTCTTGAGACATCCTCCCGACGTGAAAGGCACTATACAAATGTAATCTTCTTGTTGTTTTGTCATCCTCCAGATTAAACTTTAAACCGAGGTCCTGTCTGTTGGGGTGGATGTTAAAAGATTCTGTGGCATTATTCAAAAATGGAAGGCAGTTTCTCCCGGTGTCCTGTCTATCAATCCCCCAAATAAAATAGGTCAATCAATCCATGGTTGGGACTTTGGTACATGCAAAATGGCTGCCATATTCGCCTACAAAAAAATCACTGCACTCAACAGTAATCAAAGCGTTTAGATACGTCTTCACCTGATAAGGTACAAAGAAAATGTCACAGAGGTAAGATGGGGTGAGGCTATGGAGAGACAATGTAAGGACGAGGATCTTGAATTCAACAGTCTTCATGGAAGAGTTTCTGGCAACCTTGTTTGTTTGGGGGAAGAACCACCCTCATTGGTCACAATGGATTCAAAGGGAAGGAAAGTTCAATAAACATGTTTTTCATACATGTAGTGCCTGCCCCTTCACCATTGAACTGGAACCCTAAAATTGAGTGTTTCTCACTTTCTGCACATTTTACTTTGGACTGAAATGGCACAGATTTACTCAGAGGTCACAGTTTTTTTTAAAAAAAGAACTACCTAAAATATACACATTATATATTAAAATCTACCCATTAAACCTCAAAGACAAAAATATCTTCAGTTCTGGAGACAATATGAGGAATGAAGCATTTAACCACAGATGAGAATTGCAGTGGGGAACTGCAGGATCTCAGGCAAGTGTTAATTCAGAGTTGTCTTTCACCACTCAGTCTCCAAACACATCGCCATTCAAAAACGTGGTGTGCTTGAAATGTCAGCCTCAGCAAATCCAGCATTACTAAATAGGAGACCGAAACTTGTAAGGTGATAGCTTTTTGATAGCTATCGTTCACAAAAGAAAAACCTACAGCTTTAAGCGTTTAATTTGACATCGAATCTAATCCTTCAGTGCTGCTAATTGAAAGATGATTGGATACATTGTGCAAATTGAATTCAGGATTCAGTTCACAGCAACCTCCAAAGCCAGCGTTTACTAAAACCTCTGCTATCTGCAGCAACAATTCTGTGGCTGGCAGCACTAAAGCAAATGTCATTTTTGGCGTTCAACCTACGGGAGTTGCACTTTGAACAGTTCAGTTCAATGATGACAAGGTGACCTGGTGTTTCAATCTTCTCTTTTTGAATAGTGTTATGGGATCGTTAATGTCTCCTGAAGAATAGGCAGATGGGGACTTAAGCTAACATCTCATTCAGCAATGATAAGTTGAACTTTCAGCAGCTTTGTGATCTGGCGTCCTCTTAGCATTAAAAATTGTGCTTTTTGTTTGCAATGTTTTAATGGTGGGACATCCACTGTAAAGATTTAGTGGGAAAAGTGGCTTTTTCTTAGCAATCAGTGTGCATTAAACCTACAGATCTTAAAAGTGCTGGGTTGATATATACTGAAAACAGGTCACCCAGCACTTCAGGCAGTTCAATACATAAGCATAATCCTCGGACTTGATACCCCAACAGCATACTGAGTAATTGGAATTGCACTGATTCTCCTATCGGCCCTGTGTTAAAATGGACATTGAGCCATCAACGAAACGAGACTGATGTGATTGTGGGGCTTTGAAATGAGAATCAGATAACAGTTGCTACTGCAAGTCACTGACATAAGCAAATGGAAACCTGTATGTAGCACTCAATCATAAGGACGAAGCCCTCGTAATTTTTTTTGCTACATTTTATGTTCTGATGGGTGGAGAGTTCAGGAATAATCTCGTGGATAACATTCATCCTGGCAGGCCCTGTGCCAGAAGAGTGAGCTGGCAAGCTGGAGCCTATTCAAGAATCCATTTCCTATTCAGGGCTCCCCAGTGTGTTTAATCCTCATTCTCTGCAGTTATCAGGAATCAGCCTATGGCGTGGGTAAAGGTGGGGGAGCTTACAATTGGCCTCAATATTCTAGCTTGGAGGGAGAAGGGAAAATAAATTTAGTTACAGTTTCAGTTTACAGATTGTTAACTAACGACTCCTTTCAAAATGTGTGTGGATGTGGGTATCAATTGAAGACAGCCTTGGCTGTGATGCCCCTCCAGGCCTCATAGTGTGTTGCCTCCTACTGCCTACACTAAAACATGATAAATGAGAGGTACAGAAACACAGACAGCATCTCCAGAACCGTACTCCAGTCAACACAGCACCTCTTCATGAGAGGAGAACACTTTGAAAATTGCGTTTGTGTGCGTTTGTATGTGTGCTTGAATGAAGAAGAGATGTTTTTTAAAAAAGTTAAGATACAATCTTTTGAAGAGTCAGCCAAATTAAAACAGAGGGTAGATTAAAACAGATTTTGTAGATGCTGCATGACCTGTTGAGTGTTGCCAGCGACTTCTGTTTTTGTTTAAAACAAGAGGGTGGTGGTCAGAAAAGGATTTTTTTTTAAAAAGCATCTTGGAAAGTTTGGGGGGATGTAGAAAAGAACTTTTCTTTAAAGATGTATAGATTGCTTCCCCCTGTGTTCCAGCCAACAATTCTTCCCCGCCCCTCTCCCCTAATCTCCTGACGTATCTCTCTGCTTTGAGATCTCACTAACAAGCATCAGGTAACAGTGAGCTGGAGGTGTTGTGCTCAGTGACAGCCAGGCCAGATCAGCACCTCACTCGGCCAAACACTGCTGTCAGCGATGCAATGATTTATAAGACCCGTAGTGACTTTTACCTTTGGGTCGATGGCCTGTTGTAAAGTTACACGACAGAAACCAATTTCCTCCCTTCACAACCTGCAGAAGCACATTAGCATTTTAATGACGTAATCCTTTATTTTTACCTGCTGGCATAATGTTCTATCCGGGAATGAGTGTCATCATGGGACAGCTGTGGAGACTGTGTAGGGCTGCAGACAAAAGAAATAACTTGCTTTTTAATAAAAGAAACAAAGAAACGTCAGGGACTTTGAGTTACACAATTGGTATCGAGATAAATTAAATGAAAAACTGGTGTTATCGCCCTTCATGCCCTGTAAAGCGAATATCATTGGTGCGATAACATCACAGCTGCTTCCACCTCTCCCTCTAACTAGCTGTAAATCCACTTTAATCAAATATGTTAGGGCACACTTTTATGGACTGCAACAGTGCAGTGTGAGAAGCCTGGTATTTTGTTCTGTACAGAGGCTAACGGAATGTTTTAATTATTCAGCCATGTCTTCGGACAGTCACAGGAGGAAACGTTCCCACTGGCTGCGAATCGCTGGTGAAACCAGTAACTCTTGGGGTTGATTTTAATAACAAGTACACTAAAGGGCTTCTCCAACACACCATCCAGCCTAGCTTTTGGGAGAGAGGAAAAGAGCGAGCAAAAACACAGACGTTCACATGAAGCATCCTTCATGCTTACAATAATCCACATAAGAATGAGTTATTAATGTTTTTCTAAAGTAATTAATCTTGAAGCTGGTTACATGAAGAAAACAGACAATGGAGGGAAATAAAATCCCCGCTTTATCCCACTTGCAAGGAAGATCTTGATTGAAAACTTCCTTAGACTGGAAATAAAACAAGTCAGCCCCAGGGCGCTACCCAATCAAACAGCCGAGTTAAACTCAGACCAGATCTTCTGGATTGTAGTTGCACTGGAAGTTTAGTTAGTTCAGGAAGTAAATCATGGTTAGGATGAAGATGAGGGTCTTGGCATGCAGGAGAGTAAGAGGTCCATACTTACTCATACTGCTCAGGCCACATACTGATGAGCGTGACAGGGCTGCAAGAGAAAGGTGGAGGAAACCACAGAACAACCTTTAATACAACTCAAATCAGAATGCCGAAGAGCTGAGCCTTAACAAGGCAGAACCGTGTTCTCAGTCCAGCTGCTGAGAAAGGGAAGAAAGGAACTGTGGCACCAAATACTCAAGCCTGTGCATATCACCCACAGTCTGTCAGACCGTTTTGTAACATTTAATAAAAAAAATTTTGTTACATAACTTGTTTTCTTTTCCCTTCCATCCCGCTCACAGTATTTCCTTTCTCTTTAACATTCCTTTCCCCAAATTACATATGAGATGAGGAAGGAAGGATCATCCAGCCCTTGCATGGACAAGCTCGCATTTTTCACCGCCTGCACTTTGAACTATCAACGAGTTCAAGCCAATTTATTTAATCTCTTCAGAGATAAATTATTGTGGATAAGGCTTCACAAGAAGATTAATTTGTGAAATTTCTTACCTCCCACTTTCCCAGTGACTGGCATAACCTCATGAAACTGCAGGATATCAGTCTGATAGAACACCTGCATTATTCAAGCCTAACCAGCTGCATAGCATATGACATTTTCATCATCCCAAGTGCACAGGAAGTGCATTGCCCAGAGTATTTCATCATGTGTCTCTTATACTTATGACCTTCCATCCTTGATCACAGAGATACAACAAGCTCCTTTTTAAGAGTTGTTGATTTACAGATTATTAACAGCTTTTAAAAGCAATCTGTTCCACACATCAGCTCTACTATAAGTGTGATTATATATGTCCATCCAAGTAAGCTCAAGTGCGTGTGTAGTTGCTGTCTGTGTGAGAGTGTACTCAGGCAGAAATATACAGAGCATTTTAAAAAGACTTTCACTTAAACTTCTTCCCTCTCCTCCTCCCCCCCCATTCTGACCATGAAACTAACCTGCCAAACAACAGCTACTTTTTCCATGAAATTTCTATCTCAATATTTCCCAAAACTCCCATTGTTTATGAAAGAAATTAATTCTCTCCTGTTCAGAACATAGTGGAATTGTACAGCACAGAAGCCAGCCATTCAACCCATCGCATCTGAGCCAGTGATACCCGTTTATTTACATTTCTCTTCCTTAATCCCATATTTTTAATTTTTATCAAATATTTCTCTTTTGTTACGTGACCTTCTAAAATCCTGGGCAGGTTGGGTTTCATTTGGTGTTATTTTTCCTATTCTTTTCTCTCGTCTTCTCAGCACAGATCAGGGAGTGAACTGGGACCTGCGGCACAATGAGCAGCCTGGTCTGAGCTGAGAAAGCTCCCCTTCAATTGACCTCAATGTGCCAAGAGTGAGCGGAGCACCAGCTTCTGTTTGTTAAACTGTGATCAGGAAGCACTTCTGTACTCAGAACGTGTAGCAGCTGGAATAGATCACCAGGAAGACAGCTCACAGGACTCATTTAAGAATCAGCTCAATGTTATAATGGGAAGGCAGTAGCTTGGGTGTTTTGAGTTATTTTGATCTCTCCTGAAGATCCATCATGTGGACACAGAGAGGAGATAGAATGGAAGCTTGTTTGTGATGCCCCATTCCCTCTAGAGTCAAATAACCCCCACCCTTCCCCCATACACACACACACTTTTTCTTCCTCTTGGTTGACACACTGTATTAGTGGACAAACTTTCACCAGAAAGCAATGGATCACAAGCCTTTTGTCGCCAGTACTTGTGGCTGAGCCACAGCACAAAGACCGAGTGGAGGAGAGTTATAACTGTGGCCTGTCCAGCCCCGTTGAGAAATGCATTTTAAGGTTGTAGATTGTGAATCTGACCTTTTTTATATAAATAAAAACAAATCCTTGATATTTTAATGAATTATTTCTAGCCCAGGGATTTTATTGGAGTAACTCCTGCTGCGCACTGTTATTAGCACAGGCTTTGTGCTGCCTGTTCACGGGGGCAGTTGAACCTGATTGCAGTAATCTGCTATTGCTGAGGACATTCACATTAGATTGGCTCATCAACTCCAGCACCAATGTTACAGCAGTTCAACCAGGCAGAAAGGTGCTAATGGCAGTGCGGCTCACACAAAACGTTTAGGCATTTATGTTTCAGCTGAAAAAGGTTGAGTGCTACTTCATTTCCCAAAACTCACTTTCCTCTATTGGTTTAAAATCCTTTCACTCTTATTTTTCCACAACAACCCCACACACACGTACACACTCCCCAGCCCCCACTGTGTCACAAACCATTTCCCATGAAGGAGGCTTATGTTGCTTTTTAGCGTTTCCACTCTCAAACGCTAAAAAGCAACATAAACAAAATGGATTTGTTGTATTCATTGCAACTTCCTATTTGTTATTCATAATATTGAGATACACGATTCAACCCTACTCCTCCCCTCCCACCCAAATCATCCTCAAACATCAAACCACTGAAGCCCAAAACAAGACTCTGTATTGTTCTCTTCTCCCTGTGCCAGTCACAACTGTCCTTTCCTGGCTCAGGATTCAAAACTTGCTGGCTAGCTGTTTTTTTCTGGAGGGTGGTGGGGGTGGGGAAGAGTTCCAATTTCATATTCATGAATTGCAAACCAGGTGTTGTAATTAATGCAAGAAATCTGTTCACAAATCAAATTATGCAAATTTATCATCTTCACAGTGTTTATTGAGATGTGTGAACAAGTCGAGAGTAACCTGCAGTTCCACTCATTCTCCCTCCCCACCTACGTCTGTCCTTCCCCAACTTGTGAAGGCAGTACCTGATGTTGAGCTATTGGTTTCATGGACACTATCCGGTTTCTGGCACCTCAAACAAGCGCTCATTCTTTGAATGAAAGCTCAGCCAGTGATTGCAGCCAACCGTGATCCTGTCCTAACCCAAAAACTAGAAGCATGCAGACATCAATGGATAGTGATTGGAGCGGAACTCCTTTTGCCCTCCCCTGAGGTATTGAGCTTGATTGCAGCAATAAAAGCCTGCATTGCTGTCACAGCCAGGATCAGCTCATTTAGCATAGACTGATCAAGGATTGAACCCATGATCTTCCTGATCTGTGTGGCTCAGTTCACCCTCAGCAGTTCATCAATTGATCCACTGGGAATAGTTTTATGAGTGGAAATCATTGCTGACGTTAAAACATCATATTCCTATCATCCTTAAAATCTACGCTGCTAAAAACGATAGACAAAATATTAGAAGCCGCAGCTTGAGAATGAAAATCCCCATTCAGAAATGGAGCTCTCCTCTTCCCCCCACCCCCCAAAAAAATAATTTGTTATTTGATAAAAAATGTTCTGCATTGTTGTGAAGATAGTCTCTTGACACGCAGCTTATGGAAGTGAACTTAAAGCCCTTGATGCTGCAAATTGCTCTCTGTAATAATGCCTGGACTATTCAGTGAACGCAATGGATATATAATGGCTTATCACAAGTTCTAACCAAACTAATTATTCACTGATAAACTTTACATCATTACTTCTGTTTGCAAAAACAATAAATCTCGTAAACTCGCTTTCGTTGAATGCAGGATGTACATAAGAGGATGAACAAACCATAAACAAGCAAGAAATCCTCTACATATATTACACAAAGGTTGAGCACACAAGGGTTAAAAAATAGTAACCAAGGATAAAATCCTTGAGTGTTACTTTTTTTGTACTGGATATACTATATGTACTTACACCAAGAAATACAGATGATTTAAAATGAAGCCTGGTAGAATCTATAACAAATTGTTGTTCTCTGCAGCAGAGGATTTACTGAACACTCAAGTCACTTCACTAGTTACACAGACACTGCTATGTGGAGAGGGAAGGAGCGGGGAGGAGGAGGAAAAAGAGGGTGGGGGGGGCACACATGTGTGCAATCGGCCAGATAGACCCTTGTGGGGAATCATTTATTTCAGGAACAGATCTTGGTTCTGATTTCAAGGCTGTAATGGATCCCTCTACCAGAGGAAAGAGTCATCCACTATCTAACCTGCCAATTCCTTTCATTATTTTAAATTCCTTCAATCAAATCACGCCTTAATCTACTGCACTCTAAGGAATATAAGCCTAGTATATTTTGCCTCTCCTCTTCATAAGTGATGATACTTCCTGGCTTTGCGTTGGCCAGGCCACAGATGGGAAATCACATCTAACAGATGTTAATCCTGCAGCTCTCAAGATATGTCAATAACTGGTAAGTATCAGCATTGCTTTCATATATAGTATTGGAACTGGTAAGTATCAGCATTGCTTTCATATATAGTATTGGACTCCCACTGGATGTACATGCACGCTACCTTGGAGGTGACCACAGTGGTCACTGCTTCATGGTAACGACACTTCTGCATGCAAAGGTTTCTCCCACACACAAAACCGCAGGCTGCTGTGTACATGTGTTGTACTCAGCAGCATGTGTACATTACAGAATACTGTGTCACATAAGGAAACTTACATTTCAAGGTTATCGCCTTCCAGAACGGTTTGGACGGGCAAGTAACCCAATCGGGGGTGTTTGGCGAAGTATTTTTTTGACCTGAACTTGTTTTTCAACACCTTAGTGAAATCTCGGACATCTTCGCCAGACGTGGTCTAAAAGAATCAAAAAGAAATCCTGTTAGAGAACAATGTAAAGATTCACACTCACTATTTCACTCCAGCCAGGATTCTGTCACATTAGAACCAAAGACATCACTTTTCTGGACAAGTTATGTTCAATGATAAAGTGAATGTCGTCCAGGATCAAGTCAGAATACAAAGACTCAAAGGGGACCTTATGGAGGTGTACAACATTTTAAATGTAATTGAAAAAGTAAACCCAGATCAATACTTTGGACCAAAGTGTTGGATTTATCAAGACAGTAGAACAAGAGGACATAGGTTTAGAGGTGTAAAGGACAATTTCAGGACAGATACCAGGAAGTTTTTCTTTACACAGAGGGTAATCAATGACTGGAAATGATTGCCAGGAAAGGAGATAGAGGGCAGGATACTGGACTCATTTAAAAAGCAGCTTGATGCAGTGATGGAGGGGGCGCTGAAAACAGGAGGACGGGTATTGTGGAAGATGAGGTCCGTTGGGCCGAGAGGCCTTCTTCATCTAGACCAATCTTGTGAAATGGCCAGAGCTTTAGACACGTCACACAAGACTTTGATCAGCGGTATTGCCATTGGAGTCCTCCAGCTCAGTGGTTAGAGCACTTGCTTCGCAAGGGAGAAACCTGGGTTAAATTCCTGCCAGGGTGAAATGTTGGGCAAGTTTCCTTCTCCACATGCCTCTGTTTACCTAACAGGAACCCGGTTGTTAGTCAATTGGTGATTCGCTTTTCTAGGGGTGATGATTGCTTCAAAAAAAATTGTTCACTCAATCCACGACTGATTGTGGGACACTGCTGTGGCGCTGTGGCTGCTGTATTTCGTTCACAAAATATACAGTCAATCCGCTTTACAGTATTTTCTGTGAAGCGCTTTGAGATACCTTGAAGATATGATAAGGCGTTATATCAAATGCAAGGACTATTATTATTATTTAAGTATTTTCTCACAAAAAACACAAATATGAGCAAACAGGGATTATGGAATGGGGGGGGGGGAAGAAATTGACCAAATATTAAATAGCTTTAGTGGAGGAGCTAGCACTAGCACAAATATCATTGACTCATTAAGAAACAGCTTGATGCTGTGATTGGAGGAGAGAAGGGTTGGCAATCTGGAAGGATAAGATCAAATGAGCTTAAAAAAAATTCTTCTTCATCCAAACCCCTCATCATTTTCTCACCTACACCTAAATTTGACCAGTGTTTCCCACCGAAACATCATTAGAAGTCACAGCTTTAGAACAAGCTCCAAAGACAGTTGGCATTGTCGAATGTTGAAGGATGGTTTGTGCTGTGTGTGTGAAACCAGGCTGAGCAACAAAGCAAACGCACTGCCAGGAGATGGTCTTTACCTTACAATCCTGGGGGGGGATCTCATTTAACCGAAACTTCACAGAGATTTAAAACTGCCTGCCCAAAACCTTTTCATAAAGACAATGCAGAGGACTACAGGATAAAACATGCATTACTCACTGGAGTGCAGTACTCCACCATTGGGTAATGCAATTTATGTCCTTTTGCTGTACGTCCAGAAAAGAAACAGCTTTGGCAGATGTCATAGTTGAAGTGTTTGAGACTCCGGTACCTGCACAGAAACACAAGCCAAATGTAATCAGATTCTTTCTTATGAACCATTGTTACTAGTGAAACTGTTTAATTTACAGTGATTTCTTTTTAAATCCTAAATTTTCTTCTCTGCTGATGTTCCTTCCTGATCATTCCTTATCACCAGCTCCTCCCCTTTCCTTCACACCTGGTAACTTCCTGACCGAGAGGACAGGCCGAAAAGGACCTCAAAGCCTGACTCTCCATAAATCACATGATAAAATACAAACGGATATAGATGTCAGTTAACTGCAGCTTGAAATGGTAATGAGTTAGGTTTTACTGCAAAAATCCCATAACGGTCTCACCCGACCCTACCCCTGCGACCTCCTTCAACCCCACCGACCCTTCGCTCAGCGAGCAACAGACTGCTTTATGCTTCCCAATCTGCCTTACTATCGGGGATGGGCTTTCTGCCATTCTTTCCCCGATCTCTAGAATTCCATCTTGGAATCCCTCTGACTCGGTCCCTCACCTCATTCAAGGTCCGTTTCAAGCCGTGCCTCGTTGACAGCTGATAGCATTTTCGGGCACCTTTCCCCTCCCCACTCCCCTCAGCCAGGGTGCCCAGCCAAGCAGCATCAAGGGCTTTGAGACACCCTCTCGACAAGAAAGGCCCTATATAAGTGTAAACTGTATTGTACTTTCCTCAATGGCCTGAAGCATCTGCGCAAGAATAAAAAGTTCACCACTTTTAAAATTAGAATAAAAAATGTGGCAAATTCACTGTTAATAATATCCCTAGTCGCAAAAAACAGGATGCGGTCGAGTGCCAGTGGATGCTGTAACCAAATACTCTTCTCAGATGAAACAGACTTCATTCAATTCTGGTTTCTCATGAGTGATCAAATTACTTGGCAAACCCATTAGAAATTTAAATTGCTCCTGTTGTACTTTATTTATTTTGCCCTTGGAAGTTTCACAATGAATTACCGCAAAATCTGAAATGGTTTCCAGATCATGATTTGGCATTTTGTTACCCGGCTCACCTAAATCCAACAATCGGACATTCTTTACAGATGTTGCACTTTGCCTGATGTTTTGCTGTTTCAGCAGCTGCCACTCGATGCAGAACAGGCAGCCAGACCACGGACTGAGGCTCCAGTCTCATCCACTCCACAAACAGTTTAACGTCAATCTCTGTCTTGTTCTGAGCCTAGAAGAAAGTAAAATACCATCCACATCAACACTGGTTCAAGGATTATTGCATTCCATAGTGAATGAATTACTGGTAATGTGCTAGAGGCTGCGTTCAATCTCCTGGTATTCTCAACGCATCCACTGGATGAATTTAATTAAAATACTAATCGTCTTTTATATACAGAGGGCTCACTCATCTACAGTTGTAAATGAACCAACGTTGCATAGTATAAGCAATAATAATTGTATTTAATATAGTGCTGATAATGATGAAAAGTCTCAAATGCTTCACAATATTTAACAGTTTTTGGCATGATCGTGAAACATTTTTTAAAAAAAAGCAAATTATCAGTATTTTTTAAATAAAATTTGTGTTTAGCAAATTTATCATTGCTGTTTAGCAATAGATTTCTCTTCCGAGGAGATTGATCATTTCAAGAGTGAGCAACCAATATAATGTGAGCCAGAAAACAAACTATGCAATGAATTTACAATTAAATTCATTGATGCGCCTTTCACATCAGGAGGACATCTCAAAGTGCTTCACACTACTGGCAGGGCTGAGGAGCTCAGCCAAGTAGAGACCTTAAGGTGATCTTTAGAAAAGGGAAGAGAGAGGGAAGGGGTGAGGTGGAGGGACTCCCAGAGAACGGGGGCAGAATGGCTGAAAGCTCACCCACCAATGGTGTTGTGCATTGAGCAGGGAAATGTAGTGATTGGTAAGTGGAGGAAAGGGGCTGAGTTGATAAGGGTTGCCGGAGGTCGTAAAGGTAATAGGAGGTAGAGGGATTTGAATGCAAGGATGAGGATCCTGAATTAGATCTCTTAGGAAATGGGGAGCCAAACAAGGATGGAAGTCATAGGCTCACAGAACCTGGTGGGGGAGAAAACACTGACTGCAGAGTTCTGTACGGTCACCAGCTTGTCTAATGAGAAGCTGAGGAGTTTGGCTGTACTAAAACCGTTTGGCATTCTTCATGCAACTCTGGTTACTTTAATTAAAATACCAATTGCCTGTCATATACAAAGTATACAGAGATAGAGAATGATGTGCATTTTACACATCGTGGGCATGGTTGTGAATATATACACAAGTGGGTTGAGAATACAGCCACTTAGAAAAGCTCAATGTTAGGTTTTCAGTTGTACAATTTTAGTTAAGGCTTCGATCAAAAAATGTAATTAAAAGGTACATTAGTACAAGCTTGACACAATATCACAAAAATGTGCACAGCATATATATCATACTGGTGTATGGCAAACTTACGTGCTGGAAACAACTGCGTACACTTGGCTCAATGTTACTCCCACCGAATGAGGCGACTTCACCCAGCTGCCGAGGGATCTGGATTGCGTCGTGAAGCAAATGGCTCAGGCCTCGCTGGTCACACTGGGCATTAGGTCCGGCCACTTGTTTGAAGAGATCTGTATACAGGCAAAAGCTAAAGTTGTCGATAAAGAAAACAGTGACACTGCTGAACTTACAGCAGCTGAGAGGAGTTCTATGTAATGGGCACTGCGTCCACACATACACAGTTTGTATTCCTGCAACTTAATCTCCAGATTCATGTCCATCAGCAACTTTGAGTTGCCCAGCTTAAAGAAAAAAGTTATTACATTAGAACTGTGCACTTTTCTCATCTACCTGTTCTCACAAGCTAATAAATAATAATAGTCCTTGCATTTGATGTGACGCCTTATCATGTTGTCAAAACACTGTCAATTGGCACGCTCACGTGCTAGTCGACTGAAGTGCTGAAATGTGAATTGTGCCATTGCAGGATTGTTGGTTTTAAACTGAAAGACAAGAAGACATCAAAGTCCAACTCAAATCTTTATGAAATGTGAGAGTTTGTTCACTAAGCTGAGGGAGAAAGAGTTTTTTTGTTAAAACTCTTAATCATGTTAACATGACTCAAAATACTTCTCAAGTAATTACTTGTCCAGTTTAGTGATTGCTTTTCCCACACCAGACTCTAGGAACCTATCACCCCTGTTTTTCACTGGCTCCCCATTCCTCAAAGAATCGAATACAAACCCTCATTTTTACCTTCAACGCCCTCCATGGTTTTGCTCCCGCCTCTGACCTCATGACCCCATATCAGCCTGTTCGCTCCCTTCGCTCAACAGATACCGGCCTGCTTCAGGTCCTCCGCGCTTCTCGACCCACCACTGTCGGTCGGGCATTCAGCATCTCTGCCCCCAGACCCTGGAACTCAACCCCGCAATCCGTCTGCCTCACTGCCTCTCTTGCCTCCTTCAAGTTCTGTCTGAAGACCTTTCTCTTCGATCGTGCCTGCGGCTACCCTCCCACCCCCCCCATCTTCCTCCCCTTCTGACCCCCAACTCTGGTCCAAAAATCCTTGACTGTCCAGCGCCCTGAGACGTCTTTCCGACATGTAGGGCGCTATACAAGTGTCATTGTTTGGAGTCCTGTAGCTCAGTGGTTAGAGCACTCGCTTTGCAAGCGAGAGACCTGAGTTCAATTCCAGGCAGAGGGCGAAACCTTGGGCAAGTTTCCTTACTCCACACGCCTAATAATAATCCCTCCAAAAAAAAAACAATAATAAATTGGTCATTTTCAATCTACGACTGTTTGTGGGACATTGCTGTGCGCAATTGGCTGCCGCGTTTGCCCACAAATATACAGTCAATTCACTTTACAGTGTGTTCTGTGAAGCGCTTTGGGACGTCCTCCCGACGTGAAAAGCGCTATATCAAATGCAAGGATTATTATTATTATTATTTGTTGTTGTTGCTTTTTGGAGCCAAAAAATGTAGCAATCGTTTGCACTAGCAAGGCATCAAAACAACCATGGCGTACATGATCCACCACTGGCCAGGGCACTGGGAAAAACTCCTTGCTCTGTTTGAACACTGTTATGGGATAATTGGTAATGTCCACCCGAAAACAAGCAGATAGGGTTCAATATTTCATTCCAAAGATGGCATCTCTGCCACTACTGCTGTCTCTCTCCCAGCACTACACTGGAAGGAAAAACTGGACTATGAGCTCAAATCCTGACAACAACAACAAGATTCCATTTATAGAGCGTCTTTCACATCGGGAGGACGTCCCAAGGCACTGGACAGTTGGGTCAGGACCCGAGCAGGGTGGATATGGTCAGGGTGAGGGGAGGGAAGGGAGGTAGCGAGAGGGGCTAGAGAGTCGAGAGGGGAGCTGAAGGCACGGTCAAAGAGAAAGGTCTTGAGACCGGCCTTTTCCGGTCATGAAGTAAGATGGCATGAAGTAAGACGGTCAGATTATACTACTAATTAACTTTGCTCCACAACTCAGATACCTCAAAGTCTCACTGTGGTGCTATCATTTATTGTCTTGCAAAGAGATCCCACTGTTAAGACTAGTCTGATGCTAACAGCTCAGACAGGAAGGACAGAACATTGAAAACATTTAGAAGAGCCATATGCTTCTTCCGATTAGTATCTCTGATCAGAGTCTCAACATATTCTTGACAATGTGATAAGGCCTAGATCAAAGAGAAGGATTATTATTATTACTCATCACAAGCCCTTTTCTGCATACAAATCATTAAAGAAACCTAATTGTTCGCTTTTTTTCACAAAACTCACACGTACTGTTAACAATTTGTCATTATTATTCCAGAGCACAGCTTGCTCACATTTAGATCCACACACATTTTTATTTGTCACTTTTAACAGCTGAAGAACTATACTGAAAACGGAAACAAAACACTCATTTTGTAATTAAAATTACCATCAAAACTGAATAAGTTTCCGAAGATGAACATGCGATGATTGTACCCAACAGTACAGATGACACTCATTGTAATGATACTCATTCACTGTTTAAAAAAAACATTTCTTCGCTTCATTTTTTTGTCAGCCCAATTACTCACACTCTGAATGAAGAAATTAATTCTCATGTCACTTTAATGACACAAACTGACACCTCATTTACATCAGTGCACATATTCCTCCATTAACATCAAACAGCATTTCTGACAGCACCCACGATGAATTAATTTGTTACTAAGTACACAGACAAAATTCTCAGCTTCTCAGCTACAGTGTTAAGGAGGCTTAGATGTGTTGTTTTGTATTAAAATATTCTGTATATACCCATTTAATTTTGCTCTGGTCTTCTTTAAACAGCATTCTGTGCAATGCTCCAGCAGTAATAAATTGTGCTGCAATGCCATGGGGATAAGTCACAGATTTCCCTAAGCTTCATAAATACTCTAACAGCTTGGTTCAGCAAGTGAGTATTAGTTCTGCATCTAAACTTTTAAGGACAGGGGACAGCTCCTCAAGTCACGACACTGGGAGAGATTTCCACAGGCAGAGAGGCAGTGCATCATGTTTGGTTACTGGCACCTTTTGAGATTGATGCAAGATATTGAGACAGCAGTTCTCATGTTCCTTGCATAATACCAACAACCTGTGACAGTATGGCTACATTGAGTGGTGTTGCAGACAGTGGACTCTGTCTTGGGGCAGACATTACTCATCAGGCCCATTGGCTCACTTTACTGGCATTCTGGACTTCCCTGAGTTTGAAAGGAAGACATCTTGCTTCCTCCCATGTACGCTGGGCTCCAGGCTCAATATTTGCATTAATGCACAAATTTACTGTCAAAGGCAAATTGCTATAGACTTCAGAGAAGAAAAGTGACACATTTTTTTCATTGCAAAGTCACTTAGTGAACAATGCAAGGCCAGAAGTCTAACAAACGCCGTCGCCGAAAATCTCCATACAACTTTCCACAGCCAGAATTGTCATTTTTTTTGTGTTTTGATAGCTTTTGACGCCCTGTAAATTGTCGCTGAACAAACACTATGTAAATGAAGTAAGTCAAAACGCACTATGAAGGGGACTGCATGGTTAGATTCCACGTACAATTGCACCGCAATGAACATTTGCTCCAAATAAAAGCAGATGGTTATAAGGACACATTGCGGTTTCCAGCTGATTGTCAGTGTGTCGTTCAGCAGATCACTTCTACCCTTAAAATTTACAGCTCAAAACATTCAGTCCAACTGTGCCTTTCCATCTGCAGTAAATGAATCAGTACTCACTCTTGTATTTTTCCTCTAGGAGACCCTTAGATAGAGACATCAATCCGATCTTCAGAGATAGCACACGGATTTTTCCACTCCTACCCCTGGGTAATAAAGAGCAGTACACAAGGTCACCTTCTGTTCAACTGCTGATGAGATCACCTCACCAGCACGTGTCCTTTCTTTGCTTAAACAGTGAAGCTCGACTTAGTACAAATGCATTTACTTCCGGGCACATCAAGCTCCCACAGCAGAATAAATAGATCTGTAAGTGTGCCGAGTTTGCACTTTATATCACCTCACAGACCCAGGGGTTGGAAAAAGTGCCTCGGGGCCACATGCGCAATTTAGATTTATTCTGTGTTTTGCGTGTCAATCTGTGAATGAAGTGCCAATCACACAGGCCTAACACTTTGATCCAGATGATCTGAAGTGACAGCTCTCAGGTAGGTCCTAGTGACAAACAGCACAAGACAGCCGCAAAAGACTAGGGCACCTAGCCCACTGCGCTTATATTACCTGCCGCAGTGGGACATTACTGGGTTGTGGGAATACCTGCAGTCCTCAGAACTCATATCCTGTGTGGATCAAGGCACCCAGGTACACTTGGTTCAAGATTTATTTGTACAGGTTTAAGGTCATTCTTCTTCTGCTCACACTACACTTACTATTAGTGGGTAAGCAACTCTACAAGTAAAATTTTAGTGTGACCAATTATTTTTCTCCCCACTGGCCTCTCTGCTCTTAGTCTGTCCCACTCTTACTGGTGCGGTTTACAGGTGCCGGTTGCCCTCCAATATCTTATCCGAGTTGCCTTGTTCATGTGTGAATCTCGGCAGTAAGTGTCGGCAGGCTACTCAACTGTGAAGGATGTCACAGCCGAACCTGATTTCTCCACACTTACACGTACAATCGGTAAAGGGTGCCTTCGAGTGACCAGCATCAGGAACCAGCCATTTATTCCCTCCCTCACCCTGAGAAGGTTAGCGCAATTTATCTTCTTTATGCAGTCCAGCCTGAGACCAGGAACTTTAGGACGCAATGTGATTCAAACCAGTAAACTCCTGGTCCATAACCTGTAACTCAACCCCATTGGGGCTGCCCAGGTTTGAGAAATTTCAACATCAGCTGTTTTAACTATGGATGTGATCACGCAACATGATTTCCAGATAGTTACTAGCATATGCAAGCAAACACCCTAAACATATCGTATCAAAACTGTCTTGGCACTGGTCTTCACGAAACTGCATATCTATATATATATATAGAGAGAGAGAGATGGCTTTTGGTTTGAATGGCAGATCAATCATCTTCAATTGAAAGATGAGTGAAAGCATCTCAGTAACATCTGACTGTCTGACAGTCAGTCAGTCAGTCAGTCGTGTGACAAGATCCACCAAACAAGCAGCTCAAATATTGTAGGTTGCCAGCATTATGAATAATAATAATAAATAGTCACATTGAGCTTAGAATATTATAAATATTCGAATGTAAATTTTGGCTGCCATCCCGGGGGCAGGGCATTAATAGTCAAAGACACATTAGCACTTGAACACAAAGTGTTGCATCAAAGTGAATCAGACATTTTAATAACACACTCTAAAGACTTCAAGTGCAAATATATTTGTTCTATTTCCTGAGTACGGTAATCAGGGTGAAACATTCATGGAGCAGAAGCATGCAAATGGAATCAGTTTGTCTTTAGTAATGCTACTGTCCATCTGATTACCAACATCTATCCTTAGGTCAGACATGTGAAAAGTCAGACAGGCCAATTTCCATACTGAGCAAAAACTGAAATTTTACAAAAAAACCTTTGGAAATTTTCCTTCTTTTGTGGTAACATTCGGAAGATGTGGATGCATTAGCTTAAAGTGGCGAACGACATGTAGGGATGAACTTCTGAATCTCACTTCACTCAAATTTGATTACCTGATCAGTAATCCTTGTGGATGTCATTTTGCATTGGCACAGCACACGGGTATCAGCATTTCCACTCGTAGGCGATTTACAAGTCGATTCTCTGGACTTTTACTTTAATATTTAAAAAAGCAATTTCTCCATCTCATGATTAATTTACCAAACCACGAGGTTAGGCTGGTGGTTCAATCCCAGGTGTGGGGACTGAGTCAGCATAAGTATGCTTGGTGGACATTCCTCTCAGACATCTCTCTGTGGGAGCCTCACAATCAACTGCTTCATGTTGTACTGTCACACCAGTTAACAATTTCTTCTCGTCTTAACTATCTCCACTGTTCTGAAGCAGCTGACTCAACCTAGAGTATAGTTCCATGGCACCAGCTGAGTCCAGTCAGCAGGTGGTTTACAACTGAGCTCAATCTAATTCCCACCAGACATCCACACAAGTGCACATCCTA
The DNA here is from genome assembly GCF_018977255.1 of Callorhinchus milii. Lineage (NCBI taxonomy): Eukaryota > Metazoa > Chordata > Chondrichthyes > Chimaeriformes > Callorhinchidae > Callorhinchus > Callorhinchus milii. The sequence goes on along the minus strand of NW_024704744.1, from coordinate 68,981,340 downwards.
GCACATTGATAAAATGTGTGAACCTTGATTGATTTTTGCCTCCCCAATGCTGAGCCCAATTGTCAGACTCAGAACCCTGAGATTATCAAACTTTGCATTCATCAAAGATCTAACTTGGCACCTTCCGCATGACTGTCAGACTGAAAAGGACAATTACCTATTAAGCCAGCAGAGGAGTGGACATTGCTTATTTATGTATCTAAGAATATGATTGACCAGGTTTTGAAGCCAGTGCACAGTTTGCTTTCAATTAAGTGATAAGCAAAGTAGCTCATCAGTGATCTCTTCTTGCTGCTTATTCTTGATAATTAGTAGATTATTTGAAAAGCACCAATTTATTACTTTTGGAAAAAAACTGTAATATTACTTTGATACAATATACAAATGAAAATTGAATGGAAACGTAACAGCTTGTGGCTATCTTAAATGAGTTTATGTAATCAGCCAAATTTATTCCAAACAACTTTGAAATGTTATGAATACGTTATCAAACTTAATATCACACTAATTATAGAAAAAATAAGCAGAGGTTTACAGGAAGTGAAATATACAAACATTTACATAAATATTGTTCTATAAAATGTGAAACTAAATTGGTTTGGATGGATAGAAATAAGTTTTAACAAAACATTTTCTTGACTTGCAAACGTTAGAACAGGTTTTTGTGGGGGAGCAGGGTTAATATGGAGGATTCTCTTCTCTTATTACAAAGAAGCAACTTATTCAAACTCCTGAGGAGGGTCATGAAGTAGGGCTGTTGAAGATGATGAACCTTAAGTAGCGATCGTCTTGTACTAAAACCTAAAAAGCTACTTTGTGAGTGACAAAATTTCCACATTCCCCAAATTTAAGATTATCCCCCCAAAAATCTCCATTAACCAGCAAGGTTGATTATTCTTTCAAAGTCCAATCAATATCAACTGGCTGACTGATATGTCGAGAAGTAGCTCTTTCTGGGTGGCACTGTCTGAGTTACCAAATCCACTGATGCAGTCGGGCGCTTCAGGTGAGAATCACGACCCCAAGGTACTGCAACACTAATCCAATGTCTTTTCCTCTGAATTAAGAGGATCAGCTAACGGTTTGTTCCTATTAGGTATCTATTATATACAATTTATATATGTACAAGATGCGACATTGCAATTTCCACTATACGAATACATAACTGCATTATCATCATCATCCGTACATTTGGTATCACATCGGGAGGATGTCCCAAAGCGCTTCACAGGATTCACTATGAAGTAGAATGACTGTATGATAGCAGGAAAAAGTTCTTTACATTATATTAATATTATTATGGTCTTTATATTATATATTTACCAAACCTTTGGAATGGGAGCTGATGAAACTTCCTAAACTTATTGTAATTTATACCTTCAACTTAAATAAAAATTGAAAAAGCAAAACCTTGTGTAAATATTGCCCTACTGTGAATGAGTATTTATCATCAAGCAGTGTTCATTCCACTCAAATCATGTGTGTCTCAAATCTCAAACAAGTAAGTAATACGTACGTGTCAAAGACATTTAGAAGCCAGTTCAAACACATGTCCACACACAGCGGCACGTTGACCAGATCCTTGTGGCTTTGCTCTAGGCCGTCGTAAATAGTTGTTAAACAATTGATCACCTCAGTCACGTTTAGAAGTTGCTCATTTTGTGTCAGCTTGTGCTGTTCAAAGATGCTATGTGCAGTGTTCAGGTCCAATAAATCCACTGTGAAAGGAAGACATTACAAAATTAGAACTCATCAGAATTTAAACTTATTGGAGCTGCCTGAACAAAAGTTAGACAGTCTCTTTCTGTCCTGTAAATGATCGCAGCGAGTCAAGGTAGTATTTAGTATTGGCATAAACAGGCCAACTCTTCTAAAAATAACAGCAGTACTTCCAGCATCAGGCTGTGATTCCTATTTAAATGTGAATATAGAAAAATATGCTGTACAGTCTGTTGGTGGAGGTACACTGGTCCTGACAGAAGGACTTGGCTAATGACGAGATAGTTAATACTTTAAAGGATCCCGATTGGAATCTTCATTCTCACTATTTAAAAAAAATTGGGTCACTGAATCCACAACCGTTTGTGGGACACCGCTGTGCGCAATTGGCAGCCGCGTTTCGCCCACAGAATATACAGTCAATTCAATTCACAGTATATTCTGTGAAGCACTTTGAGATGTCTAGAAGACATGAGGCACTGTATCAAATGCAAATATTATTATCATTATAACCAGTTATTATTTTGCTGGATATTCTGGCAGACACCAAACCACCTAGTGATTCCTGCGTCAACATGAAGTCAAAATAATTTCATTTCCACAATGAATAGACATGTAGGAGTGGAAAAATGCAGCATGCGATGTGATAATTATGATGCGGGACATTCCAATCGATGCTTGCAGTCGATAACTTCTACAGGGAACTTCCACTCCCTCTTTAAGTTGTTTTTTGCCCAAAAGCCGATCACTTCAGCTATTGTGCTGGCTGCTGGGGCCTCACAGATCCTAGCAATTCAATGTTGCTTTGGCTTAACTCGACTTTTAAAATTATAATTATCCCCAGTGTACAAATATCACATTACTTCACACACCAGATTTTTCACCATATACGGTAGTCTCAATGCTCAAGCGAAGCACCAATGCTTAGGCTTGATCTGAAGATGCGCAGTACAGGTGCAAACAGCGGAAGCGGCATTAGGTTTCTGAAGCCGGGTGGCCGTCTGGGTGACTTGAAGAGACTTCAGTGATGATCAATGATTTATTTCTCAGGCAGCACGTTCAAAACCAGGAATATGCTTTTGGGTGGTCAGGGTGGAAGAAAGTACGCGGTACATGTACAGTACATGTATGCGGATGACACCCAACTCTATTTTTCCACCTCTCTTTGCGACCCCCAGTCCCCTGATGTTCTGTCAGCCTGCCTGTCAGATCTCAAGGGCTGGATGAGCGCAAATTTCCTTCAGCTGAACGCTGACAAGACGGAAGCCATACTCTTTGGCTCTCGTCAACGTCTAAAATCTCATGGCTCTCACCTCCTCCACCTACCAGACCTCCCACTAAAACTCTCCGAACCTGTACGCAACCGAGGCGCCAGTTCGACCCCCAATTATCCTTCCTCCCCCACATCCGGTTCCTCACCAGCACCTCCTTCTTCCACCTCCGACACATCACCCGTCTCCGCTAATATCTCTCTCCGAAAGTCGCTGAAACCCTAGTCCATGCCTTTGTCACCTCTCGGCTGGACTATTCTAACACCCTCCTCGCCGGTCTCCCCTCCACTACCATTCATAAAATCCAGATTATTCAAAACTCTGCCGCCCGCATTTTCACCCGCACCAAAATCCACTCTCCGATTACCCCAGTCCTTGCCAGACTGCACTGGCTGCCTATCCCAGAGAGGATCAACTTCAAGATCCTCACCCTTGTATTCAAATCCCTCCACTCCTCTGCACTGCCCTACCTCTCTGACCTCCTCTCTCCTCAAACCATTGCCCACTGCCTTCGTTCCTCCGGGTCTGTCCTCCTCCTCGTCCCCCGAGTCCTCCGTTCCACACTCGGCGGCCGTGCCTTCAGCCACTATGCCCTGAGGCTCTGGAATTCCCTTCCCCAATCCCTTCGCCTTGCTATTTTCCTATTTTCAGGTCCCCGCTGAAGACCTTTCTTTTCGACCGCACCTTTGGTCACCTTCCTCCCCCTTCCCGTGGCTCGGCCCCCGGGATCCGTTACTATGAAGCGCTCTGAGACGCCGTCCGGCGTGGAGGACGCTATATAAATCCAAGTTGTTGTTGAAAGTGCACCACTTTCTCTGTGGTCTCATTGAGGATGGGTTAATAAGTTGGAACAAGGACAACTTTTTTCCACGCAGTTGGAAAAGAGTGCGTCGTATTACAGAGGTCATACAGCTGCACTGTAGGGAGCTGTTCAATACCTACAAAGTGATGCAGGAGATAGAGCGCAGTCATTAAAATATGTGCTGGAAAATAGACGGGACTCTTTGACTGTGACTAAAAAGGTGTGGCTAAATACAGAGAATACTTCCGGAGGGTTTCTCTTTGAGTGCTAGCTTCTGGTTATTGAGGATTTTCCTTTTTTTATTCTTACAAGAATTGACAGCTTTGTTATCCCTGGATTAAGCAACTGGTGCTGAGTAAGCCTGGTATGCGGCATTGGACTCAGACCTCAAGAACATCAAGGTGGCTGGCATGTCACAAACTGTCCTGTAAAGGTCTTCCCACCATGCTGAACTGTGTTGCCCAAAAGAAACTCGCAGGGAATACCTGGTACCTGCAATCTACCTAGTGAGGGCTCAATCCTCCGCTTGTGGATGACAACTGACCAACTGGTGACTAAACTCGCAGGGAATACCTGGTACCTGCAATCTACCTAGTGAGGGCTCAATCCTCCGCTTGTGGATGACAACTGACCAACTGGTGACTATCCTCCTTGGGCGGGAGGTAAGCGGGGTCTCCTTGGAGCTGAACTGCCTCCAAGGTTTGGCAACAGAATATCAGAATCAAGCGAACCTTCTGTGGCAGACTCAGTAACCAGTACTAGAGCCAGGCAGGTCCGCAGTACTCCAGGGTGAATCACAGCACAGTCAACCTGGTTCATTGGCAGGACTTTGAAGGGCAGACCAGTTACTGGGGCAGGGAGTGATCCCACTCAGGTAACTCTGCAAGCCAAAGCTCTGACGGATGGGGTGGTCCGAGCTGGACAAGCGAGGGAAAGCTTGCAGGCAATGTTCTCGATGGCAAGATATGTTGAGACTACAAAAGTCGTCCCACAACACTGAAGGCAGATGCTTGCCAGATAGCTGATGGTGGCAATGCTCACTCACATTTCATTCTGAGATACGTTGCCCACCAGGAAGCTCACAGGGAGTTCCTTGTACCCACCATCCACCTAGTGAGGGCTCAAACCAATCAGCGCTTGCCGGATGTTGAATGGCCAACCAGAGACTATGTTCCTGTGGGGGATAAGTAGGGTCTCCTTGGAGCTGAACTAGCTCCAAGGTGACATGCCTGGCAATGGAGTGTCAGAATCAAGCCAACCCTCTGTGGTAAACTGGTTCCTGAACCATTTGGATCCACAGTATTCCAGGGCACTGCTGATGACAGCACAGTCACTGGGAGTCATTCCATTTACCTCCTGTTAACCCTGCAACTCAAAGCCCTAATGGGTAGGGTGGTCCTGGCTGGACAAGCAGCAGGAAAGCTTGCCGGACAACAATATCAATGGCAAGCTATGTGGTTTTAGCTGGCTAGACTCCAATGCACACTCTGGGGTCCCCAAGCCTTGGCTTTTGCCAACCTGGGCCTAATATTCTCCGGAATTAGGGAGGAAGGATGTGTCCCTCCAGTGAAAAGTTGATCCATTCCAATAAACATCTCAGATATTTACATGCATGATTTGAATATTCTTAAGCATGATGATGGGTTTCCACATTTGTGTCACACACCTGGCTGGACAAAACAAAAAGGAAGCTAACCTGTAGAAAAGATGGTATATATTTTTACACTATCCCCTAAAAGTACTCCTGCAAGATCTCCTAAAGAGGCAATTGCTCAATTTGGAATCCAGCCCAACAGATTGGCAGCAGCACCACATAAAGCGCTGTATGAATGCTCGATAAGTGTCATCCTGTCTGCATACCATACACCAGCAATCGAACATCAATAAAGGCTGACTCACCGCAAGAGTTTCTGGATTGATTTTGTGTCCTGGTGACTACAAGCTGTGATAAAGATCCAGAAAGATACCAAGAGAATTTGGCAGTCCAAATGCTACGGATACGTTAATGATCCTATGGCTCTATTCAAAGGTCCTGTAGCTCAGTGGTTAGAGCACTCGCTTTGCAAGTGAGAGACCTGAGTTCAATTCCAGGCAGGGCGAAACCTTGGGCAAGTTTCCTTACTCCACACGCCTAATAATAATCCCTCCAAAACCAAAAACAATAATTAAATTGGTCATTTTCAATCTACGACTGTTTGTGGGACATTGCTGTGCGCAATTGGCTGCCGCGTTCGCCCACAAATATACAGTCAATTCACTTTACAGTGTGTTCTGTGAAGCGCTTTGGGACGTCCTCCTGACGTGAAAAGCGCTATATCAAATGCAAGGATTATTATTATTTATTAAAAAGAGTTTCTCCTGGTGTCTTGGCCAACTATTCCTCAAATAAAGTTGGTCTTTCATTTCATGGCTTTTGTCGGACACTGTTTTAAGCAATTGGTTAATGCATTCACCTACAAAACACAGTCACATAACTTCACATTGTATCTGGGACATGCTCCAGATTTGAAAGGCACTATAACATATATAAGGATTATTATTATTTATTTCAGGAAAAGACTGGAAATTTTTTTGAAAGCTTCAGTGTTCATATCTGCAGGAATGCCCTGTTTAATCCTGTATTCCTTACATAAAAGAAACCTTGTGTAAATATAAATAAATGCAAGAAATACTGGCTCTGCTACATTAAATTTACAATTATAGTATTGCTCAGGTCAATTAAGTTTACAGAAACGCATAATATTTATGTGAGTAGTTTATGCTGAAACGTCTTGAAATCGCTTTGGATTTTGCTGAAGTCGGTGAGGCCTGATCCTACAAGCTTGCAGATCGCTTGGAAATCTGGAAGGAACAGATGCCTGCGATAATCAGTTTCAAATGTTTTTCTACATAAATCTCATTCATGCATTTGAATCAACATACTACACCCAGCACAGAGAACCACTTGAAATGCTTCACTCTTGCACCCACCCAAAAAAAAAAAATTCTAAATTGAACGCAACTGCAATCTCACATCTCCATTTTGCTGTCAGATATTTTAGTCCTACCAGTTTCACTTACTGAAATTAAAGTATTATTTAACTGTATAACATGGCGCATTGGATTCATGGCAAACTTGGTTTTCTCACTGTCTGTTTAATTTCCCGTCCAGTTCTCCAACAATTCTCAGGAAGTTGTTGAGTGTATCACTATATCGGAACATTCTAAAAAAAACTTCATTCCTGTTTAATCTTGATAAGGAAATTGGGCACAGAGCAGCCAAGGTCATGAATTCCAAAGCACACAATTATGCTGGAATTTATATAATCCATTCGACAAGTGATTTTCACAAAGGACCACCTACGAGTTAAAAGTTAAAGTTTCACAGTTCTAGATTTCTTACAGCCATCAAACTTGTGTTTACCAGGCTGCACATCTCTCTGAAATCTGGATAGTATCAACACCTGGGCTAAATCGGTTTCCAGTTCCTGACTTCCTTAAAACGCTCCTCATGTGACTCAACAGCTAAACTGCTTGATTCAACGCTGCTCACTGAAATCGATTCTGTTTGGTGCACATCCGGAATGCAGAAGATAAAGTGATGAGATTTCGTACCTGCAATCAAACTAATTCATGATGTGCACCTTGAAAATCAATGCCTGGAGAGAAACAAACAAAGCTGTTCTCTTGAAAAATAGCCTGATAAGCTCAGCCTCAGAACTGAAACAATCCACAATATATTCCTGAACAGAAAAATTGATTTGATAACTTAAAAATGTTTTTATATTGTTATATATTTACACGTTTCATTTCTTCCTCTACCTAATCCCAGCCATTCTTCGATTAATAATAACAATCCATACATTTGGTTTAGTCCCTTTCATGTCAGAACATCTTAAAGCACCTCACAGGATATTCTGTGAAGACTGTGTTTTGTGGGCAAACACAGGCAAATTCCACCCAGACAATGTTCAGTCAATGATATCATGATATCTATCTTAGTGACAACTTGACTTGCACCCGCAGGGAAGCATTGTGCTCCCTCTCTGCTTCTCCTGACTGCATGATCGAGATTAGTAAATCAAGAGTACAAACCTGCATCCCACCCCAAGTGCCGTTTGCAGCATTGTGCTACGGATATCAGTTTAAGCCGAATCATCGATGACACTGAATCATTTTTGACAAATTGCGTAACTGTTGAAACTAGCAGCCAGTAATAAAGCTTTAACCAACTTCAAGGAGATTTTGTAGCGCAAATACAGTAAATGTGGCATCTATATTATTCCACAATGTAGGTTCACAACTTTGGATGCTAGGATCTCACCACACACCCCCCAACTCCCCATTAGCAGACTGTAAACCATGATTGATAACATCTGGAGAAATTCTCTGCAGACACTTACAGCAGAGAGCTTTCTGGAGCCGTCGGATCTTCATGGCTGTACGGTAAGCAGAAAAACGGACGTTGTTCAGGTCACCTATATTTGTGAAAAAAAACATAAAATCACAACACTTGAAATATGAAAACAATCGTTAAAACTGTATCATACAATAGGGGCGAGAACAGAAAATAAACATAGTGAAAAGCTCAAGAATACAAACTGGCGGAAGAGCAAAAAAAAAATCCCTCATCTCTTTGGGGTTAATTTGATGTTGATCACACCAGAAACAGACTCCCTTCTCCCTCTCCCCCACCCCCAATTAAAGCTTTGCCTCATAGAATTGGAAGACATATCCAAGTCTCTTTGATGCTTTGAGGAACAGCCTGGGCAATTATCAACAATGCTTTGGATTATTCTGGTCTTGCTAGGCTTTGCCAGGTGTACTATCATACCCATTTTACAGCTCAGTGGACTCAAGGCATTTAAAGCCAGATCTCACCTGGTCTCACAGCCTCAAACAACTGAGCTACCACGAATGTTAGAACATATTTATTGTTCGTCTCCCCCCACCCACTCACCCTCCGCAAACATACACTTATATAATATAAGTGTGGAGTCCTGTAGCTCAGTGGTTGAGCACTCGCTTTGCAAGCTAGAGACCTGAGTTCAATTCCAGGCAGGGCGAAACCTTGGGCAAGTTTCCTTACTCCACACAGAGCCTAATAATAATCCCTCCAAAACCAAAAACAATAATAAATTGGTCATTTTCAATCCATGACTGTTTGTGGGACATTGCTGTGCGCAATTGGCTGCCGCGTTCGCCCACAAATATACAGTCAATTCACTTTACAGTGTGTTCTGTGAAGCGCTTTGGGACGTCCTCCCGACGTGAAAAGCGCTATATCAAATGCAAGGATTATTATTATTATTATATATAGAGAGAATTGGTTTTATCTCATTTAGCTTTGCCGAAGTTATGTTGCCTCATAACAAGCATTTTAACTAGAACATTCAGAAGAATAACATGAGCAAATCGCATTATCGTCATTGCCCTGGGAAGCCTTATTTGTACTGAGTTTAAAAGTGAATTTGACATTACATTTCAGGTTTGGAATCTGTTTAGAAGTGACATATTCCAGAATAAAGTCCTCATTTGTGTCCTTTAGAACAGATGCATCCATAACAAGAACCTCCTGATGAGGTACAGTTTTGCTAAATCATCACAATGCCTGCCCAGAATTTATCAAGTTAAATTAGCTCAACTTTCACCACATTCAATCAAACTGCTTGAATAAACAGGTAGAATATAGTCTGCATAATAGGAACAAACACCTCAACAGATCCATCCTGTAGCTAATTTAAAAACAAGACCGTGCCACGTTCTGATCTCATATTGAGATCTATTGAGCTCATTGAGACACCAATGTTCGTTATATTGATTCCCTCAAGACCCACATGTGTGGGAAGACTTCCCCCGGTCTACATTTACACTATTTATGTAGCATTCGAGAGCATCCAGAATTTGGCAAATTCTAAAATACAATCTGCATTTTGAGTTAAGAACGAACTTAACAACTTGCTGGACACTCACACAGCAATGTCTCACAAACAGTCATGGACCAATCAGTGACCAATTTTATTTGGTAGCTGGTCAACCAGGACACCCAGAGAAATTCCCTTTTCTTTTCAAATCATGAGTTGGGTTGTTCATGTCTCCCTGGACAGGCAGACTGGACCTTGGTTTAATATTTCATCATTCAATGTACATAGAATGAATCTAGACCCAGGTGGAAATTTCTCCCCAGTAATGTGTATCAGGTTTAGATAGTCCATAGAAGAAGCCAAGCATTGAATCAAGAGGGTGTAGTAGAATCATGCAGACACAATGTGTATTATTTGGGGCTCATGTGCCTTTTTTTTTAAACATTCTGTACTTGAACTGAGTGTGGCTTCTTTGTTATGCTGAAAAATAAGCCTTAGTAGCCATTTGTCATTTTAGGTTGTTGAAATGACTGATTGGATCTTACAGAAGTGCAAAGGGAGAGGTCAGTTCTAAGTGTTTGATGGGAGAGAACATTTACTAAGTCTGAAATGTGGCAAAACATTTCTGTGTCATTGAGGTGTCAAATTAATGTGTTCGGACTGTTTGCTTGTCCTTCCCCTCTGCTTGTCCCCACTACTCGCAAAGTCCAAGACAACAATAACAACTTGTGTTGATATAGCGACCTTCATGGTTTCAGAGTGCTTCACGGGTACGGTGTCAGACGCTGGAAAGGAGGAGACCCATCCTCTGAGTGTTGGCAAGGTCGAAGAGGTAAGTTTGGGTTAAGGGTGGTTAAGGTCAGATTGAGAGAGGGAAGGGGGATGGAGGGGAACAGGGAGGCACTTCCAAACAGTGGGGGCATAGTTACTGATGGTGAAGTGGAGGGCATGCAGCATGCATGGGTTTTTCAATCAGAGGGGGTGAACATAAGAGTGGGATCACAGAAATAAGGAGGTGTTAGGGTATGAAGGGTTTTATAGGTGAAGGCGAGGACCTGAGAGTTTCAGAATACTTACACTACAGCCAATAATATATTTTGCTGTTCAGCAAGAGCTCAGAAGTCCAATGAAGGCGCATTCTTCTATTTTCCCTCAAAGTCATATAAAGTTTTCTATAAATACTCTTCATCCTTTGTACACTGCATTGAAATTGAATCTCATCACACTATGTCTGATTTATGTTTTACCTGGCTTGCAAAGGAAGCTTATTATCTCTCTGGTCTTCCCACTATCTGCAGCTTTCAAATCTCAAACTCGGTACCATCTAACTACTTTTACTTTCCTGTCCTTTAAACCTCGGAGGAGGCCAGTTCTGCAGTTCTTGCCAACCCCCTAATTTCCCTAAAAGCTTTTATTTCTCAGCTGCTTTTCTATCCCAATATTCTATTGATGATCCAGTCTCAATTGCCCCTTAATTGATTACCAGTGGTAATGAATTCTACACCCTAACAACCCTCGGAGTGAAGGTATTCCTTTGAACCTCTCTCACCAGATTCTTCTGTTCACAATCTTGAGATCATGCCCCTTGTCTGTGATTTCCCAACTATGGAAAATGTTTTCCACTATTTATCCTGGCCCTTAACAACTTTTAACATATCCTCTTGCAAGCAGATATATCTCCTCTTTATAGAATGGACTTCAAATAAATAGATGATAAATACAGGCAAATTAATTGTGGCCTTCCCTTCTTCCAAGCAAACAATAAGCAGTGATTACCCCAGACAAGAGAGTGTTCTGATTGCTATTTGCCTACTTACCCAATGAGTGGAAAAGCTCCGTCATCTTGGGATGATCCCAACAGGTGCTTTGGATCTGGTGGCTGGATAGAAAACACACAAACCATTATTAAGGCAGGCAAGGTTAACTCAAGATTTGCAAATTCACATTCAACTCTGAACAAAACTGGCAAATAATTTACTAGAACAACTTAATAGCAGCTTCCATTTACCCAGCTAGTGGCATGAAAACCACACATCTCAAGCCAGAAGCAGTGGCTCACTGAACAAGTTATTAGCAATAGGGCTTGGGAACCCTTTGTGTCAACTTTATCTGAATCTTGTGAGAAACTAACTTGGCAGTAGAGGACACAGGTCTCTCTGAAAAAGCTTTGCATTTGCATACATATGAAGTAGACGGGGCTTTTCTTTTCACTTAAAGCACAACTTTCTGACAGCCATCAAGTTGGCAACACTGATGCAAGTCATAACCCACAAAGATCAGCATCAAAAAAACCTACTGATAGGTATTCAACGACAACAGCAAATTACATTTCTATAGTGCCTTCCATGTCGCATTTGCCAATAAAAAACAGTCACCAAACTTGACAATATAGTGGAACCTGGTTATAATGCGGTGATTGGAATCCGTTGTGAGGCGAAGTAGCTGGTGATAAAAGTACAAATCTCTAATATAATAACCAAGGCCTTATTATTTGCAATAATGTGACAACCAGAGTTGCTATCTTCAAAAAACAACTGGCTAACAATCAGCGTGTGATATATTCACTGGAGTTGAATCAATAACCATCCACAAATTACTCAGTCAATGCTGCCTGTGACCAGTTATCAATGATCTGATAGAAGGTCATTAGCAATTTCAACTTTCTAAAGCTACTTTTTTTAAAAAAACGTCCTCGCCCTCTTTAAATTCAGCTCCTGAAAGAAATAAACTTCTAGAATTGAGGATTTTTTTTAACATGGATCCAAGCTTCTAAAATAATAATTAATGAGCTGTTCAAGAAGATGAAGTATTTTTGTTGCAGGGTCATTTCGCACCCAGTACATATTGACTCCCAGTGCATGGGATGTCGATTTCGCTGCAACTAGCAGATTGTGTTTCACACGTCTAATCGGATTTGTTGTTATTACCACAGAACAAGAAATTTGCTGGCACAAGAAATCAGCGAATTGTTTTACTCTTCGTAAATCTAATTGTCAGCCATTTTGCTCAGAACCATCAGATGAAAGATCAAATAATAACACAAGCATTTTATATTTATATAGCACCTTTCATGTCAGGGGGAAAGTATCTTCACAGAGCTGGCTGTGAAAGGTGACAAGAACAAAGGTCTTAAGGCAGATTTTAAAGGTGGGGAGAGAAGGGTGAGGGGTGGGACTCTGGGATGACTTCCAGTAAACAGAGAGAGAATGGCTGAAGACCCGCATGCTGATGGTGGGGCAGATGGGGCAGGGGGCACGACACAGACTGATATTCACAGAGCAGAGGGACTGGCTGAGATGATAGGGTTGTGGAAAGTCAGAGGTAGGTTGGGGCAAAGGAATGGAAGGATTTAAACAGAATGTCAAGGATCTTGAGCAGGTTGATCGAACCGTCTACCTTGGACAGGATAAAGATTGGTAAAGATTGTTGAACAAGACACTGACAGAAACTCCCTTTCTCTTTTCGAATAGCGTCATCATTCTTAAGCATCCAACTGAGCAGGGAGTTGGGACTTGGTTTAACGGCTTTTCTAACGCATGGCACCTCCAACATTGAGGTGGCCTCCAGCAAGGCCTGATGTGAGGCATGAATAACTTGATGGCCCACAGACAAAAGTGCTACCAATAGAATCAAGCTGGTGCCTAAAAGAAGAAAATAGATTTTAAGGAGAACAGCTATTAATATTTCCTTCAGATGGAGAGCAACATTCACCATGCATACACTCCTGTGGATACAGTCCTCAGCAGTTTCTAGTAAGACTGATGCACAGCAAACTTCAGTAACCATTCTCTCTTCGCACTTATCTCTGCTTTATACAAGGTGGACATTGATTTGTTGAAGCCTCCTTGAACTTGATGAATTTTTAACAGGAAACCAGGTTACAAATGACCCATATTGTCGAATATCCTTTACAGTAGCTTCTCCTGGCTACTATTTCAATGTTAAAACATTACATTTTATAAGTCTATCTCACACCTTTCTGATTATACAATCAGAAATTCTGCATACCCTGATTTTTAAAAAACTAGCATCTAAGATGAACCTTTTTTCAATGAAATGTAATTAAATATAATTTCCAGCTTGTCTCACTGTGCAACATGACACCAGTATGCTACAGGTCACAATGAAAAGCTTTGTAAGGATGAACAGATAGGTGTAATTACAGATCCTAGAGATTGTGCTGGAAATGAGAGAAAGGATTAGATCATTTCTCTCACTGGAAAGGGAGGGAGGTGTATGAGAAAGGTAATATGGAATCGGCAGCATGTGTAAGGCTTCACTGAGCAGGACCGACCACCTCAGGTGCTCTGGGAAGATGGTACAGTGAAATGGGGTCTGGACCCTGACATTTTCACACCAAGATCCAAGATGTGCACTTCAGAATGCCAGCTAAAGCGCAAGAAGCCAAAATGGCCAGCGCGCAGGAAAGGAAGTTGGAATTTGGCTGCGCGCACCGGCCAGCCAGTTATTTGAAGCGTTAATGGAGGCCAGCATCTTTCTGCATGCAGATGCAGGAATGCTAGTCGTGTCACACAAACAAATATACCAATAGCCGCCAAAAGATTCATATCAACAATGCGTCCATCTCAAAACCAGTGCAAGATGGCAAAATTCTTAAATATGACATTAAAAAAAATCTACTCTGTCACTAGTGACGGATAAAACAATTTAACTTTTATGGTTTATGGTCAATAAAATAATGATGGTGGGTTGTCTTTTAGATTTTCAGCATGCTGCAGTAGTTCAATCAATGACCTTTGGCTACATCTATGTGGTTATTTGGCACCTGGGTCCCGAATTGCTATAATTTCTAACAACAAAAAAAATCATTAGAGCTACCAAACAACCTGTAGATCAATGCAGGGACCTGCATGGGGTTTAAATGTAGAAATTCCTAAAGTGTCAATTTGGAATTACCAGGACAGGTCAGACCCCACTGACGTCAAACTTTGAGATGAAGTCTTAGCTTTTAGCTCTGATCTTCCTGCAGATTCTCTATGTACAGAAAATAATTAAAATTGGGCCTTAAAACTATTGCAACCTGTGCTTAACCTCTGCAAACTATAAATCTAAAAGGTTCCTAATGCTATCTCTCTTCCCTGCTCCCGCTGGTTCCTCCAACCTAGAGGACTCAGACCCCTGCTGAGATCTGTGATGAATTTCTAAATTAAAGGCCGTTCTTTCACCTTTGTAAAGCTGTAAAGTCTGTGCACGCTGCAAAAATACGGTTACAAACATGCAACTTACTCATGTTCATGGCTCAGTTTTTCCACAGCAAGATTTCAATTCTTTCCACAGTTCACTCCTCAAACACTGCAAACTGATGAAGTTTCCCTACATCTTCCAAGTGCTGCCCAACTCATGGAACGCCATGCAACCCAGTGACCCACCTCCCCCAATCCCAGCAGTAAACTAATGACTACCAACGGATAAATCAGCTCACCACAGACATCAATGCAAATTAGTCCCGAAGGTGGTCGTTAGAGATGGATTTAAATACATAGCAATGTTCATGGACATATATTTGTACTGAATCTTTATAATTGGAGCCAATGTATTCTGAATAGTATGCAAGGTCTTTGGTTTGAAGTTCTGCTACTACAGCAAATATTCACCTTAATGGTTATATCATATTATATCATATTCACACTATTTTAAAAAAACGTCTTACTTTCTTCAATGCAGAAGATTAGAAAGTAGTATGTCTGTTTCTGAGAAAGAAACTGAGAATAGCTTTCCAGACATAAGAAATACCATCACCCACAAAATAGACAGTCAATTCACTTTACAGTATATTCTGTGAAGCGCTTTGAAAATGCTCAGAAAACCAATAAATGAAATGCAGCATTGACAAGAGGTATCTACATGGTACATGGGGGAAGGTGGGGGGGGGTTGAAGAAGAGATACAGAGGGGGAGAGAGAGAAAGAAAGACACATACATACTCTGCAGATGTATAGACTGCAACTTACCCAGTAATTTCCTGCCTCATGTCCGCCTCAAGTTCAAGCACTTGTGTTCAGAGTCAAACAAAAGGGCACAAGCCCAGTTTCTACAACAGACGTCCAGGAGTCTCACTCCGAGACCAGCCTGCACAATTAGGGCTCAACCGGTACAGTTTCACAGTGTTATCTGCTTCACGTCGAATCTTACCATTCCATCAGTCTGCACAACCATAGCCCCACAAGGATCTTCTGACCAACTGTCTCTGCTGTATATTTTACAGCAAGAATGGTAACAAAAAAAACCTCTTTAAGACACTCCCACGTAACTCAAATACTGGTGCAAAAAAAAGGTGTCCGGTATCACTAGACATGTCAAGTCAGAAGCTATAGACTGGAAGGGAAGATGCCTCCCTAATCACAGCCTCGGCTTTCAGAGAGATTCCTGTCCCTGCACGCACACGTGCCTGAAGACAGTGGAGGTATATCTATTTAGAGGAGAAGATCAGGATTTTAATCATTGTGACAGCTTCCTAATTTACTGCTGAATGGCAACAGAGAAGAGCAATATCTGCCGAACGAGCACTGTGGATTCCAGTCATGCCATTCCGGCTCTGTAGACACAACTCCTCTCTTTAGGAGGACAATTGTTTTGGCACGTATGCACCTCAAGTGGATTCCTGTCAACCAGCTGCAGCAGATGCCTGTCGTGTTTTGTCAGGTATTAAGTAACTCTCTATTCTCCCCAACACCACCACCTCCAAAGTACAGAGGTCAGTCACCGATCCTCTGAAATCACAGCTTTCTCCTCAGACAAAACAGATTGAATTTTTTTATTAACTTTCACAATCCTCTAGCTTGGGAAAAGTAAAACTCAGTAACAAGGAAAGAACCCTTCAAATGAAGCTTTAAGAATAGACAACGGGGTCTTATAATACACCGATCATTAAAACGTCATTCTGTTTGTTATATTTTCCATTAGAAGGGCTAACAGAAAGATTGTGATTTGCCGATTGACAGGACTAAAACTAATATTTTTTCTCAGAACTTTCAGGTTCACATGCACTTTCACTTTAGAGATTTTGAAATCCTTTATATGAATTTAAAAAATGGAAGGAGCAAGGAAAACTCAAAGCCAATTTAAAACCCTTTTTATAGTGAATACAACCTAAGCCAGTATTCATTTCTTCCTGCAGCTATTTATTTACTTTTTCCAATCCTAGGTCAGGTTGTCAGATGTGACAATTGACTCCTTCCTTGTCAAAAGAGTCCTAGACTAAAATAAAGCAGCAGGAAGTAATGAAACAACATCACAATATATACCCATTATTTAGCTTGCCAGGTTCTTCATGTGCCAATATATATAATCCTTACTCATATTAAGTTACATTTTATTAAGAATGGGATCTTGGGATCCATACATAAAGTGCAACAGAAAGGTCTTTCATTGAAGTCAAGTATAAGTAAAGCATGTTAGTGTAATTGGAGGCTGTGGGGTTGCGATTTAAATTTTTAAATAAAACTATTCACAAAGTTACAATTGGAACTGAGCACTTAAATAAGTAGTCAATCGCTAAACACAAAATAATCAATTTAATTATACAAATACCCTCAGCCTTCCGCTAGTTTAATGTCCCTCGTCCCTTTCTTCCAATGTTCAGCACTTTCAGCGCTTTGGGACGTCCTCCCGACGTGAAAGGCTCTCTATAAATGTAATTTTGTTGTTGTTGTTGATGTTCTCTTAAAGGAGATTCAATCCAACTCAGAGACATCCTCCCATTAATGCCATTTGGTTGACTCTTGTATCAGTGATTGAATAGTGTTTAAGAACAATATGGACTCAAGAGGTCAAAGTGGACTCCATCCCTTTTTAATTTCAACTCAGTTTCTATGAGAGGGTAAAGCTTTCTAATCATCTCCTTTGATTTGAAGGCCTAAAGTGAATACATTTTACAAAAGGCATCAAGCCTTTGATAAAAGTAACAAACTTACTTGATGTAATATGGCACTTTATTATTATGCGACACTGCTCTCTGCCAAGGCAACTGAACAGAGGCTGCAGAAACAAAAGCAGATGTTAAAACAAATATAAACGCATGCAACAAAACAATCATTACTAAAGAATCTCTGTAAGCATGATCCTGGACATTACTTTTTTAATAAGCAAAGACATTTAAAATAAATTACTCGACTAAAATGTAAATGCAAAGCCTCAGCCGTGTGACCTGGTGAAATTAATTTGAAACATTTGTGTAAATCCCAACAAGGAATAAAAGTAAAAGTTAAATTCTTCACTTATCAATTACATATACGAATAAAATAATCACTTTTCATTCCGAGAAGACAATTTGGGCATCAATTAGCATCAATGAAAGGGATTTCCTCTTTTCATCTCTCCTCCTCCCCAACACAAAAATCAACTTATCTCATCTCTGACACCAGGAAGAATTTCAGTATACTCAGTGTCAGTATTTCATTAAACTCACTTACTGGAGAGGAAATGTTGTGATGAAGGTCCAAAGTCCCGATGTGCTTCTTGCAACTGTTTAATCCGATCCTCAACATTGACCTGTGATGAGAGAGGCACGCAGCATTATATCTACCTACCCTTGTAGAGCTGTTGCTGGTAGGTGAAGAAATAAAAAGTTCTACTACTGATGCTTCCATACCTACTCATCCTAACACTGGAATGATTTGACAACAGTCTTGCAATTTCATTCATGGTTCAAGACAGTTTTAAATTGTAAGGAACAAGACACAGCTCGGAAATTACGGAAGAAACATGATATGGGTACATTTTTTGGGGAATGTTACAGATTGATACGATCTGAAAAGCAAGCTTCAGTGAACCCACAAGCACGATTGATGAAGTAACTACTCACCTTCAATCTTTCTTCAAATAAAAGTAATTGGGTTTTGTTCAGAGTTAATGTTCCATGTGGGAATAGGCGTGGGCCTGACAGCTAAAAGAAATTGCCCAGGGATGCCCAAGTTTGAATGGGAAAGAGAACACACAGTGAGCTAACTATCACATAGGTCTTGGCACCAGACATATTGACCATCACCTGAGATGTGGGATCACTGCATCCTGGTCCAGTCTTGAAAAAAATAGAAGCAATACATTTTCTGTTCAACATCATGGATTTGATGTTGAACAGGATAAGGGAGGCTGTGTCCTTTTGGCTTGGAGAAGTCTTAGTTGTAGCCAGTGGTGGATCGCTTGATGCCTCTACATCTATATTAAGAAACCGTCTGCTTTTAGTTGGGTACCTTGATGCAAATCTATCTGCCCCAAATGGAATGTGCTCAGGCACATCGATTTGGTTGGGGGGGCAGGGCGAAAGAGAAGAATGATAATGTCTAAAACTCCTAGATCAAATGTGGTATTTGACCAAAAGTAGAGGTAGATAAGGAGGTCTTCACTGGTCTGAAAGGTATAGGAGGACCCAATGAGAACAAACTGTTTTCACTGTGGTGGGATGGAGCTCACTGTTTAGATACCATGGATAGTTTCTCCAACAAGGGTGAAAGAAACTAAATGTTTACGAGAGGCATCTTGGATTCGAAGCTATGTACGATAAATGCTTCTCAACCTTGGCATCACAGGCCAGTATTGTTTGTTGAACTTTCAATCCGCAAGCCAAACCTCATTAGCATCAAACAGTAGATCCAGAGGCTCATTGTGCACATACTGAAGTCACATAATCTACAGACCACTAGACATGCAGACTAGAGGGCATCAAGTTAAGATGGTCACCATCTGCTTGTCGGCCTTCCCAACTCTTCCCTCCACAAGCTGCAGATCATCCGGAACTCTGCAGCTTGTGTCCCCTCCTGCATCAGGCTCCGTGACCCTCTCACCCCTACCCTTGCCCGGCTCCATTGGCTTCCCATCCCCCAGAGGATAGAGGTCAAAATCGTCGTCCTTGTCTTCAAGACCCTGCATGGTCTTGCCCCTCCCTACCTCTGCGACCTGCAAACCCCATGTCAACCGCTCCACTCAGCAGGCACCAGCCTGCTCCATGTTCCCTGCCCAGCCCGCCCACCATCAACGGACGGACCTTCAGCCTCCCTGGCCCCACCCTTTGGAACACCATCCCACATTCGCTTTGCCTCGCTCCCTCTCTCGCCTTCTTCAAGCATGTCTCAAGACCCTCCTTTTCGACCGTGCCTTCGGCCACCCTCTTACCCTCCACCCTTCCTGATCCCAATCCAGCGCCTTGGGATGTCCTCCCACTAAATATACTGTCAATTTGCTTTACAGTATATTCTGTGATGTGCTTGAAGACGTGATAAAGCACTAGATCAAATGCAAGGATTATTATTATTAAACTACATGGGTGTGGGGAAAGGGACTGAAAGGATTGCTCTTAAAAGAGCTAGTACATATTTGATGGGCCAAATTGGCTTTTTCTGTACTGTAAATTTGTATGGTTAGAATAGAACTGTGGAAGTGTCTTTCAACATACTTTGTAATTGTATTTGTGCTATGGCAATGTCAATTTGTGAAGGAGTAGTTATAGGGATTTTTGAAAAGGAAAATTATGAAAGTTTTTGGAACCAAACTGATGACTCCTACAGAGTCACCACAGCACAAATGGTGTTCTGTCGCACTGAACTCCCTGATTCTATGCACAAGATTCAAGTCATTCTATTTCACAGAAAGTTTATTGTGATGTTTTTTTTCAGGGACAGAGTGAACTAAATTAGCTCAAGCAATTTTTTTGAAGAGATGCTGAAAATGTAACTGTAACCAGTGGTTTACTGAGATGGGCATAGAATCTAATTTGGATTTGGAGTAAATGGGTTAGAATGTTAACCTTTTGTCTGCGCAAAAGTAACATGAAATGGAACAGATAATTTTAACCAAATAAACATTCACATCTTGGAGCAACCTATGCACCCTGATGCTTGTGTTACTGGCTTGGATGCCATTTCTTTAGAGGGTACAGTGCACTAGGAACCTATCGGGATTCTCTTCTCAAATTGACTGCAAGGAGTCTTTCAATTGCAATCTCTTGCAATTGCCTTGATGTAGACAGGCAATTGCATGTACAGTGACACACTCCAGTGGTGCATCCTGTTTTGAAGTCTGTGTGTGTTCCGCCTTTTCTTGTATCCTCTACTGGTTTCAATGCAATATGCTTGGTTCCATGTGCAGATCGATATAGAAATGCAACAAGATTTGATCTCGGTAATGGTTTTCGTTTCCCTTTTGATTTCAAACGTAGCTGTAAAGCTTCGCCCTTGAGAAAAAAATGCACTTTATCCAAGTTAAAGATCTTTCTCTTGAATTCTGTAAAACATGGGAGAGTGGAAGCAATGATGCAAACCTGACTTTGGGCAAGTTGAACAGTATTAAGTAATCCACTAATGTGTGGTTTGCCATTGGAATGTAAAACTCTTCCTGAGGTTCTGTTCATGTTTTTACCCGCATTGACTCTGGACTGCAGGGCAGGAAATGAAAACAAGGCTTGAATGACATGGAAAAGGCCTGGATGCAATCAGAACAAGTATTTGAAGCTGCTGCTCAGCACGTAAGGAGCAAGTACCTCTTCTTGGTACCAAAAAAAATCAAAAAATTCAATGGGCCTCATAAATCGTGCTGGTCTGCCACCAGTGTGCACACTTGATGGAATGTAAATACCAATATACCTGCACCTCTTCATTCACACGAACAGATAACTCGCACAACACATCACTATTAATGGCAAGTGAGATGTGACTGAAAAGGAGTGGTTTTACGCAAGGTACATAAAGTGCAGGAGTGAGTGACAAAGAATGTTACAATATATATTCTTACAAGGGGCAGGTGCAGGCACTTAAGGAAACAGTGGACCAGGACATAACACACATAGCAAGCTCCCAATTCTATCTAATGAATGAGTGAAATGGTCAGAAATGAGTGATTATTATTGTAAACCTCTCATAATAAATTTTCATCTTAACATCTTTTGAAGCTGTGTTTACAGACATTAAAGGAATTTAAACCTTGAATACTCATAAGCCCGGTTACATTGTGAAGCCCAATTTAACCATTTCACTAACTGTTCCCCTGAATTAGTTTTTCAGCTCAAAAGTCCTGTTTATCATACCTCATACTTTTTTTTCTTATAAATGTACTGCAAAACAGACTGTAATCTCAATGGGGTGATTTGCTCTGATATGAATTTGTAGGGAAAATGCCCACATTTCAGAGGCTGGGTTTAAAGTCTGGTGCAATTTAATGTAATCTAAAACAAACCCATATGATAGCTTAGTTCAAATAGAGTATATTAATACTGTCTGTGGCATAAATGAGGTTTGGGCAGAGCTGAATATGAACAGAGTGCTTTTTTACTTAATCTATACAATTGCTTAACATAAATAGAATTTAAGATTGCTTAAAAGGCATCCATCTCCGACTAAAATGGTTTTTGGATCCATTAGTGAAGACAGTTGATTTTCTCTGGCAATTCTATCAGTGACTAACTCTTATCCTGGAAAGGACAGCCTTGACCAAGCAAGCCGAGGGGGCATTAGCTGGCATATTTATAAAAAAAAGGCCATAAGTGACTGCAGATACATATCACGAATAGCCTTATAGGATGATGCCTGTACAATGCCCATGCGTTATGCGGCATGTGTTATGAAGCACCACAACCTCAGATCTGGATGCAAAAGCAATGGTTTGAGATCGTTGGCTGAAGAGGCACTGCTAAGTAGCCAAACTATACAACTACATGTAAAATAATGACTATACAAGAATCAGCATTAATCAGAAAGTCTATAAGGCTGCAGTATTGTAAAACATAAGAGTTCAGCTGGCAAGAATAGTTTTGCCTGATCCACTGACAATTGATTTTTTTTTACTGTGAATCCAACCAGGTTTTTAAATGGACTGGCGAGCAACAACCTAACAATCAGCTCATTGAGAAAGAACCACTCATTGGAACAAAATGTACAGTACCATCTAAGTGCTGATACTAATATAACACTTTATAATTTGAGGATGTAAGAAACTCAGGAACGCTCAGGATGCAGGAACGCTCAATGAATAAATACAATCTTTGCCAATGTGAGGAATTGAATTCACTGGCACAAATTTATAGTATTTTTCCATCTGTCTTTGTTTTCCTTTTTGAAATTCTTTGTGGTCTGCCTTAAGTAATGATAATAATAATAATATTAATAATAATAATCATACATGCATTTGATAATGATATCAAACAATACACAAAAAAGTTTTTTTTATATAAAATTCCAAATCCATATCCAAAAATGAGTTGTGGTAACTGGAGCTAAAGTTGGCACATTAACACGTCATTCCCCAGCAACTTTGTTGCAAAGGTACAGTATTCCCTGCGTGTGGCAACTTCATGATGCCATTTTTACCTTCACCCAATTGTGCTTTTTTGGTCCCCAGCTTTGACTCCATTATTGGGAGAAGCTCTGGGGTAGAGACTGAAGTATTGGTTACCGAGCTATGTAACCTGGGTACTTAGGAAGCCTAACAATAATTCTTACATTTGTTATATCGGGAGACATCGGGAGAACATTTCAAAGCGCTTATACTGTAAAGTGGAGTGATTATGTGTTTCTTGGGCGAATGTGGGGCCAATTTTGTGCACAGCAATGTCCCATTGGTTATACTGGATGTATAACTTGAGATATATTCGCAATGGATGAACCATGGAATTTATTCTAAAAAGGTTCATTCTGAAGCTTCTGCTTAGGAAGCAGAATAACTTATTTATAACCACAAGACAGTGTGGCCTTAATTTCCTGGTGATAATGTAAATTAGTGCAGGTCGATCCCCTCAGAAAATGAGCTGTTTTTCCACACTTACCTGTATAAGTTTCCAACGCATATTTAGGTCGTCAAGCTGATGAGAGGTCTTTGGAGATAAAGGGACATCAAGTGGAGACAACTGACTAGCCAGGTCATTTACTATTTTGACTTCTTGCTTCAATGGGGCAATTTCCTCTTTAAAAGCCTAACGGAGAGCATGCAAAAAAAAATCTGAGAAGTGTCCTTATCTAAGAACAATCTTAAAAGTAACGGCTTTAAAGTTTAAATTATTATTCAGTTAAGGTATAAACCACAACTCAGTTTGAAGTATAAAACATAAAAACCAAGATATGAGAATCAATAGAGGTTTTAATATTGTACAACCCTCAACTCTTAGGCAATTTTCATACTTTTAATATATAAATACTGGCTAGAGCCAGCATAAACCACTGAAATAAGCAAACACAGCAAATAGGAAATAAAATGGGGCGAGCAGTGAACTCTCAATAGGGCTACAGGGAATTTCTAACTGAAGAGGCACCTTTGAAATCTTCCTAAAACCGCACTTTCAAATAGAAACAATATTTGGTCAGGAGAATGCTGATGGCCCTGGAGGATGATCTGCACAAGAATACTCAACAAAGCTCATTTATGCATCAGTACTTGTGTAGTCAGCCCTCATTAAACCTAAAATAGCATAGACAAGGCATTGAAATGCGGGGGAAGGGAGTCAGGCACAGGGGAGTGCAGGTTTGGCTGAAGCACAAAGAACATGATGCAGGGGTAGGGGGGGGGGTAAAAACACAAAGGATTGGGAAAGTAAAAGTGCAAGATAGTTGTGGGGCCAGATTTTAAGACAGACGATTATTTAGTGCCTTTGGGCTAAGAATCTAACTGTTTGCTATGTTCAGCCAACAAGGTTTACAAAAGGCTTGCGGCGAGAGATGTTGAGCATTTGAGCACCCAAATGCTCTACCTTTCTGTTTGAATAGCTTCCAATAGCCAATGGGTAAACCCTGTACTCCAGAGAATCGTAAATTAGATTCAATGAACATCTAGAAAGTTTATGTTCAAATAAGCTAAACAGGAGATACAGGATTTGTGCTTGTATTCTTTGTGCTTCAACCAAACCTGCACTCCCCTGTGCCTGACTCCCATCCCCTGCACTTCATTCCCCTGTCTATGCTATTTTAGGTTTAATGAGGGTTACACAAGTGCTGTTGCACAAATGAGTTTTGTTGAGTCAAATGTGGGCAAAGTACAGGATAAAGTTCGCTTGATTCCACTCCAGTAATGTACTTAATCCTTCAGAAAGGGGTCTGTCTGTGCCCCACACCCCACCCACACTTATATATTGGTGTGAATCTTTCCATTCCCTACATGACTGTCGTTACAGCTTCTGAGTGGGATTGGACATTGTACAGTTATGGTCACATTTCATGAAAAAGCCCATTATGCCATAGACTTGAAACTACAATTTCTTTAGATTAATTTGGAATCACCGTAATAATAACTTACGCAAAGTCGAAGTTCCATGCAAACTGTATAGGTCATAGAAAATCTGATTTAATCAATAATCTACACTGCAGATGCATAATTCAAGGCAACCAGTAAGTGCACCTGCTGTGACGGGTCAAGACTACATTTCCCGCAATTCAATGATCAGTAAGTGTGGGAGTAATGGAAGGTAGGAGAACGGCGTTACGAGTTAGGAGATGATAAATACAACTAGTGCAAAGAATTCTAGGTTGTTTTGACAGGAACCTGAATGGAATTCGAGTGGATGTACGACTTAGGCAATTATATGATCTATAAAGATAAGACTTATGCGAGTTTTACTGTGTATATACAAAATATATATTTGAGGCCTGAATTCACATACTTTGAGCAGGACATTTAGTCTTTCATTTTTAATTTACATAAATTACCGTTAATGTGAACAATGTACTTTTTGGAGAATGGACTATCTTCCTATTTCAAGCGCCAAGGTAAAGTGTGTGTGAACAGCAGTTCACTCGATTCCCGTAATGTACTTAATCCCTCAGACCTGTTTGACCATGCCTTCGGTCATCTTTCTCCTCTGCACCCCCCTCAGCTCTGGTGCCAAGCCAGAAATGTCAAGCATTTTGGGATGTCCTCTCGACATGAAAGATGAAATATAAATGTAAATTGTATTGTAGAGAATTAACCTATCCTTCTCCCCTACGCAACAGTGTGATTCATTCCACTTTCTACATCACCATCTTCACATTCTATGAGTGTGATGGGACCATTGCACAGTTATGGTCATAAGCCAACTTGGCACAGGGTTGAGGCAGCAGATTTCTAGGAGGATTCTTACAACAGCTGTCACAGAGAAGATTGTCATCCTATCAATATAGGCTGGATTCAAACCCAGGTCCCAGAGGTGAAAGGACAGTAAGCTGACTAATGAATGTTCCACAGCTCTCCTCCTCCATCTCCCCACCAGATGTTGGTTATTAATCAGCCAGACATGTGTCCAAACATCCATCTTTACAAGGTTGATAGGAGACTGCGCACCGCCTTATCCTAGAGACGAGCGGTTAAAATGTGTCAGAGGCTGTGTTCCACTCCACCTCTTATCTCTGACCCCATACTTTAAAGCACTCTCTCTTGCTCCCATTCTTCTTTGCCCCGACATCTTCATTTCCTACATCCTCATCATAAATCCCAAGAGCTGAAAATGGTCAACCTCACTAGCTGTTAAATTGAATAAAATCCATTAAATTGTAATGAAATCATACTGGAAGTTAATGTACAAGTGCGATAAGGGATATCTCCAAGCTAACTAGTACATCTTCTGCAAAGGCCTCAAATTGAGTGTTGTCAGTAAGGGCATTGCTCATTGGGTATAGATTATATTTGTGAGTAATGTGAAGATGATAATAGTGCAAAGAGCACGTTAACTTTTAAGTCAAGCCACATCATATCTTATAAATTAAATGTCTTTTTGAATCAAACAACATAGCGGATGTCCACCTGGGTCTAGATTTAATCATTTTCTTAGCATTTCAGAAGATCCCGAATTTGACAAATTCTTTACTTATTTTGAGGCTGGTTCACTTCTCCTAAAAACTAGTACAGAAAAACAGCCTCAAAGTTCAGACTGAATTCAACAATTTGTCAAATTCTGGACACTCTGAAATACCAAGAAAATAGAGTAAATCTGGACCCAGGTAAAGTGAAACCTAGACAAAGGTGAAATTTCTCCCTTTTAGGGTGGAAAAAGCTAGCACATGGGAAATTTTCACCTGAAAAGAGATTAATGATGTCATTTATTTGGGATCTAATCATTAATCCTTATTTACCGTGCAAATTATATTACTTTAATTATTCACTGCTCTGTGACACCGATGTGTCTTTAGTTTATTTAGTTAATATGCATTCTGTGATAAACACATGCAAAAAACTATACAACCAATGCATGATTATAATTCTAATTCTTATTAAACAAGTACAAAACAGTAGTTGATAATAGCATTACACATATGCTGTAACAGATAAGCAATTAATTCTAATAATCCTATTTCTAAATCGCAAAATAGAAATCAGTCGTGCTCCGAGACATTTGTCAGTTGTCTCTATCAATTGTATCCACTAAAGAAAGACTTACATTAAGGTAAGGAATACAGTACAATCAGTGGAATCTAGGTTACTTTTAAAAAGGGGGAATTAACACTGGAGAGGTCTAACTTAATTGCATTCCTTAATAAGGAATCTAATTCATGCATATGGGAATTCATTCCAGTAAGTGGAAGTAATTGGAGGCTTGCATCCTGCTTACCTAATACCTGAGAGTATTAGCTGTAGGTTGGCAGGTGCCAAGCCTTGTGTGTGTTGGGGGTGCTACTGGAGTTTAACTAGTTAAAACCATATCACTTGACATTGAGAGCTCTGACTGGACAGCTTCACATTGTTTGGCCAGAGGTAATATCTAACAGTAACTGCATCTTATTAAGAAATACTGCCATTTAGACTCCAATGTTAAATAACTTATTTTATTTCATTATATAATCAATATCATTATTAAAATAAGTAAATACATTATTTCGAGTTTCCTCTGTCATCTCATAATACAGCCTGCAAATTAGGTGGAAGAGCCTCTTGCAAATACAATTCCTTACAGTGTACGGAGGATCCAAGAAACAAGTAAACAGTATTGTGTTATGGGTGCATAACCAAAGCTCTTAATGTAATTAAGCAATTGTAATTAATTTCGCACTGTTCTTGCCTAAGCTGTTTGTCCTAAATTAATAATTCATGAAAAAACTGATGAGAAAAATAAATACTGCAGAACCAACAACAACAACAAGATTCCATTTATAAAGCGCCTTTCACGTCAGGAGGACGTCCCAAGGCGCTGCACAGTTGGGTCAGGACCCGAGCAGGGGGGAAATGGTCAGGGTGAGGGGAGGGAAGGGAGGGAGCGAGGAGGGGGAAATGGTCAGGGTGAGGGGAGGGAAGGGAGGGAGCGAGGAGGGGGAAGAGAGTCGAGAGGGGAGCTGAAGGCACGGTCAAAGAGAAAGGTTTTGAGACCGGCCTTGAAGGAGGAAAGGGAGGAAGCGGCGAAGGCACTGGGGGATAGAGTTCCAGAGCCTCGGGGCTGAGAGGCTGAAGGCCCGACCACCGATGGTAGGGCGGTTGGGGCGGGGGACGTGGAGCAGACCGGAGCCAGAGGAACGGAGGGTACGGGCAGGTAGGTAGGGGGATAGTAGGTCGGAGAGGTAGGAGGGAGCAAGGCCGTGAATGGCCTTGTAGGTGAGGATGAGGATCTTGAAATCAATCCTCTGGGGGATGGGGAGCCAGTGGAGGCGAGCGAGGGTGGGAGTGATGTGGTCGCGAAGCCTGGTGCGGGACAGTACACGAGCTGCAGAGTTCTGAATGACCTGCAGCTTGTGGAGGGAGGTGGCGGGAAGGCCGGCGAGGAGAGAGTTCCCATAGTCCAGCCTTGAGGTGACAAAGGCGTGAACCAGGGTTTCAGCAGCGTGAGGGGTGAGGTAGTGCCGTAGTCTGGCGATGTTCCGGAGGTGATGGAAGGCGGTGCCAGTTGTGGTGCGGATGTGAGGGAGAAAGGACAGCTCAGGGTCGAACAAAACGCCGAGGTTCCTGACTGGCTTTGAGAGGTGGAGAGTGCAGCCTTGGATGCTGATGGTGTCAGCGCCTGAGGTGCGGAGGCGCTGACGTGAGCCAATCAGGAGGGCCTCGGTTTTTCGCACGTTGAGCTGAAGAAAGTTGTCTCTCGTCCAGGACTCGATGTCGGACAGGCAGGCTGTCAGGACATCGGTGGTCGTGGAGTTGAGAGTAGAGGAGGAAAGGTAGAGTTGGGTGTCATCCGCATACATGTGGAAGTTAACTCCATGTCTGCGGATGATGTCACCAGGGGGAGCATGTAGAGGGTGAAGAGGAGGGGACCGAGGACAGAGCCCTGAGGGACACCACATGAGACAGTGCGGGGGGTGGAGGAGAAGCCATTTGTGGAGACAAAGTGAAGACGGTGAGAAAGGTACGACCTAAACCACTCAAGGACAGTGCCTTGAAGGTTGAGGTGGGAGGACAAGCGGTGGAGTAGGATAGCGTGGTCGACCGTATCGAATGCTGCCGATAGGTCGAGGAGGACGAGGAGGCAGAGGGAGCCCTGGTCACAGATGGTCAGGATATCATTGGTGACCTTGACCAGGGCAGATTCTGTGCTCTGGGCAGCGCGGAAACCAGACTGAAGGGGTTAGAAACATGAATGGGTGGAAAGGAAAGAGCGCAGTTGGGAGGCGACAACTCTTTCCAGGACCTTGGAGAGAAAGGGGAGGTTGGAGATGGGCCGGTAGCTTGATAGCTGCGACGCATCAAGGGAGGGTTTTTTCAGGGTGGGCGTGATGGTGGCAGTTTTTAAGGGAATGGGGACAGAGCCAGAGGAGAGGGACAGGTTGACGATGTCGGTGATATGTGGGGCAAGAAAGTGGAGCTGGGAGATAAGGAGTGGAGTGGGGATGGGGTCAAGGGAGCAGGTGGTTGGTTTCAGGGATAGGATGAGTTTGGTGACAGAGGGTGGGGAAACGGGTACAAAAGTGAGTAGGGGAGGATGGGTAGCAGTCGGAGTGTGGGAGTGAGGGGTGGGGGTTGGTGGATGTTGGAGGGGAAGTGACCGCGGAGCGAATTCCCTTGATCTTGGATTCAAGGAAATCCAGCATCTCCTCGCAGTGAAGGTTGGAGGAGATGACCTGCGCGGGGTGGCGGGGGGGACGGAGGAGTCGGGTTGTGGTGGAAAACAGTAGCCTGGGGTTGTTCTTCGCTTCCAGGATTATCCTGGAGTAGAAGGACGACTTGGCCGAGGCTAGAGTGGAGCGGTAAATTTTGAGGAGGTCCAGCCAGATTTGTCGGTGGACCGTTAGGCCAGGTTGTGGAGTCCTGTAGCTCAGTGGTTAGAGCACTCGCTTTGCAAGTGAGAGACCTGAGTTCAATTCCAGGCAGGGAGAAACCTTGGGCAAGTTTCCTTACTCCACACGCCTAATAATAATCCCTCCAAAACAAAAACAATAATACATTGGTCATTTTCAATCTAAGACTGTTTGTGGGACATTGCTGTG
Source organism: Callorhinchus milii (assembly GCF_018977255.1). Classification (NCBI taxonomy): domain Eukaryota; kingdom Metazoa; phylum Chordata; class Chondrichthyes; order Chimaeriformes; family Callorhinchidae; genus Callorhinchus; species Callorhinchus milii. The sequence continues at coordinate 68,951,391 of NW_024704744.1, read as the reverse complement.
CGCAATTGGCTGCCGCGTTCGCCCACAAATATACAGTCAATTCACTTTACAGTGTGTTCTGTGAAGCGCTTTGGGATGTCCTCCCGACGTGAAAAGCGCTATATCAAATGCAAGGATTATTATTATTATTGTTATTATTATTGACACAGGTGCGTTCAGCAGCCCGCACCTGGCTTTTCAGTGAGCGGAGGTGGGTGGTGAACCAGGGGGAGGAGCGGGGGTAGGAGACAGTGCGGGAAGTGATGGGGGAAAGAGTATCGAGTGTGGAGGAGAGGGTATTGTGGAGGAGGGAGAGAGGAGAAGAGGGGTCGGTGAGGGTTGAAGGCCAGAGGGAGAGGAGTTCAGAGGACTCCAAGGCATCGGTTAGGGATTGTGGGGGTAACTTCTTCCAAGGGCGGTAGAAGATGGTGGTGGGTCTGGTGGAGGTGGGGAGGGGGGTGGAGGTGGTGAAGGAGATGAAGTGGTGGTCAGAGATGGCCTTGTCGGTAATAGTGACATCCGAGACACTGAGGCCCCGGGTGATCACCAAATCGAGTGGGTGGCCGTGACTGTGAGTGGGGGAGTTTATGTGTAAGGAGAGGTTGAGTGAAGAGAGCAGGGAAGAGAAGTCTGAGGAGATGGAGCAGGAAGGGGTGAAGTGCAGATTAAAGTCGCCCAGGATGATGAGGCGATCAGAGCAGAGGCAAAGAGATGTGAGGAGTGTTGAAATATCAGAGATGAAGGTGGGAGAGGTTTTAGGGGGCCGGTAGAGGAGGAGGATTTTAAGGGAGAGGAATGAGGGGTGGGAGAGGGTGAGGTGCTCAAAGGAGGGGAAAGAGCCAGTGGAGTAAGGGGATAGGGCAAGTGGTGTCCTTGAGATAAGGACCATTATATTCAGCACACTTTTTTTTAAAAAACACATCAGGAGATACTTCCAGCTGACATCCCTTTGTTTCTGCACAATCCACGCAATCTTGCTTCCCTCTCCTGTTTTGTTAAAGTTGAAATTAAAATACTTTTTGGGTCCCATTTCACTCCGTGCAAAAATATTGGAACGAAAATCCGCAAAATTTAATGGGCCATGAAAAATACTGGTTATACAGTGTGTAAATATTTAGTAATCAGCAGTGAACAAATTGAGTTTAAAATGTTTTGGGTGTTATAATAACAATTATAAATTATAATACTTGCATTTGATGTAACACCTTATGTCGTTGAGATGTCACAAAACACTTCACAGATATTACTGTGTAGTGTAAAGCCTGCATATTTGTACATTAACATGGCAACCAAATTGTTCACAGCAACATCCCACAGATAACTGTGAAATGAGTGACTAATTTAATCTAGCATATTGTTGGCCAGGACACTGGGTGAAATTTTCTTCTTTTCTAATAGTGCCATGGGATCTTTATCATCCACCTGAATAGGCAGACGAGGCTTCGGTTTAACATTTTATCCAAAGGACGACATTTCTGACAATGTATTGCATCCCTAACACCATATTGGAGTGTTAGCATAACTGTGAGTTCAAAGTCCTGGGTCTTGAACCCACAACCTTCTGAATCAGAGGCCAGAGTGCACCCAACTATACTAGGCAGTTGAATCATGCTTTATATTGATTCTGTTCAGGTTAGAGGTTAAGTTTCTAAGTTGAACTCAGTTGTTGATTTTGTCCAACTGATGGATGACAAACCAGTGGTTAAAATGTAAAAATGCCAATATCAGAGATTTTGCCAATATCATCGTCCATCACACGATGCCTGTGCACCACCTTCTATAGTTAAGGAACCTATTTTTTATAGAACAGGTTCCCTGAAGACAGCAAAATATGATACAAAACAATCATTACACTTAACAGTGATTATCGACGAAGCTCTTCAATGTTTCAACATTATGAGGAGCTATAAAACGCAAGATTAAAATCAGCAAGCACCAGCAAACAAAGTGAATAGAGCATAATTTGGCCGTAATTAATGCTACGGGGAAGGCTCAAAGATAATGCAGGGCTAATCCACAGGGTGCAGGGCTAGTCCTGTGATGTCTCACAGACATTCCGTCTGGACAGTAGTGGTCCTGCAGTCAGTGGAGGTAGAGATAAGAGTTGGGTGTCATTCACATACACGTGGAAGTTGGCCCAATGTCTGCGAATGATGTCACCAAAAGGGAGCATGTACATGTTGAAGAGAGGACCAAGGGCAGAACTCTGAGGAATGCTGCACGAGGTGGTACAGGGGCTGGAGGACAAGCCGTTCATGGAGACGGTGTGAAAGTTAAGATTTGAACCAGTCAAGGACACAACCACGAAGGTGAGAGAAGAGGCAGCGGAGGAGGATGGAATGGACAACAGTGTCAAAGGCAGCAGAGAGGTGAAGGAGGACGAGGAGACAGAGGGAGCCCTGGTCACAAATGGACAAAATGTTATTGGTCACTTTCAGAACCTTAACTGGGTCAGACCATCGAAAAACATAAAGTAGTAAACAACATGATTTTGATTTCCAATTCAAAGGCAGCTTAGTCACTTCAGTTCATTTTGCCTGGTCGATCCTCTACAAATGTCACCAAGTTTGTTCAGGTACAAAATCACTGTTGTGTTGTCTGAACATTGCCTATCAAGATGATCCCCGCAGAACCAGAGGAATTTAACAACTGTTTAGAGCTGCAGATAATTAATTTGTTCCTCCTCATTACAGTGATTCTGTGTCATGAGGTATCATGTACCCAATTCCCTGACCACCCAGTGTTAGAGCAATCATTAGCATTACTTGTGGAGTTTGAGCTGTGGGGGGCACTGGCCTAACAAATTGGTGGGGCCAAATATTTTCAGTGCATTAATTGGGAAAATGATGTATCAGTTCAGCAAGCAACAAACCTGAGTGGGTTTGAGCAATAACGACAACAAAATTACATTTGTAAAGCGCCTTTCACGTCGGAGGTCGTCCCAAAGCGCTGGACAATCAGTATTTCGGACCTGAGCTGGGGGTCGGGGAGGGTGGAGGGCAGTGGGGGAAGGAGGGTGATTGAAGGCACGGTCGAAGAAAACGGTCTTGAGACGGTTCTTGAAGGAGGCACGGGAGGTGGTGAGGCGGAGTGACTGTGGGATGGAGTTTCAGAAGGTGGGGGCCGAGTGGCTGAAGGCCCCTGTGCCAATGGTGGGGCGAGCGAGGCGGGGGACTTGAAGCAGGCCCCACCCTTGGCGTTGACCCATGTCTGCGGATTATGTCACCAAGGGGGTGCACATAGATATTGAAAAGGAGAGGGCCAAGAACAGAGCCCTGAGAGAAGCCACACGTGACAGTGTGGAGGCTGGAGGAGAAACCGTTCGTGGCGACAAAGTGGAGACGGTGGGATAAGTAGAATTTAAACCAGACAAGGGCAGGTCCGCGAAGACTGAGCTGAGAGGAGAGATGGTGTAGGAGGATACAGTGGTCGACATTGTCAAAGGCAGCAGAGAGGTCAAGGAGGACAAGGAGGCAGAGAGAGCCCTGGTCGCAGATGTTCAGGATGTCATTAGTGACTTTGACCAGGGCTGTTTTTGTACCTGTGCTGTGGGCAGCGCGGAAACATGATTGGAGGGGTTCAGAGAGGGAATGGGCGGAGAGGAAAGAGCGAAGCTGGGACTCGACGATTCATTCTAGGGCCGTGGAGAGGAACGAGGGGTTGGAGATGGGGCGATAGCTGGGGAGTATGGATGGTGTAGGAGGAGCAGAAGCCAGGGGATGGGGGCTGGGGGAATGTGTTTTTCCAAATAGTACTTTAAGTAATAAGAATCATCCTTGCATTTGATTAGCACCTTATTTGTTGTTGAGATGTCTCAAAGCACTGCACAGAATATACAGTTCTACAAAGTGGTTTGATTGTATTTTGTCGACAAAAAATGCGGCAGTCAATTGCTCACAGCAATGTCCCACAAACAGTCTTGGATTGAGTGACCAATTTTTTTTTTGGGGGGGGAGGGGCGGGGAGGGATTATTAAGGCCGGAAAGCGATCCGCCAATCGACTAACAACCCGGTTCCTATTTACTGCTCGGTAAAGAGGTGGGTGGAATAAAGAAACTTGCCTAATCTTTTGCCCCACGAGGAAATCGAACCCGAGTCTTCCTGTTTGGAGGCAAGCCCATTAAACACTATGCTACAAGACTTCTAAATGGGTTGAGAGTGTGGATATAAGCACGAATATCGCTGTTGCATCACAAGCATCTTATTCCAAATGATGAAACAAAGGGGTCAACTTCTTCTGTTAATTATTTAATCCTGGTTCCTTTATCCAGAGCAATTTCCAATACCTTATTCCAAAGCATTGTCAGATATTTAGCATGCTTGCCTATGACTCAATAGGAATTGCTGCTGAAGTGAATACTAAACAAGTCAATGTTAATTCTTAAAAGCAAAGTACACGTAAAGGCTGGCTCTAAAATGAAATTTGGCACAATTTCAAAATATTTTACCATAATGATACATTACTAAATTACAAAAACACATAGTGGAATTGACTGGTGCAGAGTACTCATGCACAGGAGAGCGCACACTAGATTCAGAAATTTATAAAGCAAGCCATTTTGCTTAAAAAAATACATCATCACTAAAATAGCAATTACTTACGAATTGCATAGAGACCTTTCATCATGATAAACAGCAATAAAAATGCACGTGTTTACGTGCAGCACCGAATAAGCTGAAATCTCAAGGTGGGGATTGAACCTATGATCCACTGAACCACGGGTGAGAGTACTACCAACTGAGCCAAGCTGACAACTAAGTTTTCATTAATACCGACCAAAGGAATATGCCTGAAAGTGCATTTATAAAGTGTAAACCATAGTATTAAGAGTGAGGGCTGTTTGATAAATGCCTAGGTATGTCTTTTTCCATTAGGTTAGCGATGCTATCTTCTCTGCAGATAAATGCTTGTGACACAAGAGATGATCTCCTGGCAAGGGAATGAATTGGCACTGTGAGAAACCAATATGTTCCATTCAAATCAATGTATTTGTCAATTAACATGCAAGAACATAAGGTAAAGATGAGCAAAACCCATTGAGTTCAACAAGCAATCTGTGCACGGTTGAACCAAGAGATACATCAGTGCACAACATAAATCTGCAGAATTTATTTATTAAAAACAAATGTTTGTGAACAAAGATCATCTATCTGAATGCAGCATTATAGGTCGACATGTATCCAACCACCCAGTGTGCACCTTGCATTATGCAGAAAATCTAAAATGGACTATCCTCCTGGGGTGGTGGATGGCTCTCCTTGGGCTGAGCTGGTGCTAAGGTGATGTGGTAGGCAATGGAATACATTACAAAATTACTTTTGTATAGCGCCTTTCCGTTGGGAAAACGTTCCAAGGCGCTGGACAGTCAGAGATTTGGATCCAAGTAGGGAGGAGAAGGGGGCAGATTAGGGTAAGGGAAGTTGGAGGTCAGGGAAGGTAGGAGGGTGGCCGAAGGCACAATCGAAGAGGAGGGTCTCGAGACATGCCTTGAGGGAGGCAAGGGAGGGAGAGAGGCGAAGGGAATGTGGGATGAAGTTACAAAGTGTGGGGGCGGAGAGGTTGAAGGCCCGACTGCCAATGATGGGGCGGGCCAGGCAGGGGACGTGGAGCTGACCGGGGCCTGCTGAGTGGAGAGAGCGAATTTGTTGATAAGGGGTTAGCAGGTCACTAAGGTAGGAAGGGGCAAGGCCGTGGAGGGCCTTGAAGGCGAGGATGAGAATTTTGAACTCTATCCTCTGAGGGATGGGGAATATCAGAATGAGTCAATCTTCTGTGGTGGTGTTCTTGGTTACCTGGTTCCTGAGCTACACTGGTGCACAGTACTGCTGACGACAGACCAGGCAGCCTGGCTCATGAGCAGGATTTGGAGGGGCAGAACAATCACTGGAAGCGGAAAGCTTGTTAGACACTGCTCTCAATGACAAGCTATGCAATTTTAGCTGGTTACAGCTCCAGCAGTACCCCTAACACACTCTGGAGTGCCCAAGCCTTGGCTCTTCCCAAACTGCACCCAAAACTCCCCGAAGTTAGGTAAGATGGGTGCGTCCCTCCAGGGAGAGATTTGATGGATTTCTGTACATGTCAGACACTCAGCTGACCAGAATGCCCCCCCAAACTGGACAGTAGAATTAATTGTAAATAAATAAATGGCACAGTGTTAATGTTCAGTCACTAGATGTCACAAGCAGATTCAATTAGTTACATTTAATACGTCATGCCATGAGTAACCGATATGGGGCTTGAACTCACATCTTCTGACTTGGCGCTGCAACCATGGATGAACACAGAGCACTGAGAGGCAGCTGCAGAAGCTCTTGTGTTCCAGGTTAAAAGTGAGGACCTGTCTTGCCATCTGTGGTTTGCCAGTTAGTAATGGAAGCCAACCAATAATTCGTAGAACAAATAACCTGACCCTAGAATACATGTGTGTTTAAATTAAGTTCCAGTATTGTATCGTTGAGAATAATTTGCTTTCAAACACAGTGGGTTTGTCAGCCATTGTGAAAGAATAAATGTGAAAATGACAAGGTATAAAAAGTATAGGGAAGACTGACCTGTGGAATTATAGGATCACAGAAAGGTGCAAGATTGCATTTAGGCACTTTAATATAGAACACATACTACATATTTTTAAAAAATGGATTGAAAGGAGGACAAGTAGGAACAGGTTAAGGGTTGTGAAGGGCAAGTTTAGGATTGACACCAGGAAGTATTTCTTGAAACAAAAGGCTGTCAACAGCTGGAACGACTTACACAGAAGAAAAGGCCAGAATACTGGAGTTGTTTAAGTTTGTTGCTGCATTGGGAAGACTGTTTAAGGTTGATATTCCGGAACAATGAGATCCGATGGGCAAAACCCCACCCCACCCTCACGTGATGTCCATACAGGCACATATTGTACTATTATTTGATCAGTAGGGGTCCCAGGTCCTGGTTAAAGCTGAATTTTCCCATCTTAAACCAAGAGGATCAGAGACTACTTATAGTGTCAAAGGACTGCCCTGACTGAGATCAGAAAGCTCTGTGCAGACCAGGGATACACTCCGATACCATGTGGTTTGTAATGACTTGGGTCCATAGTACATTGCAGCTTTATCAAGTGAACAATCAGGGAGTCACTTTCAGCTTTTCCTGATCAAAGGATCACTAAAGCGTTTACAAGTATAAATCCCATATCAAGAGGAATTAAGTGTAAGCAGTGATAGATGCACATCAGAAGCATTAAATCCTTGTAAAGCAGGGTTAGTTAGATTTGCAACCGAACAACAGGACAAGTGTAACAGCAGCAACTACATTTAGGAACTAACATAAATTTCAATCACAGTGAAGGTGAAAGCCAAGGACACGGCTTCACGAACCCTGAAGTGATTTTGAGTTTCCCCCTCCCCTTGCGTCACCCAAAGCAACACAAAAAGTTACAAACAACATTTGAAATGTAATCCCAAAAGCAATTTAAAAAAACACAAATTTTGGAAATCCCAAACGTATTGGTTGACAACTTGACTTGAGCTTTCTTTGGATTTTATTAATGCAAATAAATAATTTCTTAAGTTTTGAAAAAACAATTATTATTTTGCCACTTGTTTCTTTCCCTGCCCCGGTATATTTTCCTTCTTTCCCTTCACTGTATTTGTAACAATGTGTAATTTGAGCTGTACAATCCTTGATAAAGCCAAAAAGAGGAGAGCACTTCTCGGTCAGACAACATCAGACAGCTGTCAAATGCTTCAGCAGTTCTCTTAATCGACTTTCAGTCAAAAATCGCACAACCACACATTTCCCAAACAAAATACTAGCTGCCTTTTGATAACACAAGTCCTTATCGGAAACCTGTGAAAAAGGGGAGAAGTGGACATTTTCTAGGATGGCTGCCGAATACGTTTCAAAGGCAGTGATGTGAAAACACGATGTTCAGTTTAAAACTGTTCACAGGCACAAAGGACCTTCTCAGTCCAACCATTTGAACACTTAACAACAAAATCTATCTAAAAATTACAGATTTGGAAAAAAGTGATTTGTCTCTCACTTATTATAAAGCATCAGACTGGATGTAAGTAGGAGATAGCTGGGCAGAGACCAATTAGAGTTTGAAGACCAAAGCAGACTGTACGTGCTGTAAAGTGAGTACTCCTTCCACTGACAGGCCAAAGCTTGCGGATGATGAAAGGCAAGTACACAGACAGTGAAAGTAAAGCGTAAAGCAATGCGTCTTTTATTAGCAGCTTGAGCGAATTTGGAATTAAATTTTAGATTTTCAAGAAGTGGAAAGGATGAAGCAGTTTCAGCATTTTGCTGCATCATCAGAACAGAATGAACCTTTAGTACCGAGAATGGGTTATTTTTCTAAAAAGAAACTTGCTGGGAAGTTTGAAAATAAATTTAAAATGGAAATAACATGAGGAACAGGTGATGGGGAGGAAGAGGCAGGTCCTAGATGCCTTTGCACGATTCAACGCTCAAAACTCAACAACCCGAATAACTATCCAACAGTCGAAGGCCAACACAGCAGACAGTTACTCAGATAGAATCAGTCATTCATTTCACGGTTGTATCTAGGGCATTACTGTACACAAGTTAGCTGCTGTGTTTGCCTACAAATACACAGTCACTACACTTCACAATAAAATCCTATGAAGCACTTAGAGACTCCTAAACGACTCGATAAGGCAATATATTAAATGCAAGGATTATTATTACTAGGTTTCACCAATAAGAATAGTATTGTGGGGTGGGCGGGGGGGTGGATGAACAGGGAAAACTTGTACTGATTACACTTGTGGAATGAGTTGAAGATCGTTTACTGGAGTGAAATAGGACACATGTAGTTTGCGCCTAAAGTTCATGCAAATTAAAGAATTAAAGTGAGCCCATGGTATCCATAGCTACAAAAAGATAAGGACTTAAAATAAAGCATAAGATTGTGAAAAAATACAATCTTTGAAGCTCACTGCTTTTGCACAGTACGTATGATCCACTCAACAACTCTAACATAACCCAATTAGCCCGAGAAGGACGACTCTACAGTTACTCCCTGATCGCTCCTCACCCACCAAAAAGCTACACTCTGAAATACTCACCAAAAATACTTTATATTCAACTATTGTCCACCTCACAGCAGTCACTTAGCTATAAAGCTTCTTATCTTAATAACCCTCAACTCTATTCCTAATCAAATATTCAGACAGCTCTTCTTTACAAGAGTTAAAATCAGCAGAGCATTAACAGCTTTAGTTTGACGTTAATCCAACACGTTCACAACACTGTATGGCTACTCGGTGCGCAACAAATTCCTGCAAATCTCAGGTTTTGCTCGAGGGTTAGTTCCATACTCAGTTCCACAGTTCCAGTCCAAGTTAAACAGCCTGCTCACATCTACATTATCCATTCTTCAGTGCTCCAAAAACCCAGAACAGCTTTCCTTTTGACTTTCTTTCCTCAGATGCAAATACAACTCTGTGGATTTGTATTGAATAAAGCTGTTTTTCTTTGAAGATATAGCACCAACAACTTGCATATCTATAGCACCCTTCCTGTAATGCAACTGCATAATTTACTGTACAATAAAAGTAATCAATAAAATTCTGAGAATATTTTTGTTTTAGTCACCTGGAGTCTAACAAACATGAACTGGCAAACATAAAAAGTCGAGAGCCTCCAAATCAAACAAGAACTGGAAGTACAAATTCTACTTGGCTCCTGTTAACCCTAAAAGCCAAAGCCCTGACAGGTAGGGTGGTCCGAGCTCCACAAGCAGTGGGAAGCTTGACAGACATGTTTGCAAAGGCAAGCTCTGTAGTTTAAGCGAGGTAAACTGCAGCAGTACCTTCAAAGCATACCCTGTAGTCCCCAAAGATTATTCTGCTTTCCATAGACTCAGCTCTTGCCAGCCTGTGCCAAACGGTGTTAGCTTGACTCAGTTTGTAGTACTCTTGCAAACAAGTCAAAAGTTGTGGATTCAAGCTTCATGGCATGACTTTGAACTCATAGTCAAGACTCTCAATCCAATGTCGTGTTGGGGTAGAGCTGTATGTCAGAACTTGCATCCAACACAACATGCATTAAACCGAGGTCCCACCCTCCTATTCAGGTAGAGATTTAAGGTCCTGTAACACTAATCAAACTGTTGGGCTGGCAAAAAATTCCCCTGATTAAAAATTGGTTGTTCACTTAACAACTGTTTGTGGGACACTGCTGTACAAACTTTGGCTGCTGCGTTCACCTACAATTAATATTCCTTATATTTAGTTTAATGCCTTTCACTTCAGGAGTACATTTCAAAGTGCTTGACAGGATATACTATAAATTGGAGTGACTGCATTTTATGGGCAATACATGAATACACAGTCATTCTAAACGAGTGATCACTTCATTCCACACAAACAGAAATTTCCACATATAAACTCTCAGTAGTTTGTATTTCAGCCTGTCTCATTTGGTAGCACTCTCCGCATCAAAAAGTTGGAAGCTCAAACCCCACGTTGGATCTTGGAACTCATATAATCTAGGCTGACACTCCAATGCAGTGCTGGGGGTGTGCTACATTGTTGGAGGTGCCATTCTTCGGATGAGACAATAAACCCAATTCCCGTCTGCCTGCCCAGGTGTTGTTAAAGATCCCTTTATTCAAAAATAAACTGAGTTTCTCCTGTCTCTTGGCCAACAATTCCCTAAATAAAATTGGTAATTTGTTTCAAGGCTGTTTATGAGACATTGCTGTGTGCAAAAGAAAAAAAGGTCCCTACATTTTATAGTATATTCTGCAAAGCTCTTTGAGACATCCTCCCAATGTCAAAGGCGCAATATCAAATGTAAGTATTATTATTATAGTTTGGGTTGAATAATCTTAAACACAGTTTTGGGTTTCTGTCTGTGTCTGAACCCAGCTGACCAAGGAAAAGCCTATGGTGAATATGATGAACAAAGTAAGAAACATTGACAAGAGAATGGGAAAGAAAACAATGTCCTGAATATTTCTGTTCCAGTCGATAATAATGGCATAAAGTGGACGATAAGTTGATGGTGATTGACAATTTGACTTCAAACACCTTGAGAAAGAAGGTCACATCGCTCTTTGGGTGGACTAGCATATGATAGACAGCATCAATACAAGACTCAGTAAAAATATTCTGTAGACGCTATTAAAGACATGTCAGATACAAATGGAATGAAACTAGAATAGGAATGCTGATCACATGGATTAAAAGTTAGTTGAAGCCAATTACAAAATAAAGATATTACATATAAAATATGACTTAACAAAGCTTTTGTCCCAATTTTAAACTCAAGTCAAATGCCTCAGGTAATAATACATCCCCATAATCAACAAACCAATAAAAAACAATCTTAGCAATAAAACTCTGTTGTTACTCTGCTTAATATTAACATAACATGATAATCTTGATTAAGTGTATTTCATAAAATGTGTTGACAGACATGCAGAAGTGCAGAGATGTTTATATTGCCTATGCCAAGAAGACGTTATTTTGTACAGAAGTGCTCACAAACAAATAAATTCTACTGACCGTGGTTTTGTCAATGTGGTCCTGCAGGGAGTCGATGAGCAGGTCACCTACAGGTTCCCAATCGTTGCGGGCATTCTCAGCCTTTGTCATGTGCGCCTCAAGGTCATCCATAGCTCCTTGTAGTTCCTGAAGTTTCTCCAGTGCCTTTTCCACCTGTTTCTGCCAGTTGCTGGCATGAGTGTTGAGCAGTTCCCAATTCTCTTTGACTTCCGTTGACTGCTTGCGCACAGCTTTGGCAATTCGCTGGGCTCTCTCTTCTGGGGTTGGCTCTATTGTAACACAAGCACAATAACCGATTGAGATTGGGCACAGATTTATTTTATGTTTAAAAAAATATGGATGGTTCTTCCTAATATCACACTGCTACATGTGCTCGCCATTGCAAACCCTCCTCTAGCAGAGGTGAGCACGATGCTAAGGGAGGCAAGCTCTTTTTAAAGATGCATTTGAGCTCATCTTGGTGAGGGATGCTTGTGCTGAGGAACGTGGGCTGCAGATTTCTTCCCAGTCGCTGACAGCACTGTTCTGTGATCAGGTAGCAAATGATTTCATGGCATTTCCAGTGTTTCCTCCCCATGAATTTAGATACAATACAAAAGTCTTTGAGTGTCTGCAGTTTGTAAAGAAGTAGTAATACCATAAGCCATCCTTTCATAGTTGAAATTAGCAAACATGCTGAAGAAAACAGCAGAACTTAAACCACGGGGAAAAAGCTTCTCAGAGCTCACATTCACAGTTGTCTATTGTAGTACACAACAACAACAAATTACATTTGTATAGCGCCTTTCACGTCGGGAGGATGTCCCAAAGTACTGAACAGTCAAGCATGTGCAACTCGAGCTGGAGGTCAACACATTTAACAAACATATAAAATCTATTCCAGATATTATTACAGCTTATTCCTGACACACAGCAACTTTAACTGTCAGCAGAAGTTGCTTTTAATGTTTGAGATGAGTATGAAATCCATTTCCTTTCTTCCTCCCCTCCTCTTCCCCCCTCCCCAATATTTGGGCAACATACTTTATGATCGTATGAGGCTGAATGGGGAATCAAAGGCTTCCAAAGCCTCCCTCAATGTTAATTTACAGCCAGCTCATTTGGAGCTAGCCAACGCTGACCATTCAATGACACTTCCCCTCTCTCCTCTTTAATGCTAGCAGAAACCATTGTGATTTGTAACTTACCAGAGTATGTGTTGCAATAGCTGGGGGAGAGGAGCGAATTATCCCTCCCTCACTAATCTATGGCCATGTATATTTTATTATTATTATTATTATTATGTGAACCAATATCTTACAGCCAGCTTCATCCTGAATACTGCAAATTCAATTTGAACTCCATTTGAGGCACTTTATGAAATTTCTAATCTATTTATTTGAAACATGGGCATAATCTTTCATTGTCAAATTCAGCAATTTATCTTGTGGGGTGTTTACACTGAGATATTCCATTCAGAGAGACTGATAGGCCTTGTAGAGTTTACCCAATTATATCCAAACCGCCCTTGTTCAATGTTTCAATAACCATTCAAAATACTAATGAGGGGAGTAAATGGCTACGTTAATATTCCAATCACCTTCTGTATATTAAATGAGAATAATGAGATGTGTCAAATTCAAAGCACTGCAAGTTACTGCAGGCTATAGATTCAGGACTTCAAAAAACTATGCTGCAATAAAAATAACATATAAGATTTTTAAAGCTTAAGTCTAACATTCAGAAATAACTATTAGAGATTACGGTGAGGGATGAACACATTAGAAGGTCGTTGGCAGAACTCTTTTAGAGCAATAGCAAAGATGTTATTACGAGGCATGTGGTCCAGGGAGCTCTTTGATATGGCTTATCCATTGAAGCAAAAGCTAAAGAGAAGACTAGGTGGAACAGTGTGTTAGATTATCCTCACTGACTTTTCTTTTCTGGATCCTGTGTTTGAATCCAGCTCAGACTGATAGGATAACCATCTGCGGTGTGTAAAATATCCTGCGTGATAGCTTTGGGGAGTCTCTACCCAGTTGTTGGTGGGAAACCCCACAGCACAAAACCTTCCCTCAGCTGAAGCCTAACATTGCTGCTCCCACTCAGAGGGAGGCATATCATGCCGATGTGCGTAACGGAAGCAAGTTACACTTGGTGCAAACGCAGGTGCTCTTCTGAGGTTGGGATCTCATTGCATCGAATTGCTGTGCCTGGCTTGGAAGTGCTCAACACCAAGGTTCCTGTGAAACCATTCCCAGAACCTTCAGAAGAGTCAGGGAGCAATTTAGAAGACATTGAAACAAAAATGGAGCCACGGACATTTCAATATACATTGATCCTCTCACTCATTTTCAAATCCCTTCATGCCCTCGCACCTCAACAACAACAACATGCGCTTGTATAATGCCCTCCGTCTCAGACCACCTCCCTACCTATCCACCTTGCATTCCTCCCCCATCCGCTGCCTCCGCTTGGCTGGCTCCGACCTCCTGTTCGGTTCGTCCCTTGTCCCCTCCGCTCCACCATCAGTGGCTGTGCTTTCAGCCACTACGCCCCGCAGATCTGGAACTCTCTCCCTCACTCCCTCCGCCTTGCCCCCTGCCTCCCCACTTTCAAATCCAGCGTACAGACCTTCCTTTTTGATCATGCTGATGGTCACCTCTCCTCCTGGCTCAGGGTCAGACTCCGTCTCTGTCAAGCGCTCCGGGACGTTACCACGCGTGAAGGGCACTAAATAAATGCAAGTTGCTTTTGTTGATATAGGGCCTTCCATGTCGGGAGGATGTCTCAAAGTACTTAACAGCACTGACTGGGCACCCGAGCTGAATGTGAGAGCTGAGGGGGGTGAGGAGTGGAAAGATGACCTAAAGTGCAGTCAAAGAGGGTGGTCTTGAGCCAAGACCTTGAATGAGGTGAGGAAGGCAGTGAGTCAGAGTGACTCCGGGATAGACTTCCATGAGAGTGAAGGCAGAATGTCTGAGTGCCCGCCCACTGATGGTGCAGCAGATAGGGCAGGAGAAATAATGTAATAATCCTTGCATTTGATATACTGCCTTTTCAGGTCTTTGAGACATTCCAAAAGTACATTACGGGATTTTGATTATTGTGAAATGTAGTGACCTTGAGTTTGGAGGCAAAGATATGCAGCCAGTTAGTTTGTTCTCAGTGAATCCATATACCTTTTAGCAATACAGTGAAGCTGTACGCGAAAAATTTGATTTCAGGTACAGCACAGCAGTACTGTTGTGGGCAGCATTTCCAGATGCTTGGCTAGTTTACAGAACATGGCATTTTTGAAAGAAAATAAATAATAATAGTATATTCCAAATAGAAATAGATACTCATTGACGGCATTCAACGATTGTGTTTGGCTAGCTATGAACACTGGGACAGTTCAGGTTAACCACTAGACTCTGACCCGGGAGGAGCTGTATTCTTTGGCCTAGTTGTCATGGTGATGCTCAGAGTCCAGACTATCTTCAAGACCCAAGGGACCAGCTAACTACCATGTGCAGCCACACAGCCAAAGTGTGGCACCGCAAAGAGGACTTGAGCAAGAGACAGTACAGGGTTATCCCAGCAATAGCAGGCTGGCTTGTACGCATGGAGAAAGCATATACAGCACAAGCAGTTAACTGGAATTAAAATACATAATTTATGAAGCTGTTCTTTATATGTCTCTGTAGATTTGAATTCTAGAGAAAGGGGGCATTGGTACAGAATTGGGCTGCAAAGTTAAGCACTTCCGCAAGAGATTCAGCAAATGAATGGGGCTACAGTCCTTCAGTAATGGTCCTGGAACAAGAACATGTGCGAGTGAGGACCAAGTAAATGGCCTCCAAAAATAATTTTAAAAACAAGAAATAAATGACAGCTGGAATGGTTGGACTCAGATAGCCTTTACAGTATAAACCCATTCGACTGGATTCTGCAATAATGACATCTTAATAGCTGCACCCACAAAAGAAAGTAGCAAAAGTGGTTCACAGCAAGAATGCCACCTTTTGAAGCCTAATACTAAAAACATCTTGAAGTCTCAGTAGTCGTACAAATGGGGTTTGGAGACTTAGTACAACATGGTCTACTGATAGAAGGTTGTTCCCTGCAAAGAAAGTCACTGAAATTGGCTGTATTGTCCAAGGCATGTTGGAGAGTGAACTTTAGACAAGCACAAGTCAACATCTTGCATTAATATAGCCCTTTGTATGGGGTAGTGTCTCGGAGCGCTTAACCTATAAAGCTTGATCTCCCCATCCTGCTACATGGCAGACACATTAAATAGAAATGAATGAGTAAGAGCAAACTTCAGTAGCAAAGGCATCTGAAATTAATAATTTAAGGAACTTGAAAAGGGCAGGAATGATTTTGGAGGAAATTAAATGAATAATTAGAAAAACTTTGCAAGGAAAATAGGATCACAAGATAGCATGTGTTTACGTGAGAAAATTTAAAGGAAATCCAGCAACAAAATCTAAATAGATAAAGAACTTTGAAAATAAAAGGAATGTGAATTTTGTAACGGGTATGATGGTCCATTGGCTTTGAAACTGGCCTTTTGCCTCTGGAACCTGGAATTAAATCAGGCCAACCGATGAGATGAAAGGGTCCTATCTGAAACAAGTTTATAAAGATTTAGCTCAGTTCCTATTAGTTCCTAGCAATTCTGGGTTCAAAAGTGCCCTTGATTCACCCCAAAAAAGGCATTCTCACAAGAGGACCACAGCACACCTGGCACTGGGCATTGGAAAACATTGCACCAATCCAGCAGGGATGTGGAAGCTCTTTAGTAGTGGAGGAAACTCTTTAGTGGTGGTGGCGCAAGGGGCGAGGGGTTGGGTTCTCATTTATGGTTGGGGCTGAGGCATATTGCTGTCAGTGCAAAGGAAACTTTATTGTGCATCTAACTGTGCTGTACCTCAGCTGGGGGGTGTTGATAACACTGCATTCTCCAAAATGGAAAAAGATTTCAGTCCTAACACCCTTCGCCATGAGGAGTATAACATTTGCTGGGAGAAAATAAAAAGCCCTCAAAAAATCTTAGAAATTTACAGCAATGAAGGAAGCCATTTGGACCATCAAGTTATTTAGACCTTAGTTGGAATATTGTGCCCAGTATTGGTCACCTTCCTTTAGGAAAGATGTCAGGAGATTGACATTGGGGATTGATATTGGGGATAAGTGGTTTGGCCTATGAAGGAACTGAGCCTTTTTTCACTGGAACAAAGAAGGTTGACAGGTGACTCGATTGAGGACCTTAAAATTATGAGGGGTTTTGATAGGATCAATAGCGAGAAATTATTTCCACTGGTCAGTGAGTCAGCAACTAGTGGGCATCAAATTAACATAGTTAGAAAATGAGCAAATGGGGAAGTTAGGAAAAATGTTTTCACACACAGTGAGGTTTGGATATGGAATGCCCTGCCGGGAGAGGTACTTGAGGCAAAATCCATATTAGTCTTCAAGACGGACCTTAAAAAGAGTCAGCTACAGAAGGATAATAATCCTTGCATTTGATATAGCGCCTTATCATGTCTTCGAGACGTCTCAAAGCGCTTCACAGAATACCGTAAAGTGAATTGACTGGATAATTTGTGGGCGAAACGGGGCAGCTAATTGCTCACAGCAGTTTCCCACAAACATGGATTGAGTGACCAATTTATTATCATTATTTTGATGAAAATATTATCGCTGGAAAATCGATCCGCCAATCGACAAACAACCAGGTTCCTACTTACTGCTAGGTAAACAGAGGTGTGTGGAGTAAAGAAACTTGCCCATCGAACCCAGGTCTCTCGCTCTAACTACTGAACTACAGGCCTCCACTGTATGGGGGAAAGGCAGGTAAGTTAGACTGAAAGGATTGCTCGAAGGAGCTGGCATAGATACGATGAGCCGAATGGCCTTCTTCTGCATCGAAAATTTCAATGGTTCTATGGAGTCTGCACCATCTCTCATAACAACGTGTTCACTCCCACTGCCCTCCCTCTCCCCAAATACGTTCAAGTCTCTATCCTTCATATACTGTACTTATCTACTTCCCTCTTAAAACACACAATGGATTCTGCCTCTACCACCTTATATGACATTCCACATTCCCAACAACTCTGTGAGTGCAAACAAATAGGCCAAAGCTCTCCTTTCACTTTTCTTATGACTATCTTACAACTATTGTTCACTCCCCTACTAATGGAAATAGCTTCTCCCCATTTATCCCGTCAAAACCTCATATGTTTGTACACTTCTATTGGGTCCCCTCTCAGCCTTTTCTGCTCCAATTAAATAGACCGACTCACAGAAATCTCCCCTCATAACTGAAGCCCCTCATCCCTGGTATCATGGGACAGTGGAGGGAGTCCTTTTGTGGTGGCGATAGTGAATTTTGCTCAGATGACCATGAATATTAAATACCAACGGGAAAGTGCACAATAGTTTTTCATCTCTGGTATCTAGACTCAGTCTGTTGGACGCAGAAGTTTAGCCAGTGTTAACCTACCTCCTGATGAACACTACCCCTCAGCACAAATTTAAGATAAACACAGGGAGGGAGAATTAAAAGTAAGGTTATAAAAATTGGAAGGTTGGGAACTTTTCTTTACCCATAGAGTGGATTGAATATAAAAGTGTCTGCCATGAACCATGAAGTAGAGCCAATAAATTATTTTAAAATAATTAATGAATTTGCAAGGGCATTTCGCCCACAAACATAGTCAATTTACTTTACAGTATATTCTGTGAAGCGCTTTTAGACGGCTAGAAGATGTGATAAGGTGCTATATCAAATGCAAGGATTATTATTTATTGCTGGGCACAGGTTGGCTGCAGACATTCCATCACCTCAACAAGCTTAAAAGTTTACCGAACATCCCAAAAACTTCTGCAGTGGACTAATCTGAAATATTCAGCAAACCCACTACAAATAACATTTGAAAATGAACTCTACAAAGCCCTTCACTGTTGACCGACGGAACCGGCAGGATTAATGTAATAACATTTACATGGTAATGCTTCCATTTCTGCCTTCAATTCCTTTGAAAGATGATCCAGTGTCATAATTGTGCATTGCAGACACAGGAATATATTAAACTCATATGACAATACATCATGCAGGAGAATTGTAGGACAGGACCAGTTATCTGCAGAAGTAACTGACCCTGTAAAACACAATGCCTCTCCTCAACAGCACTTCAGGATCCAGCAGAATCCAGAGTTATTGAGCTGGAGGTGAGTCACTCACCAGTAGGTGAACTCTTGTTCTATGGATTAATGGATGAACACACCACAGCTAGGCAAGGCAGGCCTTGCATCCGGGAACAGAAATCCTGAGCAGCGATTTGATGCCAAGGAAGTTGGCACAAAATGCCAGAGAGCAACACAGAATGGCCAGCGAAGAGAAGAGCAGCGGTGAAGGCTACCGTAGGCACAGACCTATTTTACTTTTAGGTTTCACGGTTTGCCCCCGAAATAAATAAAATTGATAAAACCTGCAGTATTTATATGCACTCATCACAATTTCTGGGCAACTGAGCTCTGAGTTAATGTACACCACGAGAACTCCCAACTGCGGCAAGAGTTATTCAGGACAGAAGAAACTGACAACCATTATTAATGGTCCGGCAGGGTATATAACAACAACAAATTGCATTTATATAGCACCTTTCACATCTGGAGGACTTCCCAAGACGTATATATGGGGCAGCAAGGAGTGCTGACAGAGAGAGTGGCACTCGATACTCAATTTAAAATGCAAAGTAAGCTCACATCGAATTTCAAATAATGGAACAGCTTTTATGCTTTTACCAGTCTAGTTACGGAAGGTATTTCAGTTCCATTAATAGACTTACAGACTCTTACCATAATGTAGCTGCTGGCTACCTCCCAAACACAGCGATAATTTGAGTTTACCATAGTTTAAAATATGGATTTTTAAAAAAAAAACTTTTAAAATATTGCTCTATATCATGCTCCAAATAAAAGCAAACAGAGCATTGGGCTAATGTCCATTAGCACAATGCATTGTTTGCTTTTATTTGGAGCATGATATAGAGGATAATTTATGGAGCAATGGCAATTTTGTTTTTGCCATAAACAAGATGCTGACATAAATCTTCAATGTCCAAAGGTGAGTTATGGTCAGTGTCATTACCACAAATGAAGCTCAACATCATGAAAGCTTCTGTGCAGAACAATTACATTCTTGAAAGCTTTATTTGAACTGAATTTAAAAAGGCATTTTCAGATTTCTTAGATCCAACCAAATCTCAGAGAGTGGGGTCTAATTTATGTTGTCTCTTACTGGGATTCCTTTTTAAGGATGGCCAATTAATTTGCTGGGGGAAAAAATCACACTTAACGTCAGTGTGAATCTCAAGTCACTTCCTGGCCGTTTGTGTAACATTGCTGTGCAAATCAGCTGCCTCGATCATCTACAAATTTGTAATGACTACATTTAACAGTAATTACTGTAAAACGCTTTGAGACATTTCGACTTTATAGGCACTATATCAAACACCAGGATTATCATTATTTAAAGTCTTGCGGTGCTATTAAACTACGTGCAGGTCTTATTTCATAGGCCACTTTATTGCACTCTAACCTAGGTCACATCATCTCCGCTGCACACAGCATTGGTACTACATAATAGGAAAATAATCAAAATTGATTTTATTTAAAAGAATCTTTGCATACATACAAAATAAAGACCACTTTGATTTTCTCATCCTGAAGGACGCATGGACATTCAGTTCCACAGCACTAGCAATTTCCCCAAACAAAAAGTGACTAAAGGATATACAAGTTTGCTACAAAATACACAGTCACAACACTTCACAGTTTATCCTGTGAAGTGCTTTGAGATGTCCACTGATCAAAATTCTCATTTTCTTTAACTAAAATCACCTGTGAAATTCTAATCCGATCTCTCAACCTCAGAGTAATCTCCAAGCAGATTCTAATGGTTATTGTATATAATAAGAATCCTTGCATTTGATATAGCGCTTAATCACGTCTTCAAGAAGTCTCAAAACACTTCACAGAATATACTGTAAAGTAAATTAAGTGTGTATTTCATGGGCGAAACGCGACAGTCAGTTGTGTACAGCAGTATCTCACAAACAGTCATGGATTGAAGTGACCAATTTGTTTCTGTTTAAGAAATTCTTACCCCTGATAAAGTGATCTGCCAATCAGCTAACAACCGGGTTCCCACTTACTACTAGGTAAACAGAGGCTTGTGGAATAAGGAAACTTGCCCAATATTTCACCCTGCCAGGAATTGAACCCAGGCCTCTCGTTTGTGAGGCGAGACCTCTAACCACTGAGCTACAGGACTCCGTGATCCTGAAGAGCCCAACAATTCCAGTGGAAAAGTTGTGCATTAAAATAAAATGCAAAAACAGAACTGAAACGAAAAAATAAAATAATCCTTGGATTTGATTTTGTGTCTTTCACATTGGAAGGATATCTGAAATTAAGATTTATTGTCAAATGTATGCCGTATATAGTTTGGGACATGAAGATTGCCAGGATGGCGGAAGGTGAAATAGATGGACCTTGGTCTTCTTTCGATGAGTAAATACCATGATTTGTGGGCAAAAACAGTAACCAATTTGCGCACAAAAACATCCCCAAAATAACTGTGAAGTGACAGTAAAAGATCCTCTTATACAGATTACAAGAGAATCAAACAGCAAAGGGGTCAACGCATAAACCACCCTGCACTAATCCGGAAGTGTTGATAATTTTTTATTACATGTGTTAAATGGTACGTTTAAACTCCAACCCACTAATCCAACAGGATCCTTCACCCAGCAGGTCTGCAGGAATGACGAACGCAGCTAAGTGGATTTCAACAAACACTCTCCAGTGCATTGTGCCACCTGCCTTTCGTTTTCAGTTAATCAGTGTAGCAGAACGAAAGGTCGAGCCTTTCCAGCAATGTGGTTGCTTTCACTACAAAAGGCAGGAGTTTAACGACTGACCTGTTTTAACATGGAGATGACGTCGCGGCTCCTCAGGCCCCTCAATAGGCTGGTCTGCCAGGAACAGTCGAGCGGAATCCAGAGCATTGATCACAGTCTGTTCCTTAGTCACAAGCTCCCGTCTGAGTGCCTGTACAAAACAGAGCTCACACTGTAACATATTGCATTTTAATATAAAAAGGGACTGCATTTCCATCGAATTAACTCTTGTTAATTTGCAGCTGCAGAGGAATGATTGATATTATTCAGTATTTATGGTGAGGGTGAAGCCAATGACTGGGAATTTCAATGATGAAAGCGCCTTTCGCACAGAGAGTGTTTAACAGTAAATATAATTGATCTTATTGGGCAGAAAAGATTGTTCACCAATATAAATACAATCCAGCTGGTACAACACCAGGAGTACATATGTCTTGGCTCACAACCATCCACATGGCAATGAGAGTACCAGTCTCCACCAGGTGTTTATCCACAGAATTCAGTGAGGAATCGCCCCTGGACTGCCAGTTTAGGCTATGAGTTCCAAGTCCCGACATGGGGTTTGAATCCACAATCCTGTGACTCAGAGGCAAGAGTGCTACCAACCGAGTCAGATTGACACACAAGACGAACATGAAATGGGCAAATAAATAAATACAAAAGAAATTAGAAATGACAAAACTAATTACTTCATCCCTCAGCCTGCAGCGCTTGTAAACACACACTCAGATAAGTTTTATGGTGGCACTGGTAAGCTTTATATAGTGCAGCAGACAAACATTTATAGGCTCCTCCGATGCCCGGTGAACAACACTAAGCCATGCCGACTGAAAGGTCTGAGGTTCAATTCCCAGTTTGTGCTGAGGCAGCTAATCTTAGGTAGCAGCAGAGTAGTTACAATGTGAAAATTGCCTTCAGCATCCCAGCCTGTACCCTGGGTTGAACAGTTTTTGCCAACACAACTCACTCACATACACAAAAACAGTTAGGTTGGGGCAGTGTCCCAAAACAGTCAAGGATTGAATGACCAAATTATTTTCATTATTTTGAAGGAATTATTATCCCCTGAATAATTCTTTGTGAGAAACCCATACATACAAAGTACAACCAGCACAATAACTTCCATGCTAATTCACTAGATATTTGTGAAAAGTGCGCATTTTACCCGACTATGCACAGCTGCATGGGGAGTAAAGTAAGCAATACAAAATTTTCACATTCATCCTTACAACCAGCCCTTTTGTTGATTGCATTAGCAGTCATCAATTTCTGTCATTCATGACAGCAAGTTTTGTAAACAGCAACAGCCATCACGTAGCACTTCACATGTGACTAAGGTCAGAGATTTCAGAAGATGTTCCTTTCTCAAGGTGTCAGCCTGGCTCAGTTAGTAGCCTCTGTATCATAGAAATATAGAAATAGAAGTAGACCATTCAGCCCCTCGAGCCTGTGCTGCCATTCTATAAGATCATGGCTGATCTGTACCTCAAGTACAATTATCCACCCTTCCCCGTATCTCTTAATATCCTAACCTAATAAATAGCTATCCACCTTCACCTTAGTCTTGATGTGAACAGATCTAGCATCCACAGTCTTTTGGGGGAGAGAGTTCCAGATTTCCACTATCCTTTGGGTGAAAAACTGCCTCCTGATTTCACTCCTAAATGGAGGTTGTCAGTAGGTTGTGGATTCAAGCCCTACACTGGGATATTCATCCAGGAACTCACACAGTTTATACTCAAAAAGAGAAGGAAGTTTCTTCCAGTGTCCCAGAAAACAACGCCCCAGATAATATTGGTCACTATCTCCATGAGGGAGAAGGGAATGCATGTGCGATATGGGAAAAGGGGGGTATAGATGAGGGAAAGTAGGAGTGGCGGTGGCTCATGTAGAAAATAAACACTGGCACTGACTGGTTAGGCTGAATTCTGTGCCATTTAACTCTATGTAGCTGTGTAATTTCATGGGTATGTTCTGTGTGCAAGGGAGCTGCCATATTTGCCTACAAAATAATCACTGCACCTTTCAGCAAATCCTGTGTCAATATCTTTCTGCCGTGAAAGGCACAATACTGAATGCAAGCAATATAATTATGTAATCTACGAGCAAACTTATAAAGGTTAAGATGTGTGTGCCCTCAGATATCTATTGGTTGCTCTACCTAGCAATTTCCCTCACTGATGTGACCATTTCATTCAATTTCAAGTGTGAGTTAGATTATCCTACAAAGTCAGCAGCCAAAGGGGTAAAAAAAAGTTTCAAATAGGCAGAGGTGGCATTAGTATTCAAAGGGAAATTGCACCAACAATATAGCAACATAAGACCAATGAGCCCTGTCCACTATTTTGCAAGCTCATGGCTCCTTTTAATATTTTTAAACCTATTTCCTTGCTCTTTCTCCATTTTCCTTAATGCTCCTGCTTCATCTGAAGTATCCATGCATCAGAGTGAGATATAGAATGTGTGTTAGAGAGAAACAGTAGAGAGATTAGCAATAAATGTAATAAAAGGTTAGAAGGAATTCGATTAAAAAGGCAAAAACCTCAAAACGTGACTGTGCTTCGCAACACTGGAGATATATGATGGTCACATCACAATCTGAACTGCTCTTTTTACTTCCAAAGACTGGGCACCGTCTATTTTACCAGTAACCACTTTTTTGTTATAATAATAATCCTTGCACGTGATATAGCCCCTCACCTGTCAAAAAACATCTGAATGCGCTTCACAGGATTATACTACAATGTGCACCGACTGTGTATTTTGTAGGCCAATATATTTGTGTGTCTGTGTGTATCTGTGCATGCGTTCGTGTGTGCGCGTGTGTGTGTGGTGGTAGGGGGGAGAGGGGGTGGGGGAGAGATAAAGGGCAAAACTTTTTTTATAAATTGGTGCTTGCTTCTACAACGGTGGAGCAGATGTTAAATGGTACAGTGGATATACAATATTCTTGGTTTGAAGTAGTCATGGGATCCTCAGCAGATGGCACTGACTGCTCCCAGAGCTGCTCGTGAGAGGGCCAAAAGGATGGAATCAGTAGTTTGGATTCTCTTCAATGTTAATGCTGCACTGGTTTTAATTGAGGGAAGGACCTACTTGAAAAAAAATGCAGAGTAAATAGAATAAATAAGTAAACAAAAATCATACAGTCTGAACGAGGGAACTCTGTTAAATTGGTGAATTGTCCATCAGCAACACGAAGATCTATCTCACTTTCATGTCTGCCCACATCACACGTTGTGTGAACATTCGAAGCCGCTCTGCAGCAGTGGTTGTTAATAAGTAATACCAGCTGGATTTCAGATCACTGACTGCAGCCTGAAGGAAAGTGGATTGGTAAGTAAATGGGACATGAACGCAATCGTCATCACTCAACACTGTTGGGGAACGCCAGTTGCGAGGACTCAACACAGTTAGAGGGGCTGCACACTGGCTCAGCACTGGGGAAATGACACACGTGGAACAGTTTTGCAGTAAATCTGCAAAACTGCTGGCCACCCTCAGACACACAGCACCAATGCCAACGGCGCCCACAAGCGGTCTGGCCACTCTCTGACAAGTGAACAGGTTGTACAGCAACGAGACAAGTGTATAATGACCATCGCCTGCCCCAACCTCCTCACTCCCAACAACAAACTTTGTCATAAATAAAGCAACATCTCCAACCACAGACTGCTGTTGCCTTTGGTTGGTTTCACCAATCCCAATTTTATGTTCCAATGTACTTCTCTCCGGCAAATTCCCCCTCTGCCTTCCCTTCTTAAGGTGTCCGACTCGCTTCACTTTCCACTAGGTATGGTTCTACAGGACCTACATAGCCAGGGTTCATGTGCAAGCCATGAGCAGGAATGCTGGCAGGCTATATAACACGGACCTGTAACATGTGGCAAGCCTTGAAGCAGATCTCTCACATGGGCACTGACAAAGACTCATACATACACCCTCTCACACTCAAACACACACTCTTTCGCAGAACTGATGTGCTGCCTCACTCACATGTAACAGCATAAGAATATAAGAACATAATTTGTTTAAGCCAGAGTTTGAGTAAATTAAGTTACTAATTTTAATAGTTCGCAGATGTAAGGAGGATAGAGACTGTGGATGGCTTTGAAAGCGATGGCGAGGACCTTAAACTCGATCTTCTGGGGGATGGGGAGCCAATGAAGCCAGTGATCAGCTCACAGAGCTTAGTGCATTTATTTCAATGGTACCCTGAAGGTTAAATTTTTAATCTGTAAAATTTTCTTAGTATCATAGTGACACTAATAAGTCTTAGTACGTAGAGTACAGAAAGTACTTTTCAGTCTGCCATGACACCCACTCACTTTGTGACATGATTTAGCCAATAAACCATTTTCAATGGGTTTTTAAAATATTTATTTGGATGCCAGATTTAAATATTCCTGCAACAATATCGCCCAACAAAAAAAATCTTGCAAGAATCGGTAACTAAACCATCAAGGGTTTGTTTAATTATAGTCTGCCATGCAAGTAATGACAGTCTGCTTACTGCATCAGACAAACAACCAGCGGAGTGTAACCCAGGCAGCATCCATAGCTATGGACATCTGTATTCTACAACAGTGACCTACATATTGCCATGTTCCAAAAACAAGTACAATCAAACAAACTTCAATCTGCCACACAAAACAGTCACTGTAATAGGACACCTTGGAAAAACAATCTGACTTTCAGTACTCACATTGCATGCAATGGACAACCCCTTCTGATATCAATCAGGGAGTAAACCACCCACATTAATTAAGCCAAACAGATAATAGCTTTAATTACCCCAGATATGCAAACTGTTTACCCCATGAATCAGTCATTCCATACAGGAAATAATGTGGCACTGCCACTGAGAACTAATAATCATACTTACATTTGAAGCACTTCACAGTAAAGCGCTTTTCTGTGGTACTTAATAATAATATAATAATAATCCCTCCAAAAAAACAAAACAATAATAAAAATTGGTCATTTTCAATCCACGACAGTTTGTGGGACACTGCTGTGCGCAATTGGCTGCCGAGTTCGCACAAGTATACAGTCAATTCACTTTACAGTATATTCTGTGAAGCGCTTTGGGACGTCTAGAAGACGTGAAAAGCGCTATATCAAATGCAAGGATTATTATTATTACTTGTGAGTGCACATGGCAATCAATTTGCACACAGCAAACAGCCATGAAGTGAATGACTTTTTTTTTAATCTGGAGAATTGTTGACGAGAACACCAGGAGGAACACCTTTCTCTTTTTAAATAGTACCACGGGATCCTTAACATTCACCTGATCAGACAGAGGGGGACTTCAGTTTAACATCTTAACTGAAATACAACACCTGCGGAACTCCCCACAGTATTGCACTTGCTTGTCAGCCTTGACTGTAAGCTAAAGGTCCCGAAGTGGGATTTGAATCTTCAACTCTGACTCAAAAGTAAGAGACTACCAACCAAGTCAGGCTGATGACTGCTTGAACAATTTCCTATTCCCTCAGAGGGACAGTGTGGAGTGTGAGCCAGTCACGGTGGCAGGGAAGCAAATCACCAGCGCTGGTGTGATGTACGATTTGGATGAACATTGAGGACAGAAATGATGGCTGGAAGCAAAAACTTTTACCAGGGTTTTAATCAAACAATTGCACGCAAAAGCACAGTAAGAACATCAGAGTAACACGCTGTTTTACTGACAGTGATTATGGATTTTACCCAAGGCAAGACTTGGACCTGTAGGAGAATGAATTCATGTGGTTGAAGATTGAGATAAGCCTTAAGGGCAAGAGTAGAATTACAGGGAGATGGGAACAGTCATCAATTGCTAACTGCTCACCAGCTCTTCTATCAACAACAATAACTTGCATTTATATAGCACCCCTCATGCAGGGTAGCATCCCAGAGCGCTACAAGGGAAAGTGCTGGGAAGGCCAAGATCCACATTTCTTTCACTGTCGCTCTGGTTTCGGCTCAGAATTAGCCTCCACCCAGCAAAGATGTGATGGTTTTAAAAGTAATGTTACTCTCCTGAAATTTCACTTGACATGATAAAGGTCAAACGTTTAAAAGTCTGAGACTGAGCACGAACTAGATAAGCAGACAGACTAACAGGCAGAAAACAGGTGACAATTCCAAGTCACTGGAATGGAACATGAACCATTTAGGACAGAAGAAATGAAAAGTGGAGGTTAGAATTGTTTTTATATTTAAACAGAAGGTAATACATGGGATACCTTAGCTTGAGTGGCTGTCAAAGCCAAGCCTAAAGCAGCATTCAAAAGAGAAATTTACTCAAACACTTGAGCAAAAAAAAATGATAATAAAGGTATGGGGAATGAACAGGCGAATGGGATTAGAATAGACAGCTCCGATAGGGAAGCTAGCGTCAGCACACAGATGAATGATTTCCTTCTGTGATTAGAAACTGTGTACAGCACAAGAGCTCACTCCCAAAATGCAAACTGCACTCTGCAACTGAACCGCAAAGCCATTTTATCCAGACCACCACACGTCATGCTCAGTTATGGCTGGAGAGCCTTCGCTGGGCTCTCTATCAGTGCCTCTCTGCACTGCGGGCTCAGTCAACCCACACCAGCAGCCAGCCACAGTAATTGCCTTCAGATCTATTGGATTAACATTTCATAATACGAGAGAGAGAGAGAAGCTGAGAAACTGAATAATAAGCTCATTTACTCTTGGAATAAAAAAAAAGCAAACTGCAAACACATAGGACAGCTGTGACATTAAAGAAGCAATAGCATAACTCTAGAAGCCATATAAATATCAACAAAGTAACCTGAACAAAACACTTTCAATTACACAGCGAGAGCGAGCTTAATTGAAATCTCGATAAATAACGGTAGAAAGCGATTTCAAGATCAGAACATCTTGAATGCAAACTTGCCTATTTCGCACATTTCACAGTGAAAGACCACAAATGAAACGTAGTGAAAACTGATAGAGAGAGGGAAAAATTATATACATATATATATATATAAAGAGAGAGAGACAGACAGACAGACAGACAGGCAGACACAAGAAAGGAAAGAAATGCAAAAAAAAGGAAATGTATATATGAGAGAAGAGCAGGAATGGGAGAGAAAGTGTAACTGATGAGGTCTGAAAATAATTGGGAATTGGGAATTCCCAATTTTGCATTCTCTACACAGTACCATCAGCGGCCAAGGGTTCAGCCACTATTCCTGAACCTCTGGAATTCTTTGCCTCAATCCCTCCTCTGCCTTGCCCATCTTTACTCGGCCTTAACTCGCAGCTGAAGACTTCCCTCTTCGACTGTGCTTATTGTCACCTCCTCCATCCTCCCTGGATCGGCATCAAACAACGCCACTGCTCATCGCTCTGAGACACTATCCCTCTTCAAGCTCATTGTTGTCACGGGCTAACAGACTATACACTATCCCCAATGCACTTCGTATTCCTATCTACACATCCCAGTCATCTACTAAGGAAAGTTCTACAAAGTTTTCTCTTGGCTACATGAAAGTAAATCAAGCAAAATACTAGGAAACTCAACCATCCTCACATCCCTTATTATAGATACTTGACCTGACATTTCCATACATCAATGTATGAGGCTGGATCAGTTGATAGCACTCTCGCCTCTGAATCAAAAGGTTGTGGGTTCAAGCCCTATATTGGAACTCAGAACTTATACAGTCTAAGCTGACACTCCATTGCAGTGCTGTGAATGTGCTGCCTTGTGACATCCTCCAGACGTGAAAGGCGCTATATAAATTGTGTTATATTACAGATCATTAATCAGACTGGAATGTGCAGATTTGGACCATCTCCAAGCAAACTGTAGCTGTAAGGTATCAAGTTCTTCTCTTAATAACATGACTGATAAATGCAAATAGACCTGATCAAATGGGTTACGAACTTTGGTCGGTTAAAAAATAAAGAGCGCCAAGGCAAAGCTACCTAGCTTTGCTCCAAACCGTTTTATTATGTTCTGCTCACACATTAACATTTCCCATTTGCTTTTCTCAAAGGTGCACTTTGTTTTGTAAATATCAAAAAAACTAAATATTTCATTCCACCGCATCCAGGACATTTTATGCGTCTTGTTTTTAGTTAATTCTTAAACAACGGGTTTATAGAGCAAGCTCTTAATATTGAATTCTAATTCCTGTTTCCAAACTATAATGTAATTGATTTATTCTAATTTCTTTCCAATTAAAAAAGGAGACGGCTAAGAAGACTGAAGACGATTGAAAAAAGTAGACAAAATGTCACAAGATGCCAGAAAGGCAAGAAAATGTCTTGCAACTTCAAAATAACCTGTGAACCATTAAAGCCTGATACAAAATGGAGAATAATAATCCTTGCCTTTTACATAGCGCTATTCATAGCTTCTAGATGTCTCAAAGCGCTTCACAGATTATAAAGTGAATTGACTGTATATTTGTAGGTGAAAAGTGGTAGCCAATTGCACATAGCAGTGTCCCACAAACAGTCGTGGATTGAATGACCAAATTATTATTGTTACTTTTAAGGATTATTATCCCTGGAAAAGTGGCAATCAACTAACAACCGGGTTCCTACTTACTGCTGGATAAACAGAGATGTGTGGAGTAAGGAAACTTGCCCAACATTTTGCCCTGCCGGGAATATAACCCAAGTCTCTCGCTTGCGAGGCAAGTGCTCTAACCACTGAGCTACAGGACTCTTCATGGGACTCCAGAATGGCTTTATTCCACACAAAGAATGCCTCAAACTAGAAGAGCAAAATAATATATTATCTAAATTATCTTTACATAGGATATAGGTTTTCTACAGGATGGTTCTCAAAGTGCTTCAGAGGATATACTGTAAAGTTTGGTGACTGTATATTTTGTAGTTGAATAAAAAAATGAGAGCAAGAGAGTTCTTTATGAGGTTTTGTGACAGCGCATGTTAATTGTCCAGACATTCCTGGCGCAGAATGTTTAAAGTCACACGAGCTAATGCACCAAAGGCCCCTTTCATAAAAGCAAAACCGAGTGGGAGAGGAAATTGCACGTAAAGTCTGATTTGATTCTGATGAAGCAACCTTTTAGTCAAACAGAACGAACAAGCGGGGAGGTTTCCAAGTGAACATTTTCCAGAGGAGACAAGTGTCAAGTCGAAGGGAGGATGCTTTTGAACTTGCCTTAAAGTTATAATAAAGACACTGTTTTGTACTTCTTAGCTGTGCGAACACAAGATAGGTTTAGTTCTGTGATGTGCCAATTTTCTTTTATATACATATATAAATAAATATAGGGCATCCCAATTTTTTTTCTCTAATTTGCTCCCGAGTGTTATATGCTCTCTGCTCTTGGTTGCCAGCCTCCTGCCTCTTTATGTTAGCTCAGTTCCATAAGCTCAGCTCACACCACCATCAGGGCTGCCCCCCCACCCGATACACAACAAAGCATTTTTTCAAGGTGCGAGACAGATTGAAGTGCAGGAATTTTGCATTGCATTTCAAACCCTCTGTAGTGGTAGTGAATTCCCAAGAATTTGGCCATGCTTGAACATGAAGGACTGAACACAGATCAGAGCTGAGCCAGCATGAACCAGGCTGGAGCCCAGGTCCCACCAATTGGAGGAATAGTTCAACTTGCCCTTGAGGTGTAATTATACGAGGTGCAAATCAAACAGTTCTGGGCAATGATCCCTATTTTTGTTGATCCATTAAGGGAGCAATTTAAAGTTATTAAAAGAGACCATCTCACCCATAGCCCTTCAACATTAAATAAAAACAACCAGGATTTAGTTTTTGTTTTAAAAACAGCCCCAATCCAAAGTGAAGCGGGACGTATAAAACCATATGAACATAGCAGAAGTTCAATCACCTTCATACTCTTTTGAATCAATGAAGAAACAATCGTTCCAGCCAGAAAGCTTTGATACAGAGAGCCCCAGAGTAAAGAGACTTCTGGATGAACATGACACAGACAGACAGCCTGGCGCGGAACAGCAAGGAAACCTAATGCTTCTGCGTGCTCACAATCCAACCTGTTAGTTGGAGAGATGAAATATGTTCCCTAACGGTATACTACGCTGCGCATCATCTACTCACACACAAGATAGCTTAAAATCTGCTAAAAGCAAAAAAAAACGTCAAAACAATCAGGCAGACAAACAAGGCAGAAGCCAGCCAAGGCTTGCAGAAAGGCACTCTTGGTATTTCCACTCATCTTTTCCACTGATGTTATCACTTTTGTGAAGTTTTATCAACTGATGGGTTCTGATTTTAAAAGGATCAACATCCTCCTGCATGATGATCTTCTGCATCATATCAGAAGCGGGCACTAAATGATATTTTTTATTTTTAAACAGATACAAACTTCATGACCCACTTAGTCATCAAAGGTAATTGAGTTGAAGGAAAATATCTTAGAAAAACACAGATCTTTGATAAGATGCACGACATTTTGGCCTATGTTCTCTCCACCTCCCCTCCTGTTGTCTGTGTCATGGCCATGCCTATGTGGGTATTCTTCACATAAGTGAGCTGAGAGCACGAATACCAAGCACCTGGGCAGCTATGGTGTGGGGGGAAGAGTGGAAGATGTATAACCGAATGCAACTGTCCTTACTCGAGAGAGCGAAAGAGGATGAGGACAAGTGAGCGAGCGCACGAGAGAGGATGAAGAGTAAGAGAAGGAATTAGTACTATACAGTAAAGTAAGATAGCTGATTTCAAAGAAGAATGCAACTGGGCAGGAGGCAGAGTACTACAGCAGGGCAGTAAGAAAGGTTCAGGAAGAGATGACGGGGATAACTCAGTAGGCGAGTGGTGAACAGTCCTAGTGTTGGTGGTCCGGGAGGTTGCAGAATTGTATGTGGAAAATGAACACAGTGACAGACATTCAGCATGAACACAACCCAAACCCCTCGAGTGGTGTTGCACTTAAGCCAACCATCAGGACATGCACAACAGTCCGCAAGTAAGATATCCTTTGATTTGTCCCTCACTGACAGCCAAGAGATTAAGAAACCACTGGTTGTGGAATCAAGGGACACAAATTTCCATCTTACTATCTTGGAGCACAACATGTTCGTACATCAATGTACTCTGTCACTGTGTTACAGCTGAAACAAGTCGTCTTGCACTGATGAATTGGAAGGGAGGTAAAGATTGCATAGCTGGTTTGGAGCTGCTGCGAAAGAATAGGGACAGAGTGTGCCCTTTTTTTAATGACTGTAAGAGACATTCAGAAGAGCTGAAGAGGAATGAGTGAGTGAGTTTAGGAGATATGAGAAAATGATGATATGCCAAGCTGCAGAACAGGTCTCAAGTGTTTAAGAGTGCAGTGTTGGAAGAATTTGAAAGTTAAGCTGTGTTGAGCATAGGTGCCTTTTCTGGTCCGAATAGTAGTGAACAGCAGGCTCCATTCTTCCCTGTGCCTATACAAAAGGATGGCATGCGGTCCTCATATTTCTGCTCATTTTATCACGTCACCAAACCCTGTTCTTTTCTAACTAGCCTTGAACTTTTCCCATCAACATTTCGAGGCAGAAGCAACCCAATTTCCTTGCATCTCCCATGTAACACATCTACAGTAGAATCACATGCTGATTGAAAGACAAAGTCAATCAGAGTACTCCAAAACCCAAATAAGGGAAGAGAGTAACAGAAAGAAATATAAAACTGGAATCAGAACTTTTTACAATAGAGTATTCAAAACAGAGAATGTTTTTCTGTAACAACTTATTAAACTTTATGTAGGTCGAACATCTGAGAGTGCTTCACAGAACATTAAGGAGTATGAAGTGGGAGAATTTAAGTGTTGCCAAAGACATGGACAAAGAGATACAATCTTTAAGAAGTTTTTGGGGCAGGGAGAGAAGTAGAAAGGCGATTTTAATTACAAGGGACATTAGGAAAAGAGGGTGGGAAAACACAG
Organism: Callorhinchus milii; assembly: GCF_018977255.1. Lineage (NCBI taxonomy): Eukaryota > Metazoa > Chordata > Chondrichthyes > Chimaeriformes > Callorhinchidae > Callorhinchus > Callorhinchus milii. The sequence goes on along the minus strand of NW_024704744.1, from coordinate 68,918,057 downwards.
CAAAAAATAAAAAAAAGCTGTAATTGACAGTCGGTTAAAACTCTGAGGATAAATGTGGGTTTCATGTAACAAGATTCATAATGTTTATCAAGGACAGCACAAGGTTAAGCAATGATGAGACAAAGCGAGAGAGGTTCAGGGAGGGAGGATCTATGGAAAGGACAGACATATCCTCAGAGGGAATTCAGATGGAAAATGGACTGTAAAACAGTCAAGAGATAATAATTGGGATCCACTGTAGACCTTCTGGGATAAAGCAATGAAAACCATTTTGGAAGTGTATGAACAGATTAAGGGGCTCTGGGGATGGTGAGCAACTTCTCGAGACAAAGTGAAAAAGGGCACTTGGAAAAGGAGACTGCAAGTCCGTGGAGCTAGTTTAGGACTGAGCACATTAAACGTGGAATCAGGGTAGTGAACCTAACCTCCTAGTGCACCACTTAGATGCTGGCATTTGGAGTATCAGCTAATTTTAGAGAATGGGAAGGCGAAAACCTCATAATATAATTGGATTTCACTGACCTGAGCAACGAGTTAGAGACATAATTGCAAAATACAAAGGAAAATAGAAAGGGGAGAAAAAGCAGAATCACATACAAAAACATTTTTTTTTACAAATTCACTGCTACAAACACACACAAGGGTGATGATTTGAGAAGGGAATGGAAAACTGATTTAATGGAGGAAGAATAAACCCTTTTAAATCAATAATTTCACCATTAGTAAGTATTTCCAAAGCATTCCTTGAACTACTCTAATTTACCATTAGTCAGGATCATGCAATTGTTAAACTGGACTTTTTGATTGAACAAGCCGGGCAAATTTATACTTGGGTTTATTTTGGTAAAACACACACGAAAGAGTAATAATAATAATAATAATAATCCTTGCATTTGATATAGCGCTTTTCACGTCAGGAGGACGTCCCAAAGCGCTTCACAGAACACACTGTAAAGTGAATTGACTGTATATTTGTGGGCGAACGCGGCAGCCAATTGCGCACAGCAATGTCCCACAAACAGTCGTAGATTGAAAATGACCAATTTATTATTGTTTTTGGTTTTTGGAGGGATTATTATTAGGCGTGTGGAGTAAGGAAACTTGCCCAAGGTTTCGCCCTGCCTGGAATTGAACTCAGGTCTCTCGCTTGCAAAGCGAGTGCTCTAACCACTGAGCCACAGGACTCCACAAACAGGAGTACAGGAGAATGGCCATACATGTGGACATCTTGTCAAACAATACAGACAATATTATACCAACATATTTGAGAGATTAGCAAGGACTCTATAATTGATGTATCTAAGAGGAAGTAAGGTTTACAGCACATCACAGAACCAAAGGACCATTGGTCCCAGGACCAGTGCATCATTAACTCCTCAGCTAACAAAAGAAAAAGGGGAGGTTTTCAACTTAGACTGTGTGTAGTTTCGGCCGTTGTCAGATAAAAATATATGCTCATGATTTCTTCAAGTGATCGTGTGTGTGTGTGTGTGTGTGTGTGTATGCAGGGGAGCAATGGTGTGGTTGGAGCAATGGAGTGCTATCATGCTCTTGGCAGCTTCTCCATTTCGCCTGTAATTTTTAGCAAGTGATTCGATTACCATATGAAGGGAATGTAGCAGACTGTTGATTTCATCTTCCAAAAAATAAAAATAAAATTTGCCAAAGTTCTTATAGGATTGTTCCAGGGAACAGTCAGATGAAAAAAAGATGAACAGAATCCAGAAAAATAAGAATGTCTGTGAATAATCCACTTAGGCAGAAGTTCCACTTCTCCCATTAACAATTGTGGAAATGGTATGAACCACCTTATTGTCTGTTTTAACTGCTTGTCAATGCATAATGTACTGGGGCTGAATATCCATCAGTGAATTTATGGAAACTTAAAAAGAGATAAAGTGGAACTCCATCCCAGAGCACCTACGCCTTGCCTCCTCCTTTGCTTCCTTCAAGGCCCATCTCAACACCTTCCTCTTTGACTGTACCTTCAGTCAGCCTTCCAACCCCAGCCCCCTCTCGATTCAAACCCCCGGTTTGGGTGCAAACCCACGACTGATCAGTGCCTTGGTACGTCATCCTGATGTGAAAGCTGCTATATAAATGCAATTATTTGTTGCTGTTGTTTGCAAAGGGGGAGGAATGGTAGAGAAAGAAGAAAAGAGTTTCTGTCACTGATTGCAATGTACTGCCCACTCCTGTAAAGTCTCTTTATAGAAATGTTGAGTGCTGTTCGGCTTACCCGGCAGTGGTCGTGCTGCTGCAGGAGAGCCTGAACATCTTCCCCAATAGGCATCTGCTTTGCCAGCGTCTCATCTTTCAGATTTAGCCACTTGCTCAGTTCTTCAAGGGATGCCAGTAACCTGTTCCATCGTTCTGCACTCGCCTCCAAATGGCTCCTGCAACAAACCAGGAAACGTGCGGCGTCAAATATTCTCATTGTAAACCAATTGAATCGTTCTTACTTCATTCCAGCTGCTGAGAAATAGAGGCCAGTGAAATGTGATTTATGAAAGAAATTACAAGTAGGATCCTGGTAGCCACCCCCTCCACTGGCTCATTTGATATAGCGCCTTTTCACATCTTCGAGTTGTCTCAAAGCACTTCACAGAATATACTATAAAGGGATTTGACTGGATATTTTGTGGGTGAAACGCAGCATCCAAACAGTCATGGATTGAGTGACCAATTATTAGTGTTATTCTTTTGAAGGAATTCACTTCCCAGTTATACAGAACCGTACAGAACAAAAAATCCCAGGCACGAATCTTGGTCTGTACGGAGTCAGCAGAGATGTTAAAATAATTTTTTTGCAGAATAATAAGAGGAGGGGGTAAAGTAATATTCAGATGGGGGTTCTGCTCCCGATCAATATCCAGTTATTCTGGCTGGTAAATTCCTGTATATAAGCAGAGACAGGACCGACTTAGGTTTGATGCCGCTTTCTCATATGGTCTCAAACTGCTGAAACCCAGTGGCTTATCTTCCCCAAGGTACAGAATGGTAGAGTGAATTGTACAAATATGGACAGACCCCAGCATGAATCAGTGCCATCAATTGGAGAGAAAAGTGGAAGCAAGGAAAAAAAACACTCCCAAAGATTTGTTTCAAAAGTTAAAGCTTCTGTTATCCTGAGTACCTTTGTCCACACATTTTTAATTCCTTTTCAATACTTTTTCCCTTCACGGGTACAAGCAGATAGATAACAACATAAATGTTGTAATATCAGGCAGCTAATGCAACTGACAGCAACATATTTGTTTGGCAAGGGAGGTCATTTCTGCTGCACATAAAGTTTGAGTGCAAGTAGATGCTTGAAAAATAAACATCTGCAGCAAAACGTGCACATTTTAAAATATATATTTTAATGAGCAAATGCTCTACATGGGTCTGAGTTTGAATATTTAATCTTGACAGGGACTGGAGCTGGTATCAATTAAGCTGCAAACCACATCACTGCTGTGACATCTCGTAAAGCTGAATTTGACATATATCCCAATGCCATACATTTCACACTAATCAGGTGTATACTCAATTTGCAGATACTAGGCAAGATGCATTGTTATTTCACTGAGCAGAACCCATCAATGCACAAGAATTGGCTGTACTTAAAAGAGTGTGTGTATATATATGTATATATATATACTAATACTGAGGCAGCATCAATAAAACAAATTATACTAGCCCCAAAGGGTGCACGTACACCATTATGATAATGCAATGACAATGAAAGTTTTTAAGTGGGCAATTAATGTAAACCAATTCTGAATGAAGCTATTCGCGTTACAAGCATCTATAAATTTCCCAGCTACAGCAAAAAAAAATCAGAGGCATGTTAATGAGAATAATAGATTATATATAGGGGTGGGGGGGGCAGGAAAGAAATGATTACTGCAACCATGTTAGGTTGATGGGTCTTCTTACAGTAGGATCCACCATTGAAAAAATCTCTGAATTATCATTTGCTCAGCAATACAATGGGTTCTAAAAAGGCACTCAAATGAGATAAAACGCATTTACAGACACGACCTTTCCAGAGTAACTGATTCCCATTTAATTTTTGCATCCTTTGGATGAGATATTAAACCGAGGTCCAGTCTGCCTGTTCAGGTGAATGTTAAAGATCCCATGGCACTAGTTGAATGAGAATGGAGTCTCTCTCCCAGTGTCCTGACCAACAATTCCCAAATAAAATTGGTCACTCACTCCATGGCTGTCTGTGAGACACTGCTGTGCACAACTGGCTTCCGCATTTCAGCCTACAAAATGCAGTAAATTTACTTTACAGTATATCCTGTGAAGCGTTTTGAGATGACGTGATAAGGCACTACATCAAATTATATTATTAGTTGCTCTTGCTGAGTTACATTCCGCAACTGCAGAAAAGCCAGCCAGATCACTACCTCAACTGCTTTTTAATCAAGAGCCACAGGAATGAGCAGAACAGCCCAGAAGAGACCTCCTTCCCCCTTCGCCTACTTCAACTGATGTTCCATGCACAGTACCCCCAGATAAGCATGGGTGCAGTGAGAAATATCCTCCTAGTGGGTGGCACAGCAACAATGGGTACACCAACACACTGCTCATGGGGGGGGGGCACCTTAACAGTGGTTTTATACATTAACTGGGGTAATACTACGGCCATGTCCCACAGGAACTGGCAAACCCTTTCTCCTATTTTATTTCTTGTCCCACCTGCTCTTTCCAGCTCATACAGTTCTTACCATCTATCTTAGGTTGTAAATAATCCAGCAGACGCCATTCCATTTCAATAATAACAGCGAGCTGTGCTTCGCTTAAAGATCTACAATGCATCGCTAAAACATCCTGCGGAAGCACATTAAACTGACCTAATATTCACAGACTTGGCCTTCAGCTCACTCCAGCGCTGGTTCATGTCATCAAGTCGGTGCTGAAGCAGGGCAGCTTCCTCCGAGCTTCCTAAAACCTTCACCATCTTCTGTTTGTTGCCGTCAATGCTCTTGAAGATGTCATTATGAGCATCAATCTCCGCCTGGATGTCCTGATGAAGGCAAAGTCAACACAATCATAATCTATACTCTCCAGAATACATCACTTCAAGTGATCGAGCCTATAATAATAATAATCCTTGCATTTGATATAGCGCTTTTCAAGTTGCAACCACTTTAATCAGATAATTAGATAATATTGCATAGTGTGATACAGCACAGAAACAGGTCATTCGGCACAACTAATCCATGTGGTCATTTGGCACAACTAATCCATCCACTAATTATACTCCTATACCCACCTGTTCCCTTCTCTCTCATGTATACATCAACTTCTCTCTCCAATACATTGATGCTTTTGGCTTAACAACAGCTTCCAGTAGTGAGTTCCATATTCTCACCACCATCTGGTGAAAGGTTTCTCCTAAACTCCCTATTAGATCTAACTCTAGCTATCTTATATTTATGCCCTCTCATTTTGGACACACCAAACGGAATCAACTCATCAACATCCACTTTTTGAATCAAATTACTTAATACTCAGCAGCACCATGAGCACAATGGTTACATTTTATAAGCAATATAGCAGAGCTCACACAATGGCTCAGTTGTTAAGGTTACAGCTATATCCCCACACACCCAGTGTTGTTGAAACATTGTAAATTGACAGTAACACAAGGAAAATGTCCGTGCTGGAGACCAAGCTTTTTGATGCTCAAGGTGAGGGATGTTGACCCTGGGAAACATGGACATTGTGTCAGTATCAATAAATTTCATATTTTCACATCTATTAATAATGGCACAACATTTTACCACAGGCCTGGCAGCCTATTCAAAATGTAATACAAAAGGAGTGAAAGTCATCAAGATACCACATGATAATCAAAAGAAATAAAAGATTTAGTATGAGCGGTTAAGATTTCTGTGAATGCAGATGCATGATTCTTCAGCACAGAGACAATGTTTGTACGCTTCGGGAAGGTATTCTGCACTCCACAGCTTTCTCGCTAATGCATAATTTATCTAAAAATATTTTCCAATTACGAACTCTATCCAGGATTTCTAAAAATCATTTCAGAAAACAATGAAAACACTGTCACATGAACGATAGCTCATGCGTTTCTCAAATTACCTCCTCGACATTCTGCTCTGCAAAATGCCAACAATATTGTCTTTGTGGAAGCATAAGGCAAGAGGTAATTTACTTGTGTCACCACTATAAAGAAAGATGATAAATCCCTCAATAATTTAAGGTGCAGCACGAGTTAGAAAAATGCGTCATTTGAGCCGTTCTTCACACTATAATCTAACTTTTGGTCCAAATTAAGAGATTCCTAAAGAATCACATATAAATCAACCATTTAAAGCCCACCACATCCAGCCCCACATTCTCAAAGCCGACACTGCACAATGGTCTCTCCCTCACAGCCTTGACTGCCTGGTAGCTGGTGCATTGAGAATGGTGGTGGAGGTGGTTCTGTCTGCTGCACATCCATCAATGCATATCATTCATATTAAATTCAAAGCTGTGGTTGAAGCAAACAGCAATGTATTTAAGCAAAAACTTGCACATGTGAAAGATAAGACAATAGAGGAATAGATGAAGGGAATAGGAGAGTTGACGGCTCTTGTGAAATACAACATGATATGGCATGAAACCAGGCCATTCAGTGTGACATGGACCAGTCACACTGAATGGCCTGGTTTCATGCCATATCATTCTGTGTAACTACAGGGTGACCAAGAATTCGTAATACATTACAACACGTCTTAAAGAAATGCTATTTTTGGTTTGTTTTAGATAACAGGTTAGTTATCATGACTTTTTGGTCACCCTGTATTTAAAACTTTGGGAATCGATGTAGACCACAAGTCAGATTCTGCCATTGTCTTTTCCACATCGTCCTTTCCAATGTGGTTTTTTGGGAGGGAAGGGAATAAAGAAATAGTTCAAGGCTACTTTTGTACCTTGATTAGCACAAATATTCAGAAAAAAATGTTCGCTTTAACCAAGTTTGCTTTATTAGTACAGTATGCACCACGGCCAAATAGCTTTAATGGGATCTGCATCGGGAGCACTCACCACAGTCAAACCCTTCTCTGTACATTTGGGGAGATTGCCTGCACCATTGGGCAACAAATGAGAATTCAACAAAGCAGATAAGCTGCAAGAGGGAAAATAAGGACACCTTCCCCGAAATGGAAAAAAAGTGTGCACTTGCTGACAAACTCACCAAACCAGTGGAGAGTATCCAAGATCAAAATCAACCCAAACATTTTGTGTGGAATTTCGTGAAACACTGAACCAGGCTTATATTTTGATTTAACCCAACACTTATACAGACTCCAGTATGTGACTTAGGAATCAGCCCCTCGAGCCTGCTCCACCATTCTCTTAAATCATTTCTGATCTGTAACTCAATACCACTTGCCCGCCTTTTCCCTATACCCCAATACCCTTAGTAGACATGTGGGTGACTCACTCACATTTTGTTCAACAAGCATTTAGATACTGGAAATGCCTCCCTCCCCCCATCCCCCCCACATTTCCAACATTGCAGTTATAAAGCTATTCAAACATCAAGAATATTTGTATTAAGATGATATTAACCTTTATTTGTTGAAGTATTAAGAACAGAACTTAGCAGAAAATAAAACATTTAAATTTCTTTTAATGTTCAAATTTGTCTTCACTATATTTTTTCATTAAGGAACACTGCAATCACTAGGTTTGCCCAGTAGGAAGTTGCCCTAATTTGAAGTGGAAACTCTGGAGTGGGATACGCAAATGCAAATTCATATCTAGGGCAATGTGCCAGGCTTGACGGTGGCACTTGGTGGGTTAATCTACCCACTTAACTTAGTAGACTCGGATTCTAGTTTTTAGTGTGGTTCAGTAATCGATTCCCTAATTACATCAAAACAAAAACAGCTTCATGAAGAATTAACGTCAAATTTTGGCGATCAATTTCACAATCCTGCTGGTTCTGCCTCTTTTCACTCCGTGTTCAAGTCAGCTGGAGTGACAAATGAGCTGGAGTGACAAAGTGAGCGAGCGAGTTTTGTACAAGGACAGAATCAGGCTGCAGAATCAGGCTGCAACGTGCAGCTGTGGACTTCTTACCTGTAAACAGCAGATCTGATACAGGCTTCTAATCAAAACTTTTCTTATAAAACATGTATATTAATGGTCTTTATTTCACGTCTTTTTAAAAAATACACACATGCATGTTTTAAGAAAATATTCATTCCAGATTAAATTCTGGAAATCATTTGCGATCTAATTGTGACTTTGATCTTACTATGTGGGCGTCAATCACTTGAAATGAATGGAGTGCCTGCTCAAGATTGATCCCACCACAACAACAAGCTGGATTCCCACATGGCAATAGAGCAGAATAAATTCTTGCATAGAGTACCTTATCATGTTATTGAGACGTCTCAAAGTGCTTCACAGAATATATTGTAAAGTGAGTTGACTGTATGTTTTGTGGGTGAAACACGGCAGCCAATTGCACACAGCAGTGTCCAACAAACAGTCGTGGATTGAGTGACCAAATTATTAAAATAACAATAAAATAACTTCAATCTTGAAAGCCAATGGAGGCTTTTATTAATTCCAAGGGGTGAGAGATGCTTTGTTTCTTAATAGGTTCAAGGATAATTAGCACTTTGAATCTGCAAGAAAATGTCATATATTTCAACTCCCAAATGGGGAAGTAGATTTAAAACCAATTGTTAGTTGCACTTTCATTTCCCGCTTCAATCTTTGCTCTTTCCCAAATTAACTCTTCGGTTGGGAAGCTGGGAGGATCACTCCCCCATTTCTGAGCCTATCATTGAGCATTTCTTGGTCAAACCACAGCATCACAAGAGGGCTCCTGTGTTGGGAGAACATCTGCCTTAACACCATCCAGTGGATCATCAAAATGTTTACCTGCCTTAGATTTTTTCTTTTAAACGGCATGTTACAATGTTTATGCAACATTAAAATGGGGGAACGGTTAAGTCTTGGATGAACCCGAAGTTAGTTTATCTCAGACAGGATGGTAATGCTACAGTTAGTTTCAGTAGGTAGAGCTCCTGCTTCCTGCTAGTACCAAGTGACCTCTTCTGGAAAGTCCACACGTGGATGGGATGCTGGTCAGTTATGGTGTCGTCCCCATGGTTGAATAGCCTAATACTCACTAAGGCATACATTGGTACATTGCCAGAGAGTGGCTGGAACCTGTGGAACTAAACCCTCACACGATTCCATGGCTTTAGAAGAGTTGAGGAAAGGGGAAGGAAAAAAAATGGATGACAGCGATTACAATAAAATAATTCAATCTTAATAGTCAAATGCCACTAAATTTGATCTAAACCCGTTTGCTATCTAATTAAATCTTTAAAGGGTCTTTCCTTCTTGCCAAGCAGATACAAGAATTAAAACACTGCTGCCTTAATTGAGATGTAAATTTAATAGGATCACGAATGCCAACTCCCACTATATCGTAAGTAGCTACAATAACGTATTGCTTGCCTCTCAGGTACTATGTTAATTTAATTGCCTACTACACACATCAGCACATCTGTAGATATAAAATCCATGATAATCAGGTCATCTTTTTTTTACACACGGACAATCAATAACCACATTAACTGTGACTAAACAGAAAACAGATTTACTGTTTTTTTAAAGAAAATCACTGTTCTCTAAGCTTCCAACTGGGTAATGACACAGGCCAGTGTGGAATCAGCCATACAAACCAGAAGGACCTAGGATCAATAAATCAGTCTGGTTTCAGCTGGGAACAGAACTGTCATAGTTTTCCTGGGCTGGAAAACAAACAGCTATGGGGGAAAAGAGGGGCAAATAGGGAATACAGCGAGGGTTATAGCTGAGAGTGGGGTTTTAATTCGGTTGTGATTCTCTACCCCCATGGCCCCGGTGGTCGATTAATCTACTGACACACATGAACAATGGTCATTTGGACATGGTGGTACCAGAGGGTCCACCTTTCTAACCTGACAGAATTATTCTGCTCTGTTGCCATGTGGGAATCCAGCTTGTTGATGTGGTGGGATCAACCTTGACTGGGCACTTCATTCATTTGAAGTGATTGACGTCAACATGGAAAGATCCACAACAGGACTCGATGTCAGACAGGCAATCAGTCAGGGCATCAGTGGTCCTGGAGTTGAGGGTGGAAGCAGAGAGATAGGTGTCTTCCGCATACGTGTGAAAGTTAACCCCATGCCTGCGGCTGACATTACCAAGCAGGAGTGTATAAATATTAAATAGGAGAGAAGGGATGACAGAGCCCTGAGAAATATTGTATGTGATGGTGCGGGAGCAGGAGGAGAACCCAGTAAAAAGGAGTCAGGAGAGGTCAGGAGAAGCTTGTTGAAGAGAAACTGGTTCCCTGTCTTTTTACACAGAAGTAGTAAAAGATGGACAAATTGTACAAATTGCTTATTCAAGTAAACAGCCAGATTCTGACTAAAATTGAGAGCCTATCACAAACTACGGAAAGAATCGGACCACAGTAGCAACGGCCTTGAAAGGTTTATCAAAAGCATTCATCTAAGGCGGAGAATACTGAACTGGAAACTGGACAGAAAATGAACATTTAATACAATACATCATAAAAATACCAAGGTCTCATGAGCCACACGAGAATACAGCCGATTAGCCTTTGCGCAATAGCGTAACAGCAGAACGCTGCATTTTCTGACTGAAGCAATGTGGCATTTGTAGAAAGGTATGCCTTTTTTAATGAATTAAATCAAATGGAGATTTTTGACCTTTACGGAGCTGATCACTGGAGAAGCTGAGATGGGGAAAGAAAAGCAGAATTTGAATCTGTGGGATTTCCATGCTACTGTCAACCATTTCTCCACGTTATCTTCATTTCTGTTTAGGAACTGTTCTGCAACCTGCCTCTAAAGTGGGAGCTCCTATGTTGCAGTGCAATGAAACCCAGCTTCTGGCCTGGAGGTTTCAAGTGTGCAAGTGTAAGCTAACACTAAGACGAGTCTGGACAGAACTGCAAAACAAAACTGAACTAAAACATGTGCGCCCCAAGAGAGGAAATGTAGTTTATCCTTCAAAAATCTGTAATCCGTAATTGAAAGGGCTTTTAAGTTTTGGTTAGCTGGGATTGAACATGTGCAGAAACCGCTTGTCGTGCTTAACAGACTCAAGCTGCAACTGCCAAGAAGTCATAGAAGGTCTGCGAGCTTCTGTTCGTCAGTTCTGGATGTCCACTCTCTCCCTCAAGGTGAGGAACATGTCCTGTTTGCCTCTGCCCAGAGAACACAAGAACACGTTGGCAGAAAGCTCAAGCAGCTGGAACCAGAGACACTAAAGCATAGAGGTTTCGACATGGTGACCAAGAGAGAAACAAAGATAACGTGGAGAAATGTTTGACGTTAGCATAGAAATCCCACAGATTAAAAATTGGGTACTGCAGAACTGAATAGGTTTAAAGCAAGATTCAGGATTAGCAAGTGACAGACGGTAAGAATCTTAGTGTCATGTCTCATCTCTGCAATCCCAACTTTGAGCCAGGCAGCCTGGGCAATCAACAGAGTCTACAAATACACAGTCACTACAGTTTACGGTATAAAATGTGAAGTGCTTGAGATGCCTCCTGATGTGAAAGGCACTATCCCAAATGTAAGGATTATTATCAACAGTGCTTTGTGGATCTAAGTGCAGGTATCAAATCATTGAGTCCACCAGAGAATTGACTCAATTCCACTCTTCACCAGGCATCTCACCATGGAGCTGGAGCCCCAAGAGATCCTCTCTTTTCCACCCACTCGCCAATCAAAACAATCAGAAGCTCGTGACCAGGCAGTAAACAAGCTCATGTGTGAGATTTCAAGACAAATAGTCGGTACCAAGGACTCCCCAGGAGTGGTATTCTGAGCAATACAGCTCTACGTAAAGTATGCAAGTGTATTGCCACCATGCTCCAGACCACAGCCATGCACTTGCAACACATAAAACAGAGACACCATCAAGGAAATTTATGAGTCTAGGGACAAACAATCTAGGAACAAGTTCCTCGGCATGTGGCGCACAAACATAAACTCTTAGATGTGGGATTTGCTGGTTGTAATTTCTGAATCATTAAACATTAATTTAAAAGAAATTGGTGAATCTATAAGGCAGTTAGAATCATTAATTGCCTTATTGCCTTAATTGTGGTAACTAATCTCAACAGGAAATAAAGAACATCAATTCCCACTATATTGAATTGCTACTAGAATATACTATTTGCTTGGGTAACTGATATGTTAATTTAACATCCTAATTTAGGCAACAGTATAACTATCGCTCTCAGAAAATCCATGATAATAGGTCATCTTTTTCCTACACAAACAATTACGAACCACCCAACTTGTGACAAAACAGAAAACATTTTTCCTAAACCAAACGCAGAACTCCTGATGCTTTGAGGATAAAGGCACTGAGCATTATAAATCATACAGACAAGAAATCCCCACAATTGGAGCTGAGTCAGCTTATCTCAGCCAGAGCAACACTGAATTTAGCTCTCCTGGGTGAGGTAGACGAACAAGAAAACCAGCCATTCTTCCCACTGCACAGTGTGATTCACTTGATTGAAATGAATGGGCACCAGACGAGGACAGGTTTTGACTTCACATCATACTGCTAACACTCCTTGTCCAGGCTAATGCACAATACAGTAGAATGCTCTGGATCCACCTGCTGAAAATCTGCATGTTCGACTACCTGCAAACGGGCTAGAATCTGGAAGTGAGCATCCTGCGATGGAATTTATTTTAGCTGGGTGGTATCAGAGATGATTCCCAACCTCCAAGGTTACCAACAGTTTTCATATCTGCAACCGTGCCTATAGTGTGACTATCTGGCTTACTACTGTATGTACACTTGTACTGGAGAGTGTCAGTAAGTCAGGTGTGTGCACCTAAGGTGCATGCACACAAGTTGTGTGTGAGAGAAAGGGGAGGAGAGAAAAAAGATAGGAAAAGGTATATCCAAAACAGGATCGGTTGGGAATGGGATACCCACCCTCCCTCCACCTCGCAGTGAAACAAGATGATGAAAATTATACTCAGAGCAATCAATCAGACAACCCGTGCCTATGAAACTATAGCAAAGGGACAGGAAACACTGCAAAGAATGGCTCAATGAAGTAATTCTTACACAATACAATACTAATTGTGCAGGACCCTCTCCCAACCCCTCCCTTCTCAGCTCACACTCCATTCCAGACAGACATCAGTAAAACAAGCAGTAGCCTTGAGCCTGCCTAATCGGTCATATGTCAGCCAGTCCATTCTTGTTCAGTATTTGTCCAGGTTCATATACAAGCAGTGCACATTGTTCCTCCTGAATGAGACTATATTCACTTTATCATTCAGCATCAAAAGGCAGCTTTGAATGAAGAACAGTTTCAATCTCCCTCCCCAAGACACTCATTCACTCACACACACACACTAAAATCTTTAGTAAACAAGACAAATCATCTGACTTTAATAATTCCAATTTTTAAAAACTCAGATGATGAAAACACTTTAGTGGTTGTTGCAGAAAAGGGGTATTGACCGCACAGGCGACTGTGAACCTACACTCTCAGGGTTGCGTTTAGGAAACTGACAAGGGAACAATTAAACCACAGCGGCACGTCAGTAAATGCAATTACAACCTCTTCAGGCTAAAACGCAGACATTCTGAATAATTCATGGAGTAGGTGCAATAATAATCAAACCAAAAATATTGACAGAACTGATATAAAAACTGCTATTCCTGCTGTTGCTGTGCAGCTATTACTCGAGCAGCCTTCCCCTATCGGGCTTGTGCATCTTTACATCCCTCAGTGTAAGTGTGCGAGCAAACTTTGTACCTCACCATCTTGTTATTAGTTTAAAGCATTTATTTGATTCTAATTGTAGTAAAACTGAGTAAAACTGTACACCTATGATTGCCCTCCTCCCCCCCTTTGCATCCAAGTCTGTCACTGTGAAGCATTCCACGATGTTATCCTACTAAAGGGTGCTATATAAATGCAAGCTGTTGTTGTGAGGGCAACAGAGCTAAGAAGGTTTCAAATTTACCACCAAAATTGGTCACTGGTGTCTCTTTGTAAAGAACTTTATTCATGGGCAAGAGACAAAAGTGGTGGAAGTTTTCATGGAGAATCTATTCCTTAGTCAAAATTGGGCATTCATTTCATGGCTATTTGTGGGATATTGCTGTGCACATAATGAGCTATCAACAAAATACACACTTTACAGGAAATCCTGTGAATCGCCTTGAGACATTCTCTTGGCATAAAAACATGCTATAACAAATGCAATGATTATTATTGTTAATACAGAATGGTTTAATAAAGATGTTCACTTTTTTGGTAAAAAAACATAATGTTCGCCATCTCACTGCTATGTTTTCTATTAACAGTGGCTAAAAGTGTTTTTTTTGAATAACTTTCACTTTCCTACAGAGCTTGCATTGGAAAACATGAGGTATCTTTAAAGCACAGCAGGGATAAGATGTAAGCAGTTCTCACAGCCAAAGTAAACATTCCAACTAACACACTCCAGGTTTAATCTCCATTCCCCCACCAATGTTCTCAATTGCTCCAACACCAAAATTTACTTAGTGATTTCATACAAAATGTCAATACACTCTCACACTCAAATTCACACAGACACAGACATACAAACAGAAATGTACACATTTTTGGTGTATATAAATGAAGCTATCAGGCAAAATACTTCTTTGACTATACCTGTTCAAATTGTCTTAGCCACTCCTGCAAGCTGAAGTTCAGGCCAATCATCGTTGCATCTCACCTTGACACAGCCTACATCTTCCTGTAAAAGGTGGTCCATTTACTGCTGCTTATTTTGCAGTTTTACATCTGCAAACAGACTATTAACCTCCTGCTTTAGCCTGTCCGAAGCCTTTTCTTACACACCAAATCCATCCAGTCCCAGTTTACATATTAGCAGCTTCCCAACGTCATCAATGCAAGAGAACTTTTCCAAAGATACCCCGATCCAAGATGCTGAGAAATCTTCTACAGTTCTCAGCCAGCTTCCTTAGTGCATTCATCCTTTCGGGTCTTGTATTCCCTTTCCCCCTCCTTAATATTTAGTTTAAAAACTCTGTTTTAATGCCCCACCGCTCTGGTGATCTGTTGCCACAGCCCAGATGCTGCTTCTTCTATGCTCACACACGCCACTCTTGATCAAAGGGTTGATTCTCTCGATTGTAACTATAAGTTGGCAGCTTGCGAGCCAGAGAAAAAGAGTTTGACAAGTGGCTGCATGGGATGAAGGCTGAAGGAATTGCTGTCCAAAAGCAAAAAGCAGGCCTCAGCAGGAATCGATCAGACAAAAGCCAAGGGATACTCAAAGGGCAGTATCAAGGCATTGGACAAGAGCTCCTCAGTTGCAAGCAGGCACGTGTTGATACACCAATGATCGAGCTTGGTTTCCGAGGTTTAAGATTTATTTTTTGTCTCTAGCCTGAGGGAAGAGGGAAAGCTGAGGGTTCAGAGAGCTGTGACCCATTAGCTCTCCTCAGCTCGTTTTCCCTCCCACTGCAGGTTACTTTCAGTGCCTCCACTGGTTAGGAACTCTGATCTCTCATTCAACCAACGCCCTGACAGTCTGTAGTAATCTTCTATTCCAGCTGCTGTTTATTATTTTAAATCAGCATACTCCCACCCCCCCACCCCTACCCCACCTCCTCTCTCAAGCCAAATACACTCCCACTTCCTGAGGCCTCATTTTTGGCAGAACTTCAGTCCAGGAGAAATGTGCAAAGGTCCAGACCCTGATTTAATAATAATGAAACAAAAACACAAAGTGAAAACACCTCGACTACTGACTGTTGATACCAACCCCTTCAAACGAAAATCAAGTAATGCATTTTTTTGTGCATTCAAACAAGATCTTGTTTGCTCAGTTTCTATCTCCATGCATCAGTGAAATTTTGTGTAATTCGATGGAGTTGGGAAGTGTCTTGCAAGGAGTTGCATTATTTATTACTTAGTTTCCCCCCACCCACCGCTGGCGATGTTTAATTGCACCTTCAGTTCATCCATACGGATATGGTCTTGTATACCCTCGATCACTTCATTCGCTTCCCAGTACTCAGGATTGAAGGACACACAGAACACACACACTGCAGAGCCAAGCATTTCCACCCGAGAATTAAGTTGTAGACGTGAAACCGAAGAAATGGCAGGCAAGAGCAACTCTGCAGATTAACCAGCCTGCAAACTTTAAAATGGAACAGTAATAAAGGTCTTTGGAGGAAAGCCTTCNAAAAAAGGATTTCAAGAAACCCTAAATACTTGATGAAACCACCAAGGTCCTGGAGTTGTAAAATTACACTCCAATACAAATCAAGACAGCTAATAATTCTTCAAGCTGGAAATGTAAACGTTTAATTCCCCCAGCGTGAGCCATTTGACACTTAATGCACGTCAGAATGCCATCCCAGCCAATTGCCCCTCCTCCCTCCCAGCTCTCCAGCTAAATGTTACTGCTGACTCCTGCCTCCTCCAATCAATCACTGCCAACAAACAGATTTCTTCATTGTTACAATCTATAAATATTAAAATAACTCCAGAAGAATCAAGGGGAGTATTTGTAGGACGGATAACGTTGAGTTAACACTGAAGAGGGACACACTGCAGTTCTGGGAGCTCACTCCTGGCTCCCTCAAGAAAGCAATCTCACATTCTGCGGATTTGTAGCCAACACAAAACAAACAGAACACTTTATTTTTCCCTCGATTATTTCCTCCTCTCCTCAGCCCTCACATTTCTCTTAGTTTCTCCAAGGAACCAAAGCCAACTGCAATGCCCAACTGTCACCCTATCTGATCTTAACAAACTCAATGTGGAGAATCAACTGGGATCTTCCAGGTCCGTATGGCCAGTGTGTCAGCCGTGTGCGATCTCTGACAGCGAGTGTTGGCAGGTTATTTGACCAGAGGAAGCACCCACCTGACCGTCTTCTGACTGTAAAGTGACTTGACTGTATATTTTGTGGGCGAAACACGGCAGCCAATTGCGCACAACAGTGTCCCAGAAACGGCCGTGGATTGAGTGACCAATTTTTTTTTGTTTTTGAAGGAATTATTACCCCCGGAAAACCGATCCGCCAATTGGCTAATTGGCCAATTGGCTTCCTACTTACCTCTAGGTAAACAGAGGCGTGGAGAGTAAGGAAACGTGCCCAACATTTTGCCCTGCCAGGAATCAAAACCAGGTCCTCTCATTGCAATTGAAGAGCTCTAACTACTGAGCTACGGACTCCACGTCAGTCAACACAGGCCAGCAGTTGAGCGACCATGACTTTCTAGTATGCGTGACGCAGTCCTGCCCAGGGCAGTGCATTTACCCACAAGACCAGTGGGGAGCTGCCTTAAGATTTGTTAATATTTCTAAAAACCCATCAGTCAGCCAGCAACAAACATTAAAAACTAACTAGCATTTGAGCAGTGGTAAGCGGAGCTTTTTCACTATGTTCACATCTGCAGATCGCCCACGCCAATTTAGCTTAGGGGAAAAGCTATGTGGAGATATAAATGTCATTTCACAGTATAAGCACGATAATCTTTCCATTTTAACAGCACCTACAATGCCCAAAGGGCCTCACCGAGTGAAAGAACTTCATAGATAATTGTGTGGTGACGGTATTTATTGGCAAATGTTGCCAGCTCGCAAGGCTCCCTTACAAACAGCGGCTAGACAAAGAGCCAGTGCTATAACAGACATTAGAGTCTGATCATAGTTTAACATTCATGACTGATTTAAATATTGTGCTCAAGTTATTATAATCTGACTTCTCTGGTGCCAGTGCCCTAGCACTCTACAAATCCCTTAACCTGTAGATGATTTTATACACAAAGCAGGTCCTCGATTTATCCAGGAAAACAAAGTTAAGACATGGCAGCACAATATCAGACACTCACAACACTGCTGGCACAGCATCCACACCAGGGACCAAACCAACCCATACAGTACCAGGAATAGCAAGACACCCTTTGGAAAAGAAAAGGACAAAAATATTATGATGACTGTACATTACAACAAACGCAAGAGGTCAAGGCTACAAAACAATTCATGTGCATGTTTAGAAAGGCTGACGAGACTTGTTATTTGCGACTCGAAAATAGTCCTTTTCCTCATTGTGATGGTTCCTGCCCCCCGTCAAGGACGCCGGAGGGGGAAGGGGGGAGTTGAATGAGACATTCCAGGCCTTTTTTTTGCCGCAGCGTTACCATATGTTGGGATTTCCACAAGAGTGCTTCACAGACATCCCTCCGTCAACCTCCCCCATGGGAGATCCCCCATCTATCCGTCTCATCTCCCCTCCCCCCACCTCCACCACAGATTGATTGACTCGCTCAATCTGCCTTTCTTCAGATTCATTTCTGTTAAGTGCTCCAAGACACTACCCGCATGAAAGGCTCTATATAAATGCAAGCTGTTGTTGTATCTGAAGCTGTGTGAACCACAGATATCCATGTTTCTCTCCTTTGATTATCCTCAGTTACAACATAAAAATGCCCAAACCTCATATACAGCATGAAAACAAGCCCCAAATCTGATTCCTGACTCTTGACACCAGAGTTTAATTTTCCTCCCTCCACACCCCAACAGGCACTCAAGCCCTTTCACAGATGTGCTGGTGAAAAGTAACAGGGAGATCAAACTTGTTAACCTTCATTATATATTGCACAATCTAAGGTTCAGTGATCTCAGAGTGCCACCCACGGTGAAGGGTACTATATAAATACAAATTGTTGTTGTAAGGTAGGAACAATGACTTCCTGTGGTTGATATTAATCACTAATAAAAAAGGAATTGAGACCAAAACAAAAAATCAAGTATGAAAGCAAGCACAAGCTTATTATTTCATTCAAGCAGCTCAGGAATTGTGCACGCAGACAGCGACAGAAGCACAGGCTCAAAAGGAGAAGAACAAAGGTAAAGCGACTAAAGTAAACGCAAAGGGAAGGTGAGATTTTCATTTATTTCACTGACAATTTCAGTAGAACAGGGCACCGCGGGGGGGTGGGAAAGATGTTAGTTATTCTATTGCAAGCACAACACCAAAAATCCTCAGCTCTCAACAGCACAGTTTAGCTAGAATGGAATAGAAGTTCCCAAATCTTTTTTCCAAATGCAGAAATGTCATGCAACATTAGTTAATACTAATCCAGAAAACGTTGATCTCAGAACCAAAATGACTCTTGCAAAGTGAAACAGACCTCACGGCAAGTCACCAAAAATGGATGTCGATCATTAGTAATTAACTTTATCTCAAAATAAACAGGGAGATAAAGACTTCTCTTTTTCTATGATGGATTGCAGAAACTGGGGCTACCTCCTCCATGGCTTGTATTTAACAAACAAACAAACAGGAATAGTGCTATTCAAAACTATCGATAACCCCAGAGGTCCACCAACAAAATGTGCCTCTTTACACTTTTGATGGATATTTAAGGTATATTCTCTGCCATATATCCAACTAATACGGAACAGGGCATGCAAGCACACTATCGGGACTTAATGAGTAGAGGCAGTTTCACTGAGCCACGTTAAAACAGCAGCATTGTATACAAATCTCATGTACGTAACCAAGTACCATGGTACACAGCATTCAAAACTCTATTAAATCAATAGGGAGAAAATTGAATTTGGTAACATATCTTTAAACATTACTACAACTAAGAGTTAGGTCTTGCAATTTAACATCCAGTATACCGTGGGTGTCTTATACCATCAGTCAGTCCAGAGTTATTATTCTTAAAGTTTGTTGGTTAATACCTCATGGTGAGTGAGTGACAAGATAGCATATTATAGTCAAAGTTTGATAAAATCTGCGGTGTGCACTAAACTCAGAACACCCACCCTTCTTGAGATAGTTCAACGAACATTTTAATGAATCTGCCTGTTCACATTACACTGATGTAGATTGCTCTTGAAGCCTCAGTTATTTAGCTGACACAAGATAAATAAAATAAATCGCCACTCTTTATCACTTTTCAACACCTTAAGAGTTCAAAAATTATGGACATACTCTAGTGTCCATGCGTCACTTTGCACTGGAAATGTTGTTGAAAGGTTCATTCTTCTGGAATTCAATACTGATTCCATCTTCATTCAGTGGCAAGGTTAGTATCAAGCTTCAAATGAAACATTTTCTAAAAAAAAAACGTGCTGCACAACTCAGAATTCCATTAAGAACTAGAGTCCAGATCAAAGATCAGCCAGGTATCTGGCACATGCAGAAATCCAGCGCCACGCTTAAGAGTATCCAAACCAAACAAAGTTCAATGTATCCCACCCATACATGCACATTGCCCCAGATGGTTTCCATCTGCAAGACTTATTACAAACAATATGCACCTTTAGAGATATCTGTCACCTAATGAAACCTGCATTTTCATTTCTTGAAGATTAATATTAAATTCTTTGCTGAGTAGCTGGTGGTCTCAACCAGATATAAACCGAAGGCTGTAAACAGCCCCTCATTAATGCAGTATTGATCCAACAACCTCAACAATGTACTCATGTAAACCCTCTCCATAGTTAACGGATTAATGTCGCTACAAGAGTCCAAGATACACAGGGGATATTTTTGTTTCTCCCCACATCTCCTGAAGGTGCTGATTCAAACTGGCATAAGGTTTCACGTAACTGGTGCTCTAATGAACCTAACGCAGACGGGCAATCTTCACGTGGGAATCAGACAATGGGTATCAGTGGGCAATTCAACACTTGATCTCACCCAAACCCGCACACAAGCAGCTTCCAACAGAAGTCACTGACGAGTGACTTTTTAGATTTGTCCTCTCTCCTAGCCATGTGCATCAAGGTTAATTATTATTATCTGCCCCGACTGAGATGAGGTAGTGGAGCACAGCAGGTTATCATACCGTGCAATGGGTTGCCCAATCCATTGGGACCAGTCAACCCTACATCTTATACCTACATGTCACCATACAACATCAGCAAGTAAGTTAAACATGGTGCTTTTGTGGCTGGTGCCTGGTTGCAATTTTACTTGATATGTGTTTGATCAAGTAGAACAAAAGCCAAATCCAATTTTATGCTAATTCCACACATCAAACATAAACGGCTACTCCAGATCAGATTAAGCACTGGATGCCTTCCACTCCACCTGCTATGTGGAACTCCTCATGCAGCACAAATCATACCCCGATTACCTAGGTATAATGCTTAGCACACTAAGTACCACTGCTGTGTGTTTACCCAAATTCAGGCAGCGTCTTATAGAGCAGTGGTGGCCAATCCTTATGGTTGGCTGACAAAATAAATTATCTTAATTGAATAGTTCTTTGTGGCCTACTGAACACACTGGCGATCGAACACGGACTTACCTAGACTCGTGGGAATGTGTTTGTGTGTGGAGGGTGGTGGGGGGCCTCCTTGACGGTTCTGTAGGCCACAGGTTGGCCACCACTGTTATGGAGAATTTAATCGGCTTTTTTGGGTGCTTCACAGATTTTTGTTCAGTCTGAATCGCCAAATGAGTGAGTAACTAAGAGCCGGTGCAGAATTACACAAACTGGATATTTATCTACACTTTGTACCAATTCTGGCCAGCAAATGCAGTTTAGGATTCTAGTGAACGTTAAGAATAAAAAAAAAATTGTTTCTTCCCCCTCACCACCATCCGCGCCCCCCTCCCCAAATTAAATACATTTTTATTTCAGTTTTAATGATTTATTTCTGTCTTTATGCAGGAAAAAACTATGATTAAGATGCAATGACTTAGTAACATACATCTATATGTAAATCAAATGGTTTCACTAACCCATAAATAAACTTCAGGACAGGAATTCTATTTTAAATGCAACAATAGCAAATTTCAGAGCTCCTAACTTGCCAGTTTAATAAAGAAAGCTGGCACATGAAATAGCTGTTGCTCTATACACTGTCAAAAAGTTTTATGACAAATGTGTTAGCTTGTTGGCCCTCATACGTTTGAGTCAAAGGTAATGCCTCTGGCTCCTCAACCAACGTAAAGAGATTCTCCTTGGAATATTAGAAAAGGGCAACCATCATCAACAACAACTTGCATTTATATAGCGCTGTGCACGCAGGGTAGCATCCCAGAGCGCTACCATCCCCCAAATACTAATTCAATAATTTACCCAACGAGGAGCTGTTTGTTGGCGGGAAAAAGGGTTCTAGCGCTGAGATTTGGACAATTAATTTGGCAGCAGATGGCAGAAGTTTATACTGTGGAAATCAAAAAAAGGAAACTCGCCAAATCATGGATATTTACAGTAAAAAACAGACAGCAGGTCAATCAGCATCTGGGAAAGAAAAATAGAATTGAAAAGGAGACTTCCTTTCAGACACTGCTGAAACCACTGTACTTAGCCAGCATTTTATTAGTTAAGTAGAAACTGTACATTATTCTTAAAGGGCCAATAGACTGAATGGCTCCCTTCAGAAAATGTGATTTTTTTAAACGGATTTAACCTACTTCTTCGACAGTGCCTATGGTCACTTTCGCCTCCCCCTCATTGCTTCCTTGGTATCCTGACCCCTACCACTGTGAAGAGCCCCAAGATGTTATCCTACGTGAAGGGTGCTTTATAAATGCAAGATTTTACTACCAATGTGTGGGAGAACTGAGCAGTTAGAAGCCACATCTAATATGCAACAGCTTTCAAACTACAGCAATTCTTTTGATGCAATTACAAAACAGGTGGAACGGGAGAAAGTTTGGACCAAATACTAGACTAATGACTTTGAGCTTTAGCTCCTTTGGTGTTATTAGGCAATGATTTACAACAATCCAATGAAAAATGTGTCTGTGCTTCACCAACTGGTGGGAATGTCAGATTCTCACAGGAGCCATAAAGCAGGGGGGTGGAAGACAAACAAACCCTTGCAGAAGATTCTGATCTGAAAAGAATGCTGTGTTAGTGTCGCTTTGCTTTTCCAAATCACGAATATTGGAATTCAAAGTTTTTCTTAAATTCAATGCTTTCCCCTGGGATGATTCTGAGAGACTGACGTAGGATTTGAGAGCGACTGGTTAACATAACTCCCCCCACCCCCACCCCTCAACAAGAACAACTTTTGATGGTACTGCAAACTGATATTTCTTGCTCAGATCCCAATGAAAGTAGCATTTGATGAACATTTACATTGCAAAATATCACCTCTTCAAATCATGAATTTCATCGAAAACATTTCCTCATCCTGACAGGGAGGGGAAAAAGCCAAAGGGGTAGATTCACAAGGACTGAGATCAGGATAAGAGACCCCCCCCACAAAGTGAATGTTTGCATTGACTTGCTGTATAAACACAGGAAGAGTTAAACAGCACAGAGAGAGCAGGCTTCATTCATACCATTCACCTTGTCAGAGGGAATGAGTATAAATGCAAGAGCTGAGTACCAATAAGAGTAATTCATTAACTTGAACACATTATGAATACTAAAATGAAATGGCCAGCCTTAGGCTGTCTTCAGAGAATGAGTAACTTGCATTATGCTAAATGTATGAATATGATTGAGCTGCATATAATTTTCAGTGGTATGAAATTTCAGTACTGAGTACTGTCAAATTACCAATATCATCCACAAAATAGACATCATTAGAGTACAATTGCTTTCCAAAGAGCACTGGTAGAGGATGCTGACATGCTTTGTTCAGCCAGTCAAATATATCACTAAGTTTCAGAGCCTTTAAAGGAAGCTGAATTAACATGAAGCTACTTTTTAAAAACAAAGCGTGTTTGTGTGACCAGTGACCCAAACATGAAGCTTTATTAAATCATGAATGAAAAACGATTACAATCTTCTGAAGCCGTGCAGTATCTCACTTCAAGTATTTCCAATCATCCAGCTTAACAATACAGAACACAGCTCCATTGGCCACTGCCTTGCGTGAAACAGCCTGAAGTTATAATGTCCAATCCTTGGTCTGTGGTGAGTTAGCTACTCTCTGTGTGTGACAGAAAGAGGGCGCTACAATGGGGCTCAATCCCTGTATTAGGGAATGAAAAATCAGCCACGGTCCATATTGCAGGTACCACTGATTGGTGTGTATCCACTGTGTGTAGATCCGAGTATGCATGTCCTCCCGAGTGAGAAACGGAGAGAGTATCATATGTCAGGTAGGTCTATGGTTCACAAGAGGAAGTGGAAGAAACTGGAGGGGAAAAGATGCAGAAAACTGTGAAATAAGAGGGCCATTACAAACCCTTTTCAACTACGCAAATGTACAAATTTTACAAAAAAAAGAATTTAACATCCGTTTCCAATGCAAACCCATAAGTCAAATGTCAGAACGAATTTACCAGTGCAGGATAATAATAATAATATGGTAATCAAAGGCTGTATGTTGCTGATTAGTTATTGATAGCACTACTTGCAATGCTAATATGCTATAAGAACACATTACCTGCACCAATTAAAGTTGGTGTTACGAAATGCACCCAGGGACCTTCAGATCACAAAAAGGTTATGGCAGGAGGAATTCCCGTTCAGTGTCTTCCTAGTACTGGTTACGCACAACAAAACACGGTACTTAATCCCACATAAAGAACGCTTTTTTTTAAAAAAGGAGTGTCTCCAGCCCAGGAAAGTTGATAACTAACTGCAGTGAAGATAAATACAATCTGCATCACACATTGCATTCCAGAATCCACTTGAAAAGCTCAATCATGCAACAGGCATCAATACCTGCAGTCAATTGGATACCGCTCTCTCCCGACGGTTACTTGAGCCAGCGTGAAAGCGTTTCAATGATGCATCCTGCCAATACATTATTTGCCAGAAAAGCTTTGCAACTGCACAAAGCAGCGAATCAACCTGAGATCCTTCTTTGTTCAACGACATCAATCTTTCAACTACCTAACACGAACCGCACACTTTTATTTTTCAATTAATGCTGCGTCACACAGCCGTCACTCTGTGCATCCAGGAGACTGGCAAAATTTAAACGTTTTGCAACGAAATACTATAAGCAGTTTACAATAAAATAGGAGGTATATGGACCTCAATAAAATAGGAGGTAACCTGGACGCTCCCTTCACTCTGTGAACACTGGCCTGTTTCATGTCCCCCACAATATCCACATCACCATCGCGGGCAAACTTTCAGCCAGTTTGCCCCCGCTCTCTGGGATTCTATCCCGAGTCCTTCTGACTCCTTCCCTCCCCTTATTCAAGGCAAATCTCAAAACATATCTCTTTGACCATCCTTTTGGTCATCTTTACTCTCCTGACTCCTATCTGGTGCCCAGCCAGTACGGTCGAATGCTTTGAGACGTCCTTCCTATGTGAAAGGCGCTGTATAAATGAAAATTGTATCGAGCATCATAATTTCTTACACAATATGCTATCCTGGCCTCTTTTGCTAACCATTTAAATCTACCAATCTTTTGGGTTAATCCAACAGTTTCACCTTGCGGCTTGATTTTAAAAAAATGGTTTAGACACTGTATTTATTGACAGTAATTATTGTGAAGCACTTTAAAAGAGTTAAAACGCTACCAAATAAAGATTATTATGATCCCACACATTTCTATCCAGATTAAATAATTTTAAAATCAGGCCATAATTCTAGCACATGTAATGTACATCATTGACAAACATCTATGTTATTTAGTATAGATTTGGTTGGATTTTCTGAAAATACTTCTGAACAGCAAAGGACAGCTATACTGTCAGTTTATAAATTTACTTATGTGTAACAAAAATAAATGTTGTCTTTTCTTATGACCTGTGATCTACAAGTGCAAAGCAGCCACAGATACAAATAAATGAGGGGCGGCACAAGACCAATTGACTGCTACTCTGCAGCAGAAACCACTGGTCACAGTCAGTGGCAGCCCAATCACAAATCTTTCAGACAAGTGAATACATTGCTAGTTAGAAGATACAGTCTACGTTACACTAAACAAGAGGTCACTTCAAGAATTTCCTAAGATAAGCCCCACCTTTCCCTTCCACAAGACAGGTCCTGCTTAGAAGGGATAAGAATCTGTTTAGCCTATGCTTCCTGTTCCTTCGATAACTCCATTATAGTTGGTCATGGGTGGCATAATTGGACAATAATTCACAGACTGAATTCGAAGCAGACGTTTATCAAACCTCACAGCAGTTCCTGTTGCTTGTCCCATGGCAGCACACAACTGTTGATAGTTACAAAGGATTGAAAATCCCAACCTTTTCCTTCTTTATTGCCTCAAAATACCTACACCCAATGAGCGGCACATAGCACACGTCTGGAATTCTTTAACTTGTGAACTCCAGGACTAAAATATGAGGTATTCCTTCAAGCATTCTTTAAGGTAATTATCGCCGGCATTAACTAAGGCCACTAACAACAGACATAATTATGAGCAAGGAATGTGACCTTGGACTTCCTTGCTCACACGCTGAACTAATTGTAATTCTCTGTTTGGCCATCAGTAGCACTGTCTCACTGCCCATCTCTCTCTCACACTCCTCCTCCCCCAGTTTTCCCCCATAGTTGCTCTTTGCATTTCCTCCACACCATGCACCGTTAAAGTGGTATGGGAAGCATTATCCTCAGGGTCTGGTCTCTGTTAATTTCATGCTCATTGAACTGGTCACCACCAGTGCAGGTAAGAACAAAAGAACAAAATAATTTGTTAGCCGAAAGAAAACCAAGGTCCATCTAGTTCGCCTTCCATCATCCTGGCAGTTGCTTGACACACCGTGTCCCAAACTATATACTATGTGGTATATGGTACTGGATGGACCACCGAACAAGGAATCACAGGAGGTGAACCCAGCATTCTCAAAGGTACTAATTCTCATAGTTCTAGGCTGAATACTATAAGAGCTCAGTCTCTTAACAAGCTTTCTGTGCCGTTTCCGATGGCATTTTGCATCTTAGAATGCACCAATTATAACAAATTAACAAATCAACACAGTGGCTCTATAAATAGCAGTTACAAATGTCTCATTCATAAACACCTTATCAGCTCTTTCCATGCCAGAATTTGAAGGTCAGAGTTTTAACTTAATTTATCCAACCTGTGCCAGCAACTTCTCACCACAAGCGACAAAATAACAAGTCAAAGATGACACGAAAAATCTATCGCTCAAGTAAGATGTAGCTTTTGCTTTCCGAATGAAGATATGAAGAATCAGATCAGCCATTGGGGGGAGATTTCAAAAAAGGTTTTCAGGCATCAAAGCACAGCCAAACAAAGGGAAAGAGGTGTTAAATGAAACTCATCCAATACGGGTCATTCGACAAGACAGCAAACTGAAACTCAACATGTATATCAAATGGCAGCGTTTGTATTCGTATGTCTGTGGGGATTCCTTAAAATATCATGTCTGATCTAAAAGAATCAGTCAAGATTTGAACTGGAGACTGGAGAGCCAAGATAGAAGCACTCAGAAAAGGTATTATACTTGCTTTTTTTTAAAAAAAAGAAAACTAATATTTCCATACTGCCTTTCAGAATTCTGTGCTGAAATAAAAGAACTTACTGCAAAATCAAAGAGTATCTTTATCCTTACAGAAGGAAATAGCAGATTTTCAATCGCAATTTCAATCACAATCCAGTGGTTCCGGTGTCTCACACTACAGAGTCGCAAGGATTCAAGTTGTGATACAAATCCATCAAAGATCCTTATTTGTGACAGAAGTGTCAAGATCAACAGGCAATCCTAATCCTCATTTAGCACACACTGCCCGTTAAAGCATTCAGTCGAGTCACCTGTATTCACAGAACTGGCAAAACTCATATGGGTTCTTGGTGTGACAAGTAATAGCTGGCAATCAACACACACAGAATAGTTGACTTCACTGTGTAGGAAAATAGACTTCACTGGTAATGAACAGATATAGGGAAGTAGACTCCTCTTAGCTACCACTAGCAGTCTTTTTCCCCTAAACTAACTTTACAAGAATTGGTGTGAGTTGATCCCCCACCTGAATAATGAGTTGTTTAGAATTTCTCTCTCCATTGGGAGGTGTGGGGAAATAACATAGAAAAGTGGGGATTGGTAATAAGAACATAAGGGCGTGGCAAAGAAAAGTAAATATAGTTCCCCAAACAGAAAAGGGGATGGGTGGGCAGAGAAAGAAAAGACAGCTGACAGGCATCATTACACACTAGCGCTAGCACAATGCTTCCACACAATAAATAGTAAGTAACGCAATCTTATGGTCAGAAAAGGTTACTCTTTATCCCTATTTTATGTTGAACGTTTTATTACGATGGCCAGTGTGGCTTATTTGGTAGCACTCTTGCCTCTGTATCAGAAGGTAGTGGGTTCAAGCCACATGTCGGGACCTGGAACTCATTTTGTCTCTGCTTTATTTCCCCAACTGTGTTTTCTTTGTCTGGTTAATGTCATAATCTCCGGGTTGTATTGCGCACCTCTTCATAGTTTATTCATTTTGGCTCAGTTTGCCAGCACAGGTGTCTGTCTGCTGTTTTCTGTATTCCCACTGCTACAGTCTTCTATTCATGAGGAATTCAAACTTAACTCAAATTCTTACTGGGAAAGACAAAATATTTTTCCAATTGCCATACCGAGGAAAGCTTTTCAGGCCAATTCTCCTTCTCGATGGAAATGCTATTTTTAAACTTGTTACTCAGATTGTGGTGCATGGCTTGAAAGGATTAGTTGCCTCACTGAATAAAAAGGGCATGAAAGAGTCTTGTTTCAACTGAATGATGTCGCTCGCATTGGAAATCAAACACGAGGAAAATGCTCATTTTATGGACTCTTGCTTGTTGTTTATTAGATTGCAACTGAATTGAAGATGGATCAAACTAGTGAAAACAATGCATAAATTTGCAGGTACCGTCTTCAGTTATCAACTTCACATGTGTCTGTGGGGCTGTCCTCTGTTACCTTGTCCATCTGACCCCCAATCCTGCTCTTACCTGATTCAACACAAGGGCTCTTTTTGATGAGAGTAATAATAATACTTGATCTTTGCATTGGATAGTGATTGGTACCAGGAATCTTATTTATTTTCTCCCTTTTACTGGGCCCTGGGTGATTTTATTTGGGCTTCGACTGACCTATTGAAATTAAATCTGGAGCCTTGCTAGCTGGTATGGATTAATTCCAGCCTCATCGGTACCTTAACAATGGAGCTCTTGGCGGGGGATCTCGTGCATAGTATGTTTATACCCACCAAAGTGTGATAAGTTACATTCCTCAGCATGCAGTCTTCATAATCTGATTTGTGTTGTGCTCTCTATTGCTCTGAGAAGGAAACGTTTTCATTCTTATCTCCTAAGAGTCATTCAGGAATTTGTTGAGCACTTTCAATGTTCTCTCTTTTTGCCCCCATGCTTAAACATGCAGTGTTTCCCTTACACATGTAAGGCAGAACATTCTAAATGAGACTATTTTAATTCCTATCAATGTGTACAGTTTGTGAGCTAAAGTGGCCTACAAGTTTCTTTTTGTTGTTCTTTCGACTCCTTTCTCTCCTCGTACTCTTTCTCCCCTCCACCCACATCATCAGGCGTTTTATGATGAGGGTTGTTGTGTTGGTCACTCCATTTATAAATGTCAGCCTACAGGTTTGTTCAAAACCTCTGTACAAATGATTATTCCACAAAACTGCTCAATATTCTTTAGATTTCCAGATGATTCCCAAGTTTAGTCTTGCTTCATTTCTGCTACAGCTGTGCTACTCCACTAAGATTTATCTTCACTTCTCGCTGTTGTTGTGGTTTTAATAATGTATAGAGATGTTTGTGTGAAATTTTCATACACTGCTACTTGTATTACGGGAAGCATCCAGCAGACGATTCTAGATGTTGTCTCTTTATGTGCATAATCTGCAGAGAGCAATTTGTGCTTTGTACAGAGATAAGATGGAGAGATGATTGTGGTCTGAGTAATTTCAGGTCCTTCCCTTTCTATGCACCACAAAGCAAGGAACCCAAATCAGAAATGTATCAGAACTATTTTCTTGCTGGCCTTGAGTAAAGGCACTAGTGTTGTTACACAAGCTATGAAGATTAGATAATTTCTGTTTGTGTGCTGGGTTAGCTGATCTCGGCTGAAACAGCAGTTCGGGCACTATGTTTTGGCCTTAGGTGACTAAGGGTGTGTGTGTGTGTGTGTGGATAGGGGTCTATGTCTGTGGTGTGTGTAGCCTGAGTCTGTGGTGAGTGTGGCCTGTGTCTGGCGCGTGCGCGCGTGTGGCCTGTGTCTGGCGCGTGCGCGCGTGTGGCCTGTGTCTGGCGCGTGCGCGCGTGTGGCCTGTGTCTGGCGCGTGCGCGCGTGTGGGCTGTGTCTGGCGCGTGCGGCCTGTGTCTGGCGCGTGCGAGCGTGCGGCCTGTGGCTGGCGCGCTTGCGGCCTGTGGCTGGCGCGTGCGGCCTGTGGCTGTCATGTGAGTGTGTGCACGCGGACTGTGTCTGGCGTGCGCGGCCTGTGTCTGACACGCGTGCGGCCGGTGTCTGGTGCTCGCGTGCGGCCTGTGTCAGGCGATGAGTGTATGCGTGTGGCCTGTGTCTGGCGAATGTGTGTGTATGTGGTCTGTGTATAGTGCGTGTGTGGCCTGTGTCTGGCGCGTGTGTGTGAATGCGTGGCCTGTGTCTGGCATGTGTATGTGCGTGTGTGGCCTGTGTCTGATGCGTGTGGCCTGTGTCTGGCGGGGGGTGTGCGTATGGCCTGTGTCTGGCGGAGTGGTGTGTGTGGCCTTTGTCTGTGTGTGATGCTGGGTAAGAAGAGGGTTGGACTTGGCTTTGATGTCCTATGGTCAACCGATAATGATACCATGGTAATGGATAGCCATCTTGGTGAGGTACCTAGTGGAACCTGGAGGAGAAAATTGGCAAAAGTATTTATAAAGCACAGGCTCTAACTATTTATTTAGTTTTATGACGTTCGTGTGATAAGCCTGATAAATGTCTGATGAGCTTCAGTTGACAGCACTCTTGCCAGTGGGCAGAAGATTGTGGGTTCAAGCTCCATATCAGATTTTCAACTCGTCGGCTAGACTGGAAGTTCAGTACAATATTGGGGGAAGGCTGCATTATCAGAGGTGCTATCATGGAGATAAGACCTTTATTGACATGTGTACGTTGCACTGTTATTTAGTTTGACGTTGACGATCCCATGACAATATCCAAAAAGAGAAGGTGCGCAGGGCCTCAGTTTAACATCTCACTCAAAGGATGGCAAAGGATGGCAACAATGCAGTGCTCAGCCTTCTTTTTATTCCCTCCTCTTCCTCTCGGGCAAATTCTGACTGGGAGACTATCACACAGAGAGACTGTCCCTTGGGTACCTTGCCACCAAAGTAGCTATTTATATGTTATCCCAGACAGAAAGTGTCAGTAGGATGTTTGACTGTCCACGCCATCCACACTTTGCATTGCTCGCCACATACCACACAAACGTACCCCACTTCCCCTCTCCAAGCGCCCACACTGATTCTTGCTTTTCTTATTTTTACTTTTCTGTGTTTGTTGTCCATTTACTTGTTTGCGGTGCCTTGCTGGCTGTGGGGATTGATTGGGGAAGGGCAAAGTACAATGAATCAGAAAACACGAAAATCTCTTAAGTGATGTTTGAGCTGATTTTGAGATTCACAAGCATAGATTACACTCTGTCTAAACAACTGGAGAGCTAATTGCCCAAGCGTATTTATGTTAAATAAACAAGGTTTGATAGTGACCTAATCCTAGTGCTTCTTATGATGAAGAAAAGTTGTAGAGGGACAGAGTACGTCATTTTTAAACTATTTCAGCCCAGTGATAATCTATAGCTTTACTTACACTGAGGGTTCCTTGCTTTTCTACAGTAATAGAGTCCAGCTCCCTCAGTTCCCATGTGATATTTGTACAAATGTTAAATTCTTCATGTTGAATCCAGCATACCTTGTTTGTATTGTGGGTTGCTGAACTTGTGTGCGTTTATTGAAGGGAATGACTAGTTTATGATTTACGTTAACTAGCAGAAATCCACACTTGAAAATCTGCATCTGAAGGAGAAAACTGTTGTGTTTCGGGGATGATCCTTCTTCAGGGCTGATGGCAGGAGGCGTGGTGAAATCTGACCGTACCTTTAACCTGTTTTCCAGGTTATTGCCCTGCTTTAATTTTCACCACATGTATTTTAGCACTGCCCGCCCCACCCCCCCATACTCCAGCTCAAATCTCAAATGCCAGTCAAATGTGTGAAACGCTCCTAATGTGACAGGGGCTATATAAATGCAATTGTTGTTGGTTTAGATTTCCAGCTTCTGTGAAATTTTAGAAAATGATTTACAGCAGTGTGTTTTGCAATCGTAATAATAATAATCCTTGCATTTGATATAGTGCTTTTCACGTCTTCTAGACGTCTCAAAATGCTTCACAGAATATACTGTAAAGTGAATTGACTGTATATTTGTAGGCGAAACGTGGCAGCCAATTGCTCACAGCAGTGTCCCATAATCAGTCGTGGATTGAGTGACCACATTATTATTGTTTTTCTTTTGAGGGATTATTATCCCCGGAAAAGCGATCCTCCAATCGTTTCTACTTACTATTAGGTAAACAGAGGCGTGTGGAATAAGGAAACTTGCCTAACATTTTGCCCTGCCGGGAATCGAACCCAGATCACTTGCTTGCGAGGCAAGTGCTCTAACCACTGAGCTACAGGAATCTACGTTTTATCGTTTTATTCATGTAGACATAAAACAAATCATGCTTATTTGTGCATGCAGAAGGCTTTCAATGTGGCCTTGGTCTTATTTAAATAAGTTTCCTGTGGTACAGTAAGCCAAGTGAAGGTGATTGAGAGAGAGACAGAGAGATACAATAGGAAGTTTAGGCGACTCGTTCCAAATTGACTGGTGCCTGGTTCAGAATTCACTGGCCAATGTATGACTAGAGCCAAACAAAATTTTTTTGTGTTCAAAGCACGCTATGTGCTACAGCTGTTCTCAGCCATC